>NC_139229.1:193894166-194494166 GCF_977018435.1 Lepisma saccharinum | reverse complement strand
AATTATTACTATCCAATTATATAGCTTGCAATATCTCCTTGACATAATTTAACCAATTATTTACTTTTGAAATATCATTCGAACATACAAAAATATGCTAAATATATTCCGATGGTTTTAATTGTTCAACTGACATATTTTGTGATATTCGCACAAATATATTTAAAATAATATTTTAGAAATATGCAAAATAACACAACGAATTTATTTTGCATTACCCTCACTTATCAAACATCATCCAAATCTTACTGATGAGGAGTGTCACATTTCTTAAAAGACCCTGTACATTGTATGGAAGAAAGAAACCATCAAAGAATAAGTATTAATACATATATGAAGGTATTATTAATTAGATCCTATTTGGAGGAAAATGAGAACAGATGACGTTTCGTAATTTAAAGATATGTTCCTTATTTACAAGCATAATTTAAACATGTCAACTTATCTGAACTAGGTACGAAAAAGTCATGTATATTTCTGATGAATGAAACCAAAGACTTAATCATTGCAACGTGATATCCAAAATGAACAGGTTACAGACGTGGTACACATGGCAAATTTATTGACATGAGAAATCTTGTTAGAATAACAACAATGTGATAATACGCAACTTTCAACAAACTAATTGGATGTGTGATTTGTACCAGTACGAAGCAAGGTGATCAAATGCGCTAGTTATTAGAGCCAAGAACTTAAAGAAAACTATGCCGGGAATGGTCAAAGGTTACAGGTTCAAATTCTGGTTAGAGCACGGATATATCATTGTGTTTGTCGCATCGTGTATTCATTAGTCAGCCTGTAGTGCTGATTAATAAAAGCTGTCCAGAAAAATACACGACTAACAGAAACGAAAAATCGAAAGACACTGAGGACTGAACAAAAATATATTTCTACGTGGAAATCATGCCTAGGATGTTATGTAACTATTACGATGTACACTGTACATTATTATTTACTTTTTACGTTTGATCATTTGGCAATATTAAAACACGTCGTTGTATGATAACAGCTCGATGGATTTCAAGTACCTCAACTTCTCTCAGAACAGATGGGATTTCTGCGCTAAATAATCTTCCCGCAGAGGTTAAAGGCATTAAACCGTTGGTGCAGTCCACTTCCTGCATACTAATGAGCCGGGCTTTTGCAAATTTCGTGAGAAACGAGCAGAAAAGTTCAGCAACAGATGTTTCTGTTGTGGCATCTTCCTCTGGCGCCGAGAGCAACTCAACTTCAATCAAGACGATCTCGGGAGGAACGCAGCGAAGGACTTTCCAACGTAGCAACCGAAGAGGCCAAAACTCTGTTTCTTTCTTTTACGTTTGCTCTTCTCCGCCCCTAACCCTACATTCTCTCAACCCTCGCCGCCAAACCACCCACGGCCGAGTCCACAGAATCCCTCAAAACACAAGCGCGGTGAGTAAGAAAAAGAGGTTATTCGTGCTGTTGAGAGGTTCTCTTGTTATCCCATTAGAGGAACAACGCGAGGTATTTTTTTCCCCATTCTGAAAAAAGTCTGACTCAACAATCCTAATTCCTCTGTTGCTACAGTAATGGGCATCGTTAGTGTGGAAAGAGGGAGCAGAGCTCCCCACCTCGGAAAATTTTGTTACGTATGTGTACTACATATTTGTGTATTATAGAGCATCCCCCCTCCCCTTGACGACACTCATGGAACTATGATTATTCAAATTGTATATTTTCGCATCACCTTCTCCAAGCTTGCACGCATATTTGATGCTATGATCTATCGTGCAGAAAGGGCACACGTTTTTTTTATTACTTGATTGATTTAGTTTATTTTACTTCGCGTTTTGTGCCTCTTGGCTAATTTGCAAAGATGGGGATGAGTGATGAAATGATGAAATTGATGAATGGACATTCACAAACAACCACGCCTGAGTGGGATTCGAACCCGGGACCCTTGGCGTCGCAGCGCGATGTGCTAACCACTCGGCCACAGGGTCCGGCTGCACACGTAGTTGTATGTACTGTACTTACAAACACCTTATATGCTCTGGGTTCACCCTGTGTGGTATTTTTAAAACAATCTGTTGCAAGGAAAGGACATTCTGGTAACTTCTTTTGAAGCATCGGGATATTATATAAATTATACCTTCCCAAGAATAAAGACGTAACTCCAAAGGCATACAAACTCATACAGCTGAGAGGGAATTCTCCCTCATCCTCCTTTTAAATACCACCCGTCCACCTATATAAGAATTCTTTTCAATTTTACTTCACATACTTTACATAAGAATACTCCCAATAACCGATTCTTTCTTATTCTGCGCAAGCGCAAGTTCACAGCGCATCTGGTATGCGCATGCTGGAATCTGATCATAGTGTGGATGACATCTCACAGTTATCGCTTTCAGTTTTACTACACATACTGCGCAGTATGTTAATGTTTCCAAGCAATAGTTTCACAGACTATATCAAAATTGAATCCAAACAGGTTTGGAATGTCAACAAACTGACTGGATATAGCTAGGTGAGGTAAAAAAATAACATGTGCCGCACTTGTGCTTCGATTCTAAATTCTCAAACCATGGGCCGTTGCTCAGAACTTTATTTTGATTCCATGAAAATATCACAACACTGTAAAACAATCTTGAAAGTAGGCACCTATTCTTACTTCAAATGGTTAACGTTTTGCTTAGGGTTTAACCAAAACGAACGAATCATACATCAAAATTGGTCACAAAAAATACCCAAAACTAGTTTATTGAGAGAGAACGAGGCAACACTGATGGAAAAGACAAAAAGCCAGGGATCAGGTGTCTTTTCTCGAAAGTCCCAAGACACTGTAGAACAAAGCCATTTGTATTCCTAACACATTCACAGCCAGGCAATGTATCACGATCGGCGCCTGAAATATTGGTATAATTTTGGTACAAGTGACAGGAGGCTTTTGGTGAGGAAGTATGGATATAAAGAAACAAATCCAGTTGGAAAATGGATGGGAAGGACCACTTCAAAGAGCAAGAAAAGAACAGTTTCAATGTCTCTACATGTGATAGGTAGATTAGCATCAGAGGGAATTTAGACTGGTTTCGGGATACAATTTTCCGCATTAAGAACCAGTTAATAATATACACAACTAATTAACTTGTAACAAATCCAGCATTTTTTGGCCCAAATTTCATACTTCTTAAACTTTTGTTAAACTTTTTTCGCCCTTTTCAATGGGGGGGGGGGGAAATTGATACTATCATCTAGTGTGGCATTCCAAAACATTTAATAAGAATTCAGTCGTGGATTGGTGCGCTGTGTGCTTTCACTGTTAAACAATGATAGTTTTCTCACCGCCCAGAGAGATTTTTGTATACTCTTTCCCGTCTAACGGAAACAAGTCTCTGTAGTAACGTGAGACGTGTACGGCTTCTCTCTGCCCACTCGATTTCTCTCCTTCTCTGCCACTATGTGTGGCCTCGCTCCACAAATAGCCGGGACAGAGTATAGAAGTAGCGAATTCATCGAAGCTGCAAGGTGTCTTCAACTCACGACAGGGAGAAAATTTTGTGGGGTTAGGGTTGGATGTGTAAAAGCAGTGAAAGACTATAATAATTTGAAGTGCAGTGGCTACTTTCCTCGTAGATGACGTCAGTAACATTGCACAGTACACACTAAGAGTAACACAGAGACTTCACGGGGTGTCTTTATTCCTAAAATTACAGGTCTTGCTTTAAAAACAACACACGTCTTCTTTCAACAAGACTGGTCTACAAGCTACAGTGGAGACTTGTCAATTAAAACTTCGACCGTTGTTTTTTCGGCATTGCGTCTCTAGATTTGGCGATATCTCCTGGCCATCAAGGTCACCCGATCTCACCCCTTGCATTTTTTATCGTTTTGGCATACCCTAAGTCTAAACTGCAGCACTAAAGTGACACTTCAGAAACTAAAACTTCAGATAGAAGACGAGGTTGTAAGATTTCTTGCAAACACGCTCCACAAAAACAATAAACAGATTTCACAGCAGGTTTGCGAAGTGTCTATGGCAGACGTCACATTATAAAAATAGGGTCTAGTTCTTGGGCTACTGCTTCCGTGGCGGGGTGGTTATAAGACAGGGGTCGCGGGTTCGAATCTCGGCCTGGGCATGTGTGTTTGTGAGTGTCCGTCCCTTCACAAATTATCATCATATCGTAACTCATCCTCACCTTCGCGATTAGTCAAAAGTGGCAAAATAGCAAAGTAAAATGAACCAAATCATTGAATCATTACTTCGTCAAATGCTATGATATGAAGGTTATAATGAAATGAATGAATTTGCTTCCCGTTATTGCCACTTTTGGCTAATTGCAAAGATGAGAATGAATGGTGATAAGATGGAATAGACGAAGAGACAAGCACCAAGCCCCACATAGGATTATATTATCAGAAGCCATAGCCATAGCCATAGCCATAGCCTTGGTAGTCTGCAAACTACAGTCCATAGTACTTTCCCATTATGTAAAATATACTACATTACATTGCACTTTAGTTTTATTAAGCTTTCAAAATCGCACGATTCGAAGGCGGACCCTATAGATAGTAACAAATTAAATGTGAATGGGCAAAAAAAAAGGATCGAAATGCTAGTGCAGTTTTATTTGTCGAGTTGTCTTCATTCCTCCTCCCACCCTCCACCACGGATCATATTTTTTAGGTGTTGTGTGTCCAAGGATATCAATGCTTGATGGATGAGCCTGTCGAATTGATGGATACCGTGTCCGACATGAGTTCGAGAAGAGCAGCAGTCTAACGAGGCGAAACCAGTCTACTGATGCCGCAAGTTCAACGATCAAGGTCACGTGACCATGAAGCCCTCCCGAGTTCCGGACTGAAACGATCGCTTCTTCATAAGACCGTGGTTCCTTGTGTATAAGCTTCCACCTATTGCTCTAACTCAAAAGGGAGGAAGTATTTACGTTCATGTTGCTAGGATACATCTGTCATCTACGGTTCCCTTGTTTCGAAAAAGCACGTCATTTACTTCTGATGGTTGATTCTCTCTTGGGGGTTTGTGGCAAAAGTACACTCTTTCTCCGTCCCTTTTGGAGAGTTTTCTTCTCATTTTCGATCTCTCACCCTCCATCCACTTTGTATCAAATGAAGACCCTCTTAAAAGCATCAAAGAAGTATTCGCAATCGTCGATTCAGTCTCCTTCTTCGATGATGTGTTATTCCCCTACCATCCTCGTTATTTGACCGCAGTTCTGTATCAGCCTCACAAATGATATTTTGGATGCCATATTATATTTTTGGGTAACATTCTGTGTATCCTTATGTGATCGAAACAAATTTTTTGAATTCCTTTTCACTAGAAACAGGGAGAGTATGAAGCTTATTTTAGAAATTAAATGTATTTCCAAAAGCATACTTGTAACCTAGTAAACTGTTCACTATTCTAAGGACCTTTTCTCTTGGTAATACGAAAAAGGATTCTTGCGTTTAACTTAACTGCAGAAATTAACCATCACAGAACGGTGGTTCAAAAACTGCTAAGTTGGCAACTTTTTATGCACTCGTCGTCTTCACACTTCGGCCTCCCCGATGGCGCTGTAGTAGCGTTCCTGGTTCGATACTCGGTGAAGGCACATTAAACTGTAGGTCCAGTCCCAATTAACCTTACTGTGCATAAAGTGGACCACGTAACCGGTCAGGTGCCATTCGTAGAACGCAAATGGTGAGGTGTGGTCTGTGAGACCAATCATTTCGATTTGTTAATTTTGCTTTAATAATAATACTTCTGGTTGTAATTATTATTATTTTAGTCATACAATAGGATACTACTACATGTTTAGAAAAAATGGGCAGTCGCTGGAAAACCATTCTAAAGTGTCTTATTTTGTTGAATTGTCTGTCATAAGCATACAGCATACATAATTTTGTGTTAAATAAAGAAAATATACATTAATAGCATGTAGATCTTAGAAACTGAAAAAAAACATTAATGCTTTCCGAGTCTTTAGGCTCTCTCCTAAGCATATAATAAAAATATAATCAGAAATTAAGAAATATGTAAAAACGTGCAAGCGTCCAACTTTCCACTTTTTTTCAATAAAGGATCCTAGGTTACACACTGTCAACACATTCATTACAAATAAGAACTGTCACATTTGTTGCTCTCGTTTTCTGTTTCATTTTCACTATCTTCATATTCTTCTTCAGAGTCTGTTACATGGTCAGACTGAATAGCAGATTGATCATCTATATCATCAACATCACTCTCATCATCTTCTGCTAAAATGCGGAATACCTTATCGCTTAAGTCCCTGGATGGGCCTGCCATCATAAATATAGATTGTATATCGTGAAACGTACGAATAATGACATTTTTGAAGTAAGCGTAAAATAAAGCCACTTCAAAAATATATTACGCTAACGGTGAGGTTTTGGTCTTACAGACCACATTCGAATTTCAACTAACTCTGTCACTGCACTCGAACGACTGACTGCTGGGGTTATAATGCGGTAATGGTCGCCTTCCCCCGAGTTGAAGGCAGAGGGAGTATGAGAGTTTTGAAAACAAAATAGCGGAAGTGAGCGTTTAAAATGAATGTCATGTGGTCTGATAAACAACACCTCACCGGTTAAGGGTCACCAACTAAATCAATCTTCAGATTTCAATAAATGACTTCAAGGGAATAATAAATAGGCAAATAAAATATTTTCGGTATACATTTAAGAAGCTGCTTATCTCTAACTGCAGATCGTAGCAAGGGTTAGGCTACGAGGGCTGAAGCGTAGGGCGTCATCACAGAGGGCTCCACACAAACTGTTTCTTAAGCAAATAGACAACAACGTCAATATGAGACTGAGAAATTGACACTTGGCAGAGGAAAGGGGAGTAGGAAAACATACAAGATGTTACTCGACAATATTTTTCTTCTTTTACTTGTAGGCTTATATTCTGGTAACACAATGCTGGAATGTTCTGTTTCCCAAAGTATTGGTAATAGTATGTTTTTAAAGATGTTCTTCGGACACTAAGACAAAACTGAAATATTTTTAATTATCATACACCTTTTCTTAAAAATCATAAATATAAACAAAGGGGCAAAACACAATTCTGCCTAGGATGCCAATATCGTAACATCCCCAATAAAACTGAGAAACTTCATCAGGCATGAAGTTCATAAAGCATATCACCAGCCGTTGCACTCATAAGTATCTAAGCAATCAGACGTTAACCAACCTTCCTAAATGAATGGTTTTGCAAACAGGTGAATGAGGTGCTGACCCAAAAGGTAAGTATTGAGTGCAACGGGCAGTGAGGGGTCATTTCTTCAGGAGACTGTAGCTTGCAAGGAGCAGGAGAGTTTTGGGGAGAGCTGCACAGTCTCACGCCTAAGTGTTCACTCTGAAGGTCAGAGCTATCAGCGAAGACAGGTACCATGTGTGATCCAAACTTGAAAGCGTAAAATCCAAATGGTTGTGTTTTGCCATCTCTTGAATGCGTGTAGTTAGTTCTCTTGCACTTTACCATCAAGCTTACCACGTATAGCGAGTGGCTCCGGAAACAAGGACGAATGGTGAATGAGCTACATCAACCCATTGGGACATCTGAATGTTCCCAGTTCGATCCCCGTTTCTAGGAGAACGTTACGATATATCTAGCTACGAGAATGTCTAACTGCTATATCTCTTGACTGCTTCATGAGGCATTAACCAACTTTAAAAAACAGACAATCGGGTTCAACTGAGTTGCTATGTAGGATGTTAGATCCTGGAAATGATTTTTCCTTTGCATTTATCCATAAAGTTCTACCAGACATACCCATCCTCGTCAGTACGAATTCCATAATGAGATAAAAAGAAGCCAAGTAAAATAACACAAAATAGAAAACAAAGTACATAGCTCTCGGTCGGCTAGAAGGCAATTCGGGGAGCCAACTCGAGAAGAGACCAATTTCGTTGGCAGTTGATCAAGGGCCTGGCAGGGCTCCCTGGGAGAACTCGAGGGGGAATCTCCCGGCCAGGGATTAAACAAGTCCCGAGTGTTTCAAATCGAATAACACGTGACTCGGACCTGATGGAATCAGAAGGAGAAGCTGCTTGGCTCTGGAAATCAAATTTTGCCCCGGTTCTATCCCCAGGAACTTTTAGTGCGTGGTTCTGGTCGAGTTCCGAACAAGAAGCGAATGCTTAGTTTTGTAAACAGACTACCAATAGGAAATGATCATTTTCTTAATCTGTATTAGGTGTAAATGCTTACCTAATGTAAACCTCACTTGGCGGAAATTCAAGAAGGAAATTATAATTTTTCTAACAGTCCAGCAGAAATATATTACTATTATTGTGAACGGCCCACTACAAGGAAATTGTCTCTTTTGCAATATATCCATCAGGAGAAGATAATTATTTCTTTAAAATATCCACCAATTGATTCACGCTCATTTACATGCACTTATGAGGTAACATTAAAGTAATCAGTAAAACTAATGTTTTGTTTGATACCCCAGTAATTGTTTGAATTAGAATGTTAACATTTTAATTGCCTCAGGGGATTGGTCCGTCAGTCTACCGGCGTTAAACTATACACAATGGTGCGTTATTTATTTAATTCTCAAAGCTCCTTAACAGAACATAATGTCTTATGTCTTATCTTAGCTACAAATAAACATTATTATAGAAACGAACTCTAGTGTGAAAATTTCATAGTTGACTTCAAGGCTGTTTCATTACAGGAAGACGAAGTGAGAGTTTTTCTGTTGTTCTCCCACGGGCATACATACAAAGCATACTCACGCGAAGAAGAGAATTGAAATGGAAAATAATATTCACAAGTGATTAAAAGAGAAAACATCCACAAAAGCTTGGCGCGCTCATTCACATGCGCGTAAAGTCGTGATCGCAACTGTGATTTGAGAACATTTTTGCCAGTCTGGGAACTTTTAGGTAGCACCTTATTTGTCTATAGCTTGTACATGCAGATAAAAATGTACTAAAATATACATATATTAAGGGTATTCATTGTACGTACAATCAAGAGAGAATTGCCATTGTTAGGGCATCATTAACACATCTTTCTTACGAGATAATGAACGTTGCAAGATATATTTTCTATTGCAGATTTTCAACAGGTCTCTAACAACGACGATTTTTCTCCTGACTGTACATTGCAGAAAACAGAAAATGGCGCCAACCTACCTTTGTAAAAATATCCCACAAGCTGAACGAAGCCACACGCAAGTGAAGCAACAAATCATACACGGCACACAACACTAACACTGCAATGCCTTGCTCCTTCGTCAATATGGCACACATGGCAAAAAATATGCTGGCACACATATAAGTCCACTTCTTGGAATGGTCCCTCCACACTTCGCCCCAGTAACAGGCACTTTTCTCGGACTCGGTCCGACCACTAGGTAGCAGCACCACCGACGCTTTGTCCCTGTACTTCACGTGCCCAGCGTACGACAGGAACGACAAGAGGAAGAAGATGCAAGCACCGACGTCGGCGCGACCGACAATCCCCGCCACTGCCTCTGTGTGGATGGGGTGGCAGGCGAACAGCACCCCCGCCACCCCCACGGGGAAGGAGTGGCGGAATATCGTCCTGCAGAGGCGCACGAAGAGGCCGGTGGCGAGGCAGTGGAGGAGAACGTTGACCAGGTGGTACCCTTGCGGCTTGAAACCTCCCAGCATATAGTTCAGTCTGAAGGAGAGGACGCACAGCGGCCTGTAGGACTTGTGGGAGCCGCTGTGGGTGAGCGGGGTGCCCCAGAAGTCGTCCTGCAGCAGGCTGGTGACGGGGGTCGATGTCAGGACGTCTTGGTTGGTCAGTATGGCACGACTGCAAGAAACGGAGAAAAAAGAACATCAGAGAAGGTAGCATCAAGAAGATTAATACATTTATACCAAAGGTACGCCAAATCCATAAAAATACACAGGGTGTCCCAAAAGGTACTTTACAACATTGATGTCATATAGCATAACTTTTAGTTGACATAAAGAAACATACCATGACTAATTTGATTTACCAATGCATTAAGTTTTATTGTGTTCTAGTCCACTTCAACATGCGCACCTCTGCTGGCGCGTACAACATTTAATAGAAATTCCAACTCTGTCTATACCCTCTCTGTGGCAGTAGCAACTCTTACTGTGGTCTTCAAATCATCAAGATCAATGACACGAGTGCTGTACACTGTGTCTTGACGTAGCCTTACAAAAAGAAGTCCAGGGATGTAATGTCAGGGAAACGAGGATTTCAGGCAAGGGATGATATTCAGCGAACAACGTCCCCCATAATTCATTGCGCGAAAGCACGCTCGCGGCCATGATTCCGGCAAACGATTCGCAGCACAGACAACATTGAAAACACGTTTGATAAGCATTGCGCTCACAGCTTTTGTGGCAGTGATTCAAGGTACAAATATAATGATTATTATCCAAATGTAGACTTTCACATTAGATTATATACCAAACGTAGACTTCAACAATGACCAGAGTATCTAAAAAGCTGCTATTTGCCACAAAACAACGTTGTCTAAAGCTATGTAACATACGAAAAGAATACAGGACTATGAAGCCTATTTCTCATGAAATGAATTGGACCTATCCGATAGTGCAGTGGCTAATGGTATCCCCTTGTAATTAAAGGACCCGAAATTCGATTCCCGCTGGATGGAATTTTAAAGAAAATTAAAAATATTTTTTTTCAAAAAAAGTGAATTAAAACAAACTTTTTCTCGTGAAAATGGTAATTTATAGAAATGTTCCGAAATACACAATTGTGTACTATATTTTTTAAGGCCGTAACGTATCACTGTCACTTTTCGTATGTGTATTGAGACAGGCATAGAAGATATGCTGAAAAGTATATACAAATATACTCATACTTCGAACGATGATTGATAAGCAGTATTTCAAATTTACTGTGAACATTATTAGAGATCGTACAACAACCACACGCGTTGCAAAGCATGCGGATGTAAAGAGTAACACAAAAGTCATATAACGCTAGCAATGAACACAGTCCTTGCCTTTCAAATACGATTCATATTTCACCCAAGATTGTAAAAATCACGCCATCTTAACCACCCAACGAAACTCTGTATAAAGGTATGATGTTATCTCACAATTAATACATAAACAATGGCACACACACATACACAACGAATTAATTCATCAAGAGGAAACTTCATTTGAAAATATACAATAATAGTAATACAATTAAAAATGTTAAACACTGGGTCATTTTCATGCACCCAGCATTTGCTTCGCTTCACGCTTGCTACAGCTTGCCGGAGCACATGCGGTTTAGCCAGATTTCCCATCATGCTCTCCCCCGCTGACGTCATATTGAATATCAACCATTGGACCATCTCTTCCAATCTCAACGTGCTGGAAATGTCCTGTCCAGGACATCCCTCACGTCTAAGATCCAGTGTGGTGGTGCACCATCTTATTCAACAATAGACAGAAAAAAACAACTTAGGCGTTGGTGACGAACCCACAATCACGTATTTACCTCTAAGTCAGTTATAAGTTGTGCTGTATGACATCAAAGTTGTAAAGTACCTCTTGGCACACAGTGCACATTTCTGTTACGGCCTTAGGTTGTTAGTCTCAAGATGCTTCCCCGGAGACCGTATTCTGCTTCCGAGCCAGGTTGTTTACCAGTTTTATAGTGGCGTCGGGAGTTTGGCAATAACTGGAATATATTCCGGGTAAGGCCGACAATGTTTCTATACGTAGTTATTTTAGCATGGATCATGACTGACGCTTGTAAATTTTAAAAGCATGACAGAAGTACATAATATAAAACATAAATAATGAAAAGTCGAACCCTTACTTTATAATCGTTGATTCTGAAACGTATTAGTTTATTAATAATAAGCTATAGTTGCATATACTTTACTAACGATTCACAGAAACTGTGTTACGACAATACAATGCCAACATTTTAAGGTAAGTTAGTGTATAAGAGTGGAGGCCTGTATAAAGGAGAACATCGGGTTTGAGTTTTATTTGATCCTGCACCGGGGATCAAAACCGGGACTCTTGATTACAAGGCGACTACGTTGTCACTACTCCATCCAGGTGCAAAGCGCTGGGGAAGGGTGAGCCTTGCTGTGGGATTGTGCAATTACTTGATTAAGGATGTTAGAGGTGGTGACTTTTCTGCATTCAATGTCAAGTTTCTTCAAGCAGAACATTGCAAGCTGCATATAGGCTAACAAGGCACTGGCGGGTGGACTCACATGCACTATAATATTCTGTGCGGTTGTGCGTTGTCCTGTCGTAATCTTTTCCGGTTATTTGACGTTGCTTTTCCACCTCTTGGGTTAATCATATCGAAGAGGTTGACTGTTGAAATGGTTATTGGAATAAACATAATGGCATATCCATGCTCTGGCCAGGTTTGGAACGTGGGTCATCTGCCGTCTCAGTGATTTACGTTGGCAATCCCATAATGCATCATGTTTCCCCGTATAGTGGTTTCAGAGGAATTTCAGCATCTGTAAAGAACATGTTTGACTGTGTGGATTCAATCAGTTTTTCTTCCGCCAAACTGGAAGTTGACAGAAAACTAAACTATCAATGTAGGAAATAATACAATAGATGTATTCTTATCGCCCTTGTAACATGAGGTACCAGACTCTGGCTGCGCATAGACCCCAAAATGTGTCAAGTGACTCTGGTATCATTACAACGTATTTAATGTGCCAATGATGCCATCAGGATGCACATAGAACTGCAGGAATGGATCATTTCACAGCTGATGTTCTTGCGATGTAGTAAAATTGAATCTATTGATAACATCACATGCGATCATTTTAAAAAGACGAAAATTTTATTTTCACCTGTCTCAACTGATGCACAAAAAGTTCATAAATCTCGCTTTGATGCATTTGAGTTATAAGTGCCATAAATTCGTCACTCATCGTCGCGACGAACCAAGAGTTGGAAAACAGGCTTAAATAAAATAGAAAGAGAAACATCCATGTTACATATTGTTGCAAAACAATGCCATCACTTCTACCACAAACGTCGTCCTAGTGCTGCTTTTGTGTGTTTCAAGACGTTCTAACTCGCTCCATCTCCCGCATCGTGTGGCGAAGCGATGCTGTTTTTGTTTTGCATGTCTCCAACAAGCATCCCGCCGCACTCTGCGTCCAATTATTTATGTACGAAGTTTATGCAGCCAAAGTACCTCGATCTGAGAGGAAGTTAAACGGACGACCCGTTAAAGCGAGGGAGAGGGCCAGGGGTTACCATTTCGCGTCGGTCCCCGAGATTGCAGCCGAGGAATCCCCCGCCCCAAGATAAAAGGAGGCAGAATCTCGGCTTATCTAATATCTCGCTGATGGAGGAAGGTCAAAGTTATCGGGCGAACGAGCGCCATTTTGGAGGATTACTCAGGATTTGAGGGTAAGGGGGGGGGGGCAATCAGGCACGATCAGCTCCCTCATTATGGGTGAATTAGGCAAGAGTCTGTGCAGCGTGAGGCTTTCGGTTAGTCCGCACCTCGGGACTCGATAAGGGTGTATCGAGTGAAAAAGTGCTATGTTGTGTATATACAGGGTGCTTCAGTATAAATGTGGGGATCGAACCAGGGTCTCTCACATGGTAGTCAGACACCCTAACGACTTTTTTTCTTAATTTTATTTTTATCAGCATATATACATGCAAAAGAGGTCTGTTTACTTACATAATTTCTGTTGGAAGAATTGTATAGAATTATTTAACACTTTTGTATATAGTAAAGAGTTCTATTTTCGCTATCTTATACAAGATTTTTGGTGTAAACATACATTTGTACCTGTAATATAGATATACATTTCTTCATATATTAAATACCTGTTTACACTTTCACACCACAAGTATAGAATTAATGTTTTCTAAACAACACTAAAGTAGTTTCCAAATTACTCAAACTTTTTGGATATTGTAACATTTTTCATCTAGTTCTTTTTAAATATAATGTGAAAAGAATGCTATTGATCTCATAATTTTTACAGAATATTGTATTAGCTATTAGCCAAATTACTGCATTTTTTCTTTTCTGGAAAATATTTGAATCTGTTCTTGTACACATAGAGAGTTGAAAGTACCTAGGTGCTGTTCGACATATTTTTCCTAGATATGTTGTTAGGCATTTCCAAATTCCCTTTACTCCATTACATGTTACTATTCCATGCTCAGTGGTGCCTATCTCTCCACATATGTGGCATTTATTAGTTGTTAGTCTCTTGATATTATGTAAGCGTTCATTAATTGATATAATATCATGTATTACATTGTGAACGAATGAGCTACCGCGTCTTCATTATTCATAGCGTAATTTCAAGTCGCCATTATATATGAAGAAAAAAGTATTTTTATTGAATTGCCTTAGTTTTTAATTGTAGCCTACAGAAAGGAATGCCATTTTTCAATTAATGGTTGAATATGACCAGGGCTCTAGCGTTACCAAATGGTCAGCCTCTCGCCTTAGGTGCGAACGGTCCCGGGTTCGACCAAAATTTTACTGTTGACCCAGCGTCGTGAGGACAATTGAAGAGCTACTTGAAAAGAAGAATTAACGGGCTGCGGTCTCGAAAACCAGAAACAGCTGTGTGACTGGATGAGCTGAGCACGCGTCACCGAATTGAAAAAGCCTTGGCCCTTAGATAGCTGTTGAGCATAGAATTTAGTTAGTTTTAGTATGAATATGACACCTGCCAAATGAGAAGCACAGCGAGCCACATATCCTTTCAAGTGGCTTTCATTGCCGCCCATTATTCTTTCTGGAATTTTATCGGAATGCTGAACGACATCATTTCAAGATCGTGGCAGGACCGTGTGTGGAATACTTCTTATTTCTAAAACCCCATAAGACGTTCAAAGAGTACAAATCGGGGGACCCCCTGCTGACCACCATAAATCACTTTCTGTGGAACGGTTTGTCTCAAGAAATCCACCATACTGTACATGTACACATCATCGTCATTTCCTACTCAAATTAAGCTAAGAACGATGCCGCACCCAATATATACACATACATGTATTAGAGTGGATAGATTTTTCGAATTTAAGTATTAAAAATTTCCACCGAGGCATCAAGGTCAGGAAGGAGGGGCTTTGGGACAACAGATTTTCTTAGATCCGCTTAGGCATTTAAAATGCATTAAACGTGCAACCAAGAAGGAAAGGGCACTGGGTATTCAAAATTAATGATAAATAAAGAAGAACCAAAAACTATTATTCGTACACTACACATAGTGAAAAATTAATAACTGATGTGTTGAAGCAGGGCAATACAAAGTGAAGGTACTTGAATATTAAGTGAATTTAAATTACATGCTCAGAGTGCACTTCTAGGCTAGGACAGGGAATGGGAAACTTTTTATCTAACCATACAACATTTCAGAATACATATGCAAGTCAGTAAGTATGTCACACACGTTCATTATAAAATACTAAGTGAGATACTCACTTGGGTAACACTTTACTATAGGAGTGACGGATTTCTTACTTTTTACAGGAGAAAGTACTTACGCAAATCATTTTCTGTAGCGTTGTGGAAATTCGTGAATGTAGTTTTGATCCATTTTCATGCGAATGCATGTTGTTTTCTGCGAAAATCTCTGTCTGTTCTGCTGCCGCGGTTTGCTTTCTGCACTGCACAAGAGTACAATGTTCCCTGTGTTAGATGACGTAAACCCCGTACTCAGTGTTTCAAACTCGTCGTGTTGAGTATTTTTATTCTTGCCTAACCTAACCTTACGGAAAATGGTCTGTGGGGCTAACGTGAATGGTTTTTGGGTCTAACGTCAATGGTTTGTGGGGCTAATGTCAATGGTTTGCGATGTATTAGCATAATTTCAAACCCGGGCACGAACGTAGGTATGTTGCGGTGAACAAGGTTGCAACACTATATAAATCGACAAAATAACACTCACAACGAGCGATGAACAAGTACGCTATCGCCATAATGTGTGTAGAATCGAAATAACGAGTAACAGCAAGTACTCGTAAATGTAAGAAATAGACATTATTTTCATTAGAAATTCATTATTTCACCTAAAGAAATGTTCCGCATTCCAGAATAGTACGTTAGCAATGTAAACAAGTTCGAAATACATGATTTATAGGTGTCACCCCTATAATAAGCAGTACCCTGACTTGTAAACCGTTTTCATTTTTAACATAATCTCCATAAACAGTGATACCATACACTTATCATATTGCTTAATTAGTCTCCCAAAACCAGCTGCGTAAAAGTATTTTGGCTGCTGTTCCAGCCACAGCCGCACCTCACGTTCAACGCCTTCATCATCCGCCAAACGTTTGCCACCACCGTGCGCACACTTTTCGGAAATTAACGATCATGCGTCATGCGGTAGGCTAAACCATGAAAATACTCAATTGCAGTTGCTATGCTGGCTATCGTCAATCGTCTGTCAGCTCGAATCATTTCCAACCGTACCATATCCAACTACAGTCCTCGAGTACGGTCCCCATTTTTAAACTGAGCTGCTCATGCGTGCGTCTGCTGTCTAGCAAACTGCTAACTGAATAGCATCAAGCTGGATTGTGCTGCCACCTAATGGCACCATTAGAAACTACGCACTATTATTTTCTAACCTACTTACTGACTTCCCCTCGTATGTTCTAATATGGCAGAGTTCTCACACGATCAAAACACGAGGTGGCGGTAACAAGAGGAGTCCATGTAATTGTGGTTGAAGGAACAAAAAGAAAAGAAGTACAAATATCGAAGTTCACGAAACCAGCATCGAAAGAAAACGTTTAGGGTGAAAACACCGCTAAATGAGGAACCGAAAACGACACAGACGCCCAATAATTCGCATCTCCTAATTTCCTTAGACCGGCTGTCCTGCCTCTAAGACAAGGCATACGGCCTTAATTACATTAGTGTGTGGTGTTTCTTTGCTGCCAATTAAAAGTTCGCCTCTCCTCCTGAAAGTTGTTAATTCGTGTAATGCGGAAGGGAACTTTTAATTAAGGGAGCTAATACACTTGGCATTTCCCCCCTCCAGATCGCTGTCTTTTACGTCGCATGGTCGTAATTATTTTTCTCTTTTTGGAAGAGACAAATATGGATTTTTGTTTTTATTTGGATCGGTTTGCACCACTGGCGTACGCAGTGGGAGCTGATGAGGCCGCAGCACCCTGCTAAAAGTTTTAGAAAAATCAAAATTTTCAAATAAAAGCAGAGAAAAAAAGAAGCATCAAAGTTGTAAGTGCAACTCCCTCCCCTTAAAATGGCCCTTGATTACTGTTGTAGTCTTTTAACAACCAAGGTCAAAAACGGTATACTCCGTCTATGGAATCTGTGGAGCAATGCCGCGCATAACGGAAGAGATGGGGAGAGGGGGAGAGGGGGAGAAAGCGAGTTGGCTTAGCAAAGCACGAGTTCATTGGTCGAGCCCTCTCGGATCACTACTAGCGCAGAGACTAGCTCCAGAGTCTCCCAGGACAGACTTTAATTTTGAAATATGTTATTTTCTATCCCACCCACTCTAGAAAACAGCACCACAACCTCCACATTTTCAATTCCAGACCCTTCCGAAAATAAATCCTTTGTGCGCTAGTGGTTTGCACTGTGTTTCGAAGCATCTTTTGGCGATCGTGTATAATTATGTTTTGATAATAGATTAGCCTTATCAATCTCTTCCCTTCAATACATTCACTCCCATTAATCTTCACAGATCACTCCACGTGTCTATTTTGATTTATTTTTCTTTGCCTTTTTTCTCTCTCTTGTCTTAATCACGACGATGGGATTGAATGATGAAATGATGATGGGACACACACAATGATATATCTATCCAGGTTTGAACAAGAGTATATGTATATCCTGGTTCAAGCACACATAGAAATATTTATGCTCAGTGCGAGGGACAAAACCGGGTTTATCCTGGAGGAGGCGGGTATAGGTTAAAAATAGAAAAATGATTCTGGGAGCGAGAAACATTAGAAAAATAGAATGGTCTGGAATCTACAACAGACCGCATTTCCACAGCCGCAACTACGAAATTTTGTCTGGGGGGACAAGTACCAGGATAAACGTACCAATATTAATAATAATAATGATTATGATTATTAAAACATTATTATTAATAGTAACATAACATTTTTATTATTAATATGAATAATAATAATAATAACATTATTATTATTATTAGTAGTAGTAGTAGTAGTATCAAAGACGTTATTATCCTTGTAAATTACGCCAAAAAGGGGTAGAAGTCGGTGCTAAAGCATTTCTGTTCGAACAAAAGATTTTAAAAACCAATTTCCGTCCAAGGTTGGAGGGCCAATGCCCCCTGTCCCCCCTGTGGTTGCGCCACTGCTTCTTTCAAAGCTGCATTTTTTCGTTTTCTTGAGTAATTAACGAATTGTTCTTCTCATCTTTGTCATTATTAACTTCTTCTCAGCCATTTGAGTTGTAATATAGGTGAGACGAGACGCACGTTGATGGTACCAACGATGAATTTATAATTGTCGCACTGCTCTCAGTGAGTTGTCCATGTTGTAGTGCTACGCTCTGTATCGGGGTTAAATTATCAGCCACCATTCTTAGTAAGAAACATTTGGGATCATAAAGTTGCCAACTCTTTCATTAGATCAGAAACTATGTAAAGACGAACAGAAAAGGAATTCCCAGAGCCTTTGTAGAAGTTCCATAAATCCCCCCAGATTCGGGTCCGAGAGGACAAACCATATTGTCAATACTGTCCGGCAAAATTGCTATTTAAATGGAAGTTCCTCCCACGCTCTTCTCTTTTTTTTTTCGTTTCGGAGCCAGTTCTGACTTCCCTCCTTCCGCTATCGCATGCAGCTGACGTCCAAATCAGTGGGAAATGTCCTGCAAACCACAATCCAACAACAAACAAACGAACTGGATGTCTCTGGAGCGTTTTGTCCAGATCTGGATAAAAACGGAATTGATTGCGTGAGGGACTGTCATGTGGAGAAACTGATATATCAAGAAATTACAGTGTCATTTTAAATGAAAACTACACTTTTAACATCTCACGAAAACTAAACAATGTGTATATGTACTTTACATGCCTTCCTATCAGCCAGTTACACATGTTGTTTCCGCTTTGTCACACAGCAGATATCACCAACTTTTCCCAATTACATTCGAGCGTATCCTTATTAATCTTTGACACAAATCACACAGTGCTTCATACAGAGAAAGGGAAGTAAACGACAGTAAACAAAAATGAGGTTATCTTTAAAACTACGTACTGCTTATTGTGCTACTGGTTAAATATTACACGTTATGAATTTTTCTTTTAGTATACTAAGCTGACACACTGTATAGATATTGACCGACAGATGGCAGAACGAGAAATACTACAAATTAACTTAGCAAATCAAATGAAATTAAAATACTGGAAGATTTCTCATAAGTTTTGTTGTATAAAACTTTAAATAGTTAAGAATAAATCAAATTAAAAGTATATAGATAACGAAAGTCAATAAATAGAACACCAACGAAAACAAAGTTCCTTATAAGGAATATTGGAATTTTAGAATTTCATAGAAATTACTCCAGTAATTCTAAGTTAAGAAATACTAATCACAGACTCTGACAAATACTGACAAATCCGGAAATACAAAATATGAGAATCCTCTAAGACAAACCTCAATCATTGAGCCATATCAAAAATTGCTTGTGTTGAGATAGGTGCAGACACAAGAGACGTATATCCACAGGGCCTTTCCATTAATTCTTAACACAAATCAAATAAGACAGTTTTCATAGACTTCAAGGACTCAACCAGCCCTATACCCAACTTAACAAGTTCAAATTTCTGAAGTGCAGTTCTTATTTTGGAGAAGCAGGAAAATGGCAAATCTTTGTGTCTTCCACCTGTTAGAGGGTGGAAACGTTACGTTTTTAGTGTATATCTTTAAATAATAAATTTTGCCTCGGTCAGCATTTTAATGTCTTTATTAACAGGGAAACAAGGCAAAACAGTGTTACCAACAAGGTGTTAGGTCCGGAGTAATTGGAGGCCAATATGCGAGTGGCATGTTCCAGCACACAGAATGTTTTCCCCACACCGACCATCCCTCTCAACCAGTGACGTGACAGGCTGATGCTGACGTCACCACCAACCGCAGAGGAATCAATTCTTTTTGGCCACTTGTCATTATTTTATGCATTTCTTGTATGTCAAATAACACTGTTAAACGTGTTCGTTTCTTTGGGATGATCGTGTCTTATCTTCTCAATTGATGCATTTTTCGTGCATCGCACAGAATAGCAACTGATGAAAGTACCCTTTGATGCATTTATGTATGCATTTTGATGTAAGAAAATTGCATCATTAGCAGGTCATGCAGTTTGATGTAGTGTGTTATTCATGTGTTATTTGTCTTTGTATTAATTGAGACATTTTGGATTATGTGTTACTTTACTGCACACACTGGGTATGTTGAGAATATCTTTTCCTCTTTGTAATACAATCTAATTACACATTGTCCGTCAAAACTACTGTAGTTACTAATAAACTATTAGCGTATGTAAGTGCACATATAATTTTTATTTGCATCAGACACAGAGATTTAAGTAATTATTGCCTAGAGCACATAATTCAAAAGTAATTCATGAGCAGTAATCAATTCTCTAGGCAATTCAGCCACTGAAACTTGTAGTTTTTACATCACAAGCATGCCTTAATTTTTGGACGACCCTCGTACACGAAAATGCACAGGAATCTGGAACACGTTACGCATTTCCTCCCTCCGCATAGATAATCTCGCACGAGCCTACAGCTTCCATTTCCAAGGCTTCTCCTTTTTCTTTTTCACTTCCATTCGGCGTAATATTGACAAAACGAACGCCTGTGTGAAATTTATTTGCCTAGTCGTTCCGTCCGGGCAGAACGGAGGTCTTAATGACTTTAATTTCCCTGCCATTTGTATATTTTAGAGGAGCAGCGTGGCAATGCTCCCTCCACCCCTCTCTCTCTCATTGGTAGAGGAAAGCCCTTTACCCAAAGGTCTTGGTGATGCAGGACTTGAATCATACTTCCAACAATTCCTGAAGCAATAATTAATTTTGAATGCTCTCTTGGGACTCTAGATCCACACGTGGGGGAAAAGGCAAACCCATTTTGTGAAAAAGGGGGACGTCGAACTTTCTGCCTCCCCCCCCCCCCCATAAGTGGATGCAAGTGGATTACTCTTCCTCTCTCTTTTCTCTCTGGATATTTTTCTTCGGCCTCTCTTTCCCTGTTCCACTCTCGCTTCATCGTTGCCCTCAAATAGGAAAACACATTAGGAACGTATTTTCCACTAAGGATAGCTGACATGTTAAAGGCCGGACAATGGTTTATGAAAGGTTTGTGTCTAAACAAAAATAACAAAACCAACAATAATTTCCTCTTCAAAAGAACCATTTGCGTAGATAATTTTCATATGAATCTTATTTCTATCAAAGCTTTTTGATTGGGCTTCCTTAAGTAACTGATCTTTATTGAACATTAAAGTATTGGATTTCCCAGTATCATATACGATCATTACAATATCTAATTGATTGATTTCGTTCATTTAACTTCCTTTTCTACCACTTTTGGCTAATCGTGAAGATGAGGATAAGTGATGAAATTAATAAAAGGACACTCACAAAGAAAACCTTGCCCAGACCGGAATTCGAGCCCGGGATACCTGCCGTCATAGCGCGTTGTGCTAATCATTCGGGCACGGAGGCCGGCATTACAATATTGAAACTGGTTACTATGGTAATTACTTTGGGACTTTTTATTTATCCTAAAATATTGACAAATGAATCAATATTTTTATTATTAAATTATATACGAGTCACTGAACTGAATGAAAAGTAACACCATAGATATAACTCTTTCCACGAGATACAGGGTGTCTCAAAATTAATAGTGCAAACTGACACAGGTCAAAGTACAAGTTAATAGAAGCAAAAAAGTCTCAGTAAACATGGGTCTGCAAACGAGCCGTTTTCGAGATATTTGCGAATGTGTGGTTACAAGCCGCCACTGACTCATTGTTTGTAAACGTCGTCCTAGTTGGTAAAATGCTAACAATACAGTAAGAAAAGTCATTGGAGATCTCATTGCTTTTATTGAACATTCTACTCTAAATGTGTACTGATTGTATCCATCCTGTTTGATTACAACGCCACCTCTCGGAAATGTTCTGTTTTGTAAACAAAGAGCAAACCTCGGAACGCGCAAGGAGTAAAGCACTCTGTGTTTACAAAATGCAATCAGTGACGGCTTCTAACCACACATTTGCACGCATTATTAGCATTTTACCAACTAGGACGACGTTTACAAACAATAAAAAGAAATGTATCTTTATTTTTGAATTCTAAATTCAATGCACTTGTAATCACAGATTCGCGATTATCTCCAAAACGGCTTGTTTACAGACCCATGTTTACTGAGACTTTTTTGCTTCTATTATCGTGCACTTTTAACTGTGTCAGTTTGCGCTATTATTTATGAGACACCCTGTATATAACTGTAAAAAAAGAACAGAATTATTATAGAAAATAAAGATTGTCTAATAGTTAGGAGTGATATGAGATAAAATCAGTTATATATATGTAGACACGGCGTGCTTCTGTAGATTAATCATTAGATGAAACTGATGAATGGACAACCGGAAAGGAACAACATTGAACGGGGCTACACTCAAACCCAGGACGTTCGTTAGCAAGATATTGAATCGATCATTCAAAGCGTTTGCAATATAGCCGACTGAACAACACTACAATAATTAAGTTTTATGTATTTGCATTGCACAGTTGACAGAGCTTATACACATTATATATAGTTGAGCTTGCTATTCCTTCCATTTAGTTATGTCTCCAATTACAATCAGGAGACTTTGTCAGAACACACATTAACGAGGATTGAACACAGGACCACTATCATGAAAGACAAGAGTGTTTGCTAAACCCTCCTGTACTGCCTATTTGCACTGGCATCTATACACGAGGAAAAAATCCTAATATTAATAATAATACCACCATCAACACCAACACTAATATAGAGTTCCAAGAAGCTTCCAACGAGAATTACCCAAAATTTTTATCTACTTCAGGATTTCCACCTGGCTCTCCTCGTGGTATAATTCGAGATTATCTCCTGAACGTTATTACTTCTCCCCCGATGGGTCTTGGAGATGATATCTTGAAATTCTCGTTAGCAGAAATCGTTTCCTATTAACTTTCTCACATGGTAACACTCTTGATGGTTCCGTCCTACCAATCGGACTCTCGATGTGAACGGAAATTGCTGCATGAAGCCGACTGGAATTATTTTTTACAAAATCATTACCTCTTTACAAGCTTACATTAATTGCTTTGTCTTCGTCCAATATACAAGAATGATGATATTTTGGGCGCCATGTCCTCGTGTACTGAATAAACAGCCAAAGTTGTAAATCAGCGTGCGCATTATTTTTTTTTCTTTTTGGTGGGTGAGGGGGGTCCCGGTTTCGGTACCCGG
This sequence comes from Lepisma saccharinum, assembly GCF_977018435.1. Taxonomy (NCBI): domain Eukaryota; kingdom Metazoa; phylum Arthropoda; class Insecta; order Zygentoma; family Lepismatidae; genus Lepisma; species Lepisma saccharinum. Next base: position 194,470,707 of record NC_139229.1, on the reverse strand, counting down.
TGGCTGCACATAGTTGTTCATATCCCTACTTTAAACTGTATGTCCAGTCCCGATTAGCCTTTATGTGGATGAAGTGGATTTACAACAAACTGAAAAATGTTTTTCGCAGTTTGGCTTAATCGCATGTAAAGTCCAAACAAGAAACATACGTGTACAGTCACCAGCAATAAAAATTGGACAACTAGATCTTAAAATACTCATTCCTTGCATGACGTCATGTGTGTTGCCTAACTCTACTGTGGTGGTAGAAGTTTCTCTTGAAAATTTGCTATTAAAATCCACTTATCTCCATAGAGTTAGGCAACACACACAATGCCACGCAGGGGAAGCAAGATTTTCAGAATCTAATGTTCAACTTTTATTGCCGGTGACTGTACGTGGAAAATTCATTCTCTTAAGAGGAGATAAATACATATGAATGATAATATTAATAAATGGCAATCACTAGCTCGAATGCTTAACACAGATTTACTTACGTTACAGGGAAAGAAGAAAATGTAAAATGAATTATTTTGCAGACAAGTTAGATCTATTGTGTGTTTGTGTTTTCGTTATTTTAGGCCACATTTTTGCTATTCGCGACGATGTGGTGAGTAATGATTTGATGTAAATGTCAACCCGTGAAATTTCTTGTTGAAATCGGACGTCAACCTCTTAACGTCCCCGGACACCGAGAAGCATATGGTACTGCTTTTACAATTAAATAGTGAATATTTGTTAACCAATTTATCTTCATGAGCATTATAGTTTCCTAGATGAACACCTTGTTTGTTGCAAGATCGCACAGGCAGATATCAGGATCAGTTGGGTTGATTTAGCAATTTGTACATCCTTCGGTTGACTATTATTTATGTACGTGCTTTCCGTTACACCTAACTGGATGCCTTCATTCATTCCTCTATTTGTGGATGTATATTTCGTCATAGTAGTATTTTAAATCGCAGCTATTTTGTAAGTAACCATACTCAAAAATGTTCAGACAAAAGTAGAAGATCCATGGATACCTTTTCATCTCTGACCATAAACTGTGATAAAATGTTACCTCTCGAACTATTAAACTTCAATATGGATATTAGCATAGCTAAATCAAATTATTGTGATTAGATTTTATAAACATCTTACTCTGTTTATCGAAATGTGAAATAAATATTTCCTGCTGCGTAAGCCTATCTTGTTTGTCAAGGGGTTAAATAATACGCAAAATTCCAGTTCTTCTATAATTCCACTAAAAGCGTAGAAAACAGTCTTGTTCTGCTTAGAAACCACGGGCACATCCATAATAGCACACCATGGCAACAACTTGTCTGTGCAATATACAATGTCCCAACTATCTGTGGAGCAAGGTCGTGCATAGCGGTAGAGAAGGGGAAGGGGGTCGAGATCGAGTAAGCAGAGCTAAGCAGTACACGCTGCTGGGAAGGCTGTTGCCAAAGTCGCTCCCCCCAACACAATACAGTTCCTCTCACGTGTTTAGTGCAGTAGCCGTCTCGCGTTACTACTTGAGCAGAGACTTGCTTTCGCTTGCCTGCTCCACACATAGCTGGAACAGAGTGTAGTCGTACGTCCAATATTTTCTTTACATTCCTCCACTGATATACTCGAATCCTTCCTTACCTATATGCAACCGTGCATAGCGGAAATGTAATTATGGGTTGCCTACGTACGTACATTTTTCGTCCAACTACCACCTGAATAATGCAGTTTTGGTAAATCAACCAATGCTGTACTGGCTTCATTCTTCAACATCCAAACATTAAGTAAAAATCTCGGAGCATCCTCGACCTTCTAGCGACCAAAAGGAGCATCTTCTGACGTCAACCTCCGGTGCGCCTAAGATATTGAACATCTCCCGCGCTGACTAGATACGTACGTTTCCATTCTCCCCCGCTCCCTTCCCCGCTTCCCAATCTTCTCTACCTTCCACTCAGCACAGCTGGAAATCTCCAGCGAAAAACGTGTGTAAGACTCTCAAATTTTGAAGGCAATCCTTTTCATCCCCTGGCATCACTTCTCCATCGATTTCTCCAACCCTCCCTCCAACCCCACCTTCATCCAAGAGATAGAGGGCATTGGTGTGATGACATGGAATTTCCAGAGTGGGGAGGATGATGGGAACCGAGAGTCGATATCATCTTTGATCAGAAGAGGATGATTCTCTTTTGAGATGTTTGCCTTTCTGTTTTTAGTCATGAGTCCTTTTGAAGGTATAATGGAGGGAAAGGGAACGAGAAGGAAAGCGAAGGAAAAAGCCAATCGTGAGAGCAGGACACGATGCAAAGCAGTGCCGGTAAATGTATTCAAGTCTCTTACGAGGGATTCCGAGGCATAAGACGAAGCACTATTTGACCTTCTCGCTGACGGACCCTGTGGGTAGATGTCAAGCAATCTAATCAAAGGATGCGCACGTGGTAACAAAAGGCGCAAAAGGCATAGATTTACAAAATGAGATGTGTCAAAGATAAGATTGAAATGTTACTAGGCAGTATAGCTTCTTAGGTAATCTATTCTTCGAAGGATCAAAAGCTTCAGGACATAAATAACTAAAGACCAATACTTGTTTTTAAAGAAGTATTCAGCGAAGTTGCACAATACACGTACACGTGACTTCCCGATGGCGTAGTGGTAGCCTCGTTGCCTTGTAATCAAGAGGTCACGGGTTCGATTGTGGTTCGGGTCCCACTTTAAACTGTAGGTCCAGTCCCAATTAGCCTAATAGTGAATAAACGTATACTTAAAACAAAACTCGAACAAACAAAGGTATGCAACGATCATTTACCGCAGAGAAACTACTGATGATATTCAAAATAAAATTATGTGGATTGGATGATGTTATAGGTACTACAATGTTACAACATGAGTTACCATGATAATTCTATCTTTCTCATCTAGGAAACAGCCAGCAGTATCTTGTAACCCTTAACATGAAATGAAAACATTAGACCCAAAATCTGGATCTCTCTGGATACCAGAGCGAATGAAAAATTCAAATATACCGTTCGCTATCGAATTATTCGAAGAGATTTATGATTGCATGGCCTCACATGTAATGTGACAACATTGATCTGCGCGTACTTTTTGATCAATCGCATAACTAACTTCTGCCTTAGTAATTAAAAGAGTTACAGCAGCGAGTAATGCCTTGCTTAACTTCACTTACAAATCAAGTGACTCATGTTCAATATTGCTATGATGCATCGTGAAATCTGGTAACTTTGTAAATATCCCCACCCTTGCAGGAACGTATAACCACTTTATACGTACGTATAATTTTAAGTAATTTTCTTATAATTGTAATTTCTTCTCTTAACGCAAGTCATTCATGTTTCTGCTTGCACATACAGCACTGTATTTCTATAGTGGTGGTTATTCTGGATTCGAATAACAGTCAAATCATTAATACTTCCTTGTGCTCTTCAATCTGCTTCAACGGTTCAAAAATCATTCACAGAGAGATAAACGAATGGTGTACATGAATTACGAGCACAAATAAATGAATCCTGTCGTTTACCTTGATGCAGTAGAAACACAGCAAATATATTAAATCAGGATATGAATACAGAGAAGACAAAGAGGAAAAAGGTGTATGATATAGCTGAACTGAAATTTAGAAATGAAAACGAGAATATTAAAGAAGTTGTAAGGGCCGATATCCGTTGCGGAGTGGTTAGCACAGAGCGCAACAACGCCAGGAATCTGGGTTAGAATCACGACCTGGGCATGAGTGTTCTTTCTGAGTGTCCCTTCATCAATGTCATCATACTATAATCATTCATCTTCGCAATTAACCAGAAGTGGCAGAAATGCGAAGTAAAGAAAACAATCAATCAAGAAGTTGTAAGAAATGTCTGTCTACATAGGATTATTTTCACATCTGAAGAATCAAATTATCTTGATACTAGATTAATTAATGAAAGAAAAGTCGTCTCAATGGAGATCCAAAAAATTAAAACCCAAATAAAAAATTAGATGAATGAAAAATATTTCTTACTTTATAGATTCACAACGTAAGAAATTTAAGCTATATAACAAACTACAATGTATTACACAGGTGTTGAGAGTTACGTATCTTAGAGAGTAGGTGGCCCAGAGAAATAACTAATTATCATGCAAAGAGAGCAATTCACGAGGTGCAGAAGGAAACAATATATAGGGAACTGTTGAGTTAGGGCATAAGAGAGAAAAGATAGTTGACAAAGGACTCAGATATGAACCCAAGATATACAGAACTTTCTAGGCCAATTAAGTTAAATTGATGTTGGGTAAAACACACACTTTGCCTTAACGCGGAATCGGAGTGGAGGTACTAGCTTCGAAGAACGTAGCGTCAACGAAAGAGGTAGGGATAAAGCCAGGCCAAATGGCGGAATCATCTTGCGGGTATTCACCGAACACCCTATGCAACAAAGAAATACATAAGAACAAAAGAAGTTTCGATGCGACACAATGATGCATGTGTATTGGCGATTTATACTTGTTTGTTTAATGGGTCAATTCATTACTTTTAAAAAATTAAAATCATTTCCCTTGTGGGTCGCCTTTCCCTTATAGATACAGGGTTGGCTTTAAAAACTGTGGGCGTCGTTTCGAATGCCGCAATTAGTATTGATTTCCAATAAGGCCACACATAAATGCGTGCAGCAAACTTTTGTAGTTTCTAAGATTTGCTGGGACATTCTTGGGTCGCAAGACTCGAGGAAGAGCGCACATTTAAGTGCATCCCAATTAACAGAGAGGAGGGGGAGCGGTGGCCTCCCGGAGCTCACAACGAGGGAATGGATTTCGCAGACTATCGATTTGAATATTAGTGTACTGGTATCGGAGATGGGCTGGAATTTCCGATCAGCCAGGCCAAACCAAATTACGAGGCAAGTGGGCGGGGGAGAAAAACCACAGGAAGGGAAGTATAGGTGCTCGCTCTGGGGAAATTATGTCAGGAATTTGGGACTCTTCGTCATCTTGTCCCATACGGTTCCTTCCCGCCACTCCTCCCCCAAATCGTTATATTGACTACTTCCCCAATTCCTCTTTTTTCCCTCTCTCGCTATCCGTACTTCGTGCGAGGGAATATAATTTCCCTCTGGAAATCAGAGTGTGATTTGTGCACGCTTATAGAAGTAACTCAATATTGCTGCACGGTTGTCTGGTCGCATTTGCATCGCGGACCGATGTTGCTTCCAGAGAAGGAAATGCAGCAAGGTGCTTTTTTCTCTGTCTCTACCTAGCCGCCGATGAGATTGCAAGAGAATTGCTGCTGTGATGGTTCATATGTAGTTAAGAAAGGGCAAAATATGCATGCAAAATTGCAAAGCATGTGTTAAACAATTCCGAAATTGTCTTCTCCATATTACAACAGTTATAAAAATAATAAAACTTAAAATATCCATTAAGAATTGTAGGGCAGACTGTATACAGCTCAAATTTACATCAGGCATCAACTGTTATTTACAAGATGACCACAAGGTTGCAACACTAATCAAGTGAGCTTTAAAACGCCATTTTGTTTATTTGCAAGATGGCGCCTCCTATACACACTTGCACTAGTAAGGAGGGGTGTTTTTTTCCCTATGTCAGCCTAAAACTTAAGAGAAATTCTTTGCAAATGAAAATTCAAAATCTCTGTGCATGTTTACCACACCAGCCAGTTTACTAATGGAGGAGAAAGTTCGACAATGGACTCAGTACGCAAGCAGATGGGTATAAAGGCCTTCGCAGTGGCTCATAAGTGACTGCACGTGGACCCCAAAGACTTATTATTCTTCTTAAGGTATACAGGCACTAACTCAAAGTTGAAAATATATGTAAATCAGCAATAGGTCTGTGCTAAAAAGCAGCAAACTTGTGCAGCCATACATACAGAAATCTACTAGATAAGAAACAAAAACATATGAAGGTTTCATTTGACTATCCCTTGTATCTACGTGCTCCATAATGCAAACAGGAAAATTAGCGAGCAACATGCATTGGCCTGGGTCGTCCACTGGCTTTCGGGTGATCCAGTGAAATGCGAGAGCACCGCGTCCAATAACCTTTTGTATTGACGGAGGAGGAGTTGAGATGAAATCTTGAAATGTTCACAGTGCGTTGCCATATGTCTTGAAATTGTATGCAGCAATTTATGCCCTTGCAGGTTAAAGCATGTGTGAGGAACGTCGATCAGAATGGATTAAGGTGACGTTGTATCGAAACTGGAATGCAGGACAGCAGGCAACAGTATATAGGAGATGTACCAGGAAATGGTAAGTGTGTACGGAGAACAATACCCATGCTGTAGTAGTGTGAACACACCAGTCTGAAAGATGACCCCAGAAAAGGGAAACCTGGTTTCTTCATTGATGCTAACATGGCGAAAACTCGAGACTGGTCATAGAGGACAACAAATATCCTTGGTCATTAGCCTGGGTATGTATGAATCATATTACAGAATCACCTTGAGGCGCCGTTTTAGAACCAAAATGGACTGGATTATGTTAGCCATGTATACGACCAGTAAATATGATTTTTCGATCGCTCGATGACAATGGATGATTGCTGAGTCTGTCACTGTCACCCAGAGGTTAAAACCAAGGAAGGCCATTAATCATCACTACGTAAAGTCATGTTTTAGGATTCTGAAAAATCCATCCTAACTGATTACTTAACGTACGGAAAAAGAGTCACTGGTGAATGTTACAGTCCTGGAAACACTTCAGAATGGACTGACAGTGTTACGCAGTAGGAATCTAACGAGCGGCACAACTGTTATCGGACAGTGCTAGAGCTCGCAGCGCTGCGGAGAGACTATCATGTGACACAATACAGATACAAACTCTTGTCGCACCCCTTATTACCCAGACCTGTAACGATTCGACTTAGTTCTATTCTCGCGAGAGTTAGTGCGCACGTTTATGATATGTCATCTGTCTCCTTACTTGATCTTTAGCTAAATACAGGCACGACATTACAGAAAAACAAGAATCCTAGATAGTTAATTACAGTGTTAAAAATTGTATTACACACACATTTGGTGTCATTTAACTGATGTAGGCAACAATATTTGCTATTCCAAACAAAAAAAGAACCGTTTATGTCTTAACTGTGTGCGCCATGCTAATATATAACCATAGCTTTAATTTAATTTTACGAAGACAGTAAGTTCCCCATTAACAAAAAAATCTTCGTTAAAATCAGTGCCAAATATAAATGCTAGTTAATTCAGCGAACAATTTGCGAAATTTTATCTAAACCTGGCCAAATCGAGTTTGGCTGATTCGCCTACAAAAGCTCAGAATACAACTCTCTAACATGAACCCATAGTATCCAGGAAATTCAAAGATCTAATAAGCTGTTAATAGTTCTGCGCCTCAACCAGGTATCTAGTTACTTTCGACTCAGTTTGCGAGTTGCTCCGGTAGTTTTATCCAGCACAGCTACATGATACATAGACGCAGCAGCTTAAGAGATCATCAAGATCGCCAATAGTTTGTATAAATATTGTAACTATTTTATGAGACATTTTGACATTATCATGAAAATTATATTTCAACATACACACGGCATGTTTGATTGTTTGATTGAATCTAAAATTCTGGATGGAAAATTGTATCTAAGCATACACTAGAAGTGACTGATTCAAACTGAAATTCTGGGTGGGAAATGTATCTTGCATAAAACAAGGCATGTTTGATTGAAACTGAAATTATAAGTTGGAAATATATGTCGCATGAAACAAGGTATGTTTGATTGAAACTGAAATTCTGGGTGGGAAATTTATCTCGCATAAAACAAGGCATGTTTGATTGAAACTAAAATTCTGGATGGAAAATTGTATCTCAGCATACACAAGAAATGTTTGATTGAAATTGAAATTCTGGGTGGGAAATGTATCTCGCATAAAACAAGGCATGTTTGATTGAAATTATAAGTGGGAAATATATGTCGCATGAAACAAGGTATGTTTGATTGAAACTGAAAGTCTGGGTGGGAAATTTATCTCGCATAAAACAAGGCATGTTTGATTGAAACTAAAATTCTGGATGGAAAATTGTATCTTAGCATACACAAGAAATGTTTGATTGAAACTGAAATTTTGGGTGGGAAACTGTATCTTGCATACAAGAAGGCATGTTTGATTGAAACTAAAATTCTGGATGGAAAATTGTATCTCACTACATACAAGGTATGTTTGATTGATTGAATAAAATCCTTAGCACATCAGCATTTAGGCTATTTTTGCCCTTCATGTCGTAGGAAGGGAAACATATAAACAACGCAATATATATATATATATATATATATATATATATATATATATATATATATATATATATATATGAGGAAGACTGAGAAAACGTTAGAATCCATGCTAATACATCGCCTCTCCACACAGTACGCTGACCCAATCGTGCAACCAATATCTAGCATGCCGCTGGGCAAGCACTGACATATTCCTCTGTCGCTACCGGGTTCGTCCGCCTGATAGAGGTAGCTTAATCAACCTGGTAGTAGAGGAATGAAAAGTGCTTGATTATTATATACGGTACCGGGTGTTTCAACAGAAACGCCGTGATTTCAAATGGCATTTTAAAATAATTATGATAACTACTGAAAAAAATAATTACATAATCTGATAGAGAAAACGCAAAAGTTTAATGGAAAACATGTTCGAAATGTCCACCTTGACGATTTTTCACTTCTTGCACCTGGTTGCACATGTTGTCAAATATCTGACCAAGGGTTGCACGACTAACTTGTGCAGTACAGTGTTCGATGTTTGCTTTCAAATCATCTAGTAATCGCAGTCCTCGTTTGAGAACTCCCTGCATTAGGAAACCCCACAAGAAATCAGTTGTATGCGGCCTAGCTCCGTCTTGCTGGAACCATTGCTGACGAATTGGACAACGTTTCAGTCGAAGACCAGGCATGAAGTATGAAGCATTTGCAAATAATTTTCTGATGTGACATAGCCATCAAAAAGAAAGGTCCAATCAAGCCACGTTTCGATACACCACCATACCAAAAACTTTTGTGCGTACAGAGGTGTCTCCCTCGTTCATGTGGATTATAGGTTGCCAAAAATGAAATTTTAGACTTTTGTCAATCATAACATATACAAATCATTACTGTGAATATACTAAATATTTTTTTAGGGTCATTTGAACTAACGGCGTTTCAGTTGAAACACCCGGTATTAATTTATATATATTAATTAAACAAGAAGCGTCTTTATTTAAACTCAACAAGGATAAAACCCTGAATAAAATCCATTCTAATCATCTTAATAAAACGAAAGTAAACTTATCTTAGGCACATGTAGACTCTCATTCTCAGAGCTTAGCATCACTACGTCTATGCTGGTTTTGTATATATTATAAGGATTCGTTTTGCACCTGTTTTTCCACGGCCTATTTTAATTTATTGTGAACCTTAAATTCTTCGAAGTATTTTTCTCTCAAACATGCTGCGTTTATATGCCGTTGGTTTGCTATGTTTTACAGCCATACTTGTGTATTTTCTAGTTGGGCCCTCTATTAGCATTCACATATTGCTTCCGGTGACAGATTTAATCTTCTTAGAATTTTCTTCATCATATTATGAAAGTACGAGTACTATAAATTATATAATTTGCACATCGATATTTGCCACTTAAAATTTTGTTTTAAGTCTAATTTATGCTCAGGACTGCAAGTGACGTTTAAAGTAGAATACGCATCTGCAAGGTGCCTCCATCGCGTATTGAGCCTGTGACCCTTTCATTACCACTACACCATCGGGAATACCCTGAAATTTGCCACAGTCCGGAACTAAGATATATATACTATGGTTGCAAAAATTGTCTTCAGATAGTGTTTTGAATGTGAATCTGGGAACTACTGGCGGTGTAGTTGTGTTGATATGTTATAATAGGTGGTAACATTTGATACCACCTATTATAAACCCCGCATAAAAGGACATGTACAGTACATGTTATTTGTGTGAGCCTGCGTGTGAGAGCATGCTGGGTGTGTGTGGTCTTGTGGATCACTTAGGAACGTTCCAGAGCAGTGGTAGAAGAATAGCAGCTTTGTATGTAGTTTCCGGATAACTACAATTTTTTTTGTAAATATTTGCAGATGAAACGACGTGGAAAATATGATGTTGACTTTTGACGTCGCTTCGCATGCAGGGCCTGCTTGCAGCAGCAGAGACAAGACCAGAAGACGATTCTGTAGGTTTCTCTCGAATGTAATATATATGCTAGACTTTGGAGATAGAGTATGCAACTTTTAAAATAATATCTCGTAAATATGTTCGTGAGTTATTTATGTTATTTTTATTTGTGATTATTGATTGATTCACTGAAATATTATTATGTGGTGTCGTCAATTCCATACACGATAAAGAACTAAGAATTATTCATGTGGTATTTTTCCTGATAAGAAGAAATCGCCGGTAACCTATCTGTACAATCCTATCAATTTTTTTATAATAAAAAGTATCTCTTCTTCCCAAACATTTGTGTTAGACCTTTGTTATTTTAAATGCGATTTTGTAATCAGGAGGAAATTGCTGTTGCTATGAAAGTACCATACCATACTCTAAAATTCATAAAATTTATAATTATTTTTTGGCAGGGAAGTAAAGCGAGAGAATGTGTGGCAAAAATCCAGAGACAATACAAGATACATGATAGGGTGTGAGTTAGAATTTTAGCTATGTTTTACCAATAAGTCTAATAGCGACTTATTTTCTGACAGTACTCTATATTTTCGCAACTGCTCAAGTAATTTGTAGAAAGGCGACGTAACAAAATGCAAATTCAGAAATCGATCATCTGCATAAATTTATTAAACTCCAGTAAGGGAGTTTTTAATTTTAGCGAGAGTTTTATTGAAGCTTAGGGGTTTACGTGTTATGCCACGTGTTGAAGTAGCATTTTCTTTGTCTGTGATCAGAATGGTAGGTATTCGAACGATTCGTCTTCGACCTTCGCTAGGTTAAAGAAGAAAATAGTTTACCGATCACTAGTGAAACCTAGTGTAAGTTTAATAGAACGGAAGAGGGGACAATGTATAATATCCCCACACGAAACAGCATGCTAATGAAGAGCATTTCGGACAAACTAGTAACACAATTGAAGTTCCGTTCAATAAGCATGCGAGCAATGATAAAGATAATGTGCCCGTTCACGAAAGCGCACGAACGTAGCAAACGGGAAATAAAACACTAGCAACTTTGATGCTTAATATAGATTTACAATGATGGTAGCCAGGCCTATTCTGTCGGCACATACACCCCCACGCCGGCACGCACACTTTCGGCAGACCAAACGATGTTAACTTTTAGCTGCGAGATTAATAGCCCCCGACGGATGACATAGTTTCTCTATCAGCAACGAGCACTTTCTGATACCGTGCGTGTGTGTATGTGAGTGTACGCATTTTCCTGTGCGTGAGCAGCTCGTGCGGTCTAGCGATAAGAGAATTCTCTTCGACTTCCGGTGTTTCGTCACTGATTTCAGACAGAGGCATGTGCTCTAAATCTCGTCACTGATAGAGGTTGTGAAAGAAACGACATATTCAAAGACAAACTACCTGTTACTTTAAGATTATACCGCAATCCTGTAATGCATTTCCTCTACCCTTAACAGATAAAAGTTAAACGTATGCAAGCAACACTCAGGGAAGTGAAAATTCCTTGCGCCTCCACAGTAAGGCACGGAAAGCACATACGGGTGACATAGACTGCTATCACAGAAAAGAAACGGACTGTGCAACTCACGGTGAAAGACGAATGCGGGCGAAAGTAAGTGCATGATATGATATCAACCAATGTACAGTGGCACAAAGCAAATATAAAACGGAAACCAAAGGTTCATGATGTGGACCGAAGAACAACAGAGTCTTATCAGCGAAGATAAATATATTATTTTAATCTAATCAATGAATTAGTACAACTACTTTGGCTCCAGAGAGAAAAAACATGAGACTGATTCGTTGATTTTTAAAATTTAAGACGTGTCGCTATAATGACTATTTGCAAACATCCTACGATAGAGTTCCATTTTTCTTGTGGTTGCAGTTACGTTATGTCACATATGAAAGAGTGGTAGGCCCTATATTCCTGAAAATATGTAGAAACGCATAACATTAGAAACTAATTAAGTTTATACTACTTTTCTAAAAAAATATTTCTACGGATTGAGTATATATAAACAATATTTCAGTCATATTAAGGATATTTTAGGCTCTACAAAATATAAAGAAGTGTCTTTTATACTTTACTGCTTCCAGATTGGATCAAATATGCTCCGCTTGTCTACCTTCAAGAGAAAAACGCTTTTCTAGGTTCGTACGTACAAGGTTCTGCTGCCTAACAGTAGGCTGTGATTTACGTTTGACAATTTGCACTAAATAGTCGCTCAACATTGTAAAGTGAAGTAACAAAATGCACGGGAAAATTTCCTAGTGCACCACCCTGATGGTGCAGTGGTAACGTCGTCGCCTTGCAATCAAGGGGTCCCGAGTTCGATCCGGACGGAGGTACATAGTGGATCGGATTCAACTTTAAACTGTTGATCCGTGTAAAACTAACACATAACATATCACAATAAAAACGTATTTATGTATACATTTACTCCATGTTCATCCATCCATATAACAAAGCCGTGTGCTCATGGTAACCCACACAGACTATAAACTTGGTTACCTCTTGCTTACAATTTGCATCTATTATTTAGAACATACGAAGAGGTACAGTAGGAAAAATGGTTAAGGATCACTGCTCCGTGAGATTTAGTTAGAATATGTGAAATGGTACATTGAAAAACATGTTGTTAAGATTCTAGGAAACATTTAGAGTATGTAAAGTGGTAGAAAAAAAACAGGTCTATATACTTACGTGATTGATTCATTTACATTTTATTCTTCGCTTTTCTGTCACTTTTGGCAAATAAAGAAGATAAGGATGAGTAACGATATGATGAAATTGATGAAGGAACACTCACAAAGAACACCATGTTCAGACCGGGATTCGAACTCGAGACCATTAGCGTCGTAGCGTACCGTGCTAACCACTCCGCCACTGCTGTTTTACACTTAATGCTTTACACTTTTTATTTGTATCTCTTCTGTTTTTAATGTTATGTAAATAAACGTAGTTTACCCAATGAAGTAACAAATATGAGGAAATAATTTATTAATCGAAATGTATATTGTATTTGGACATACTTATTATAATAATAATAATAATAATCCTTTGCGCAACAGCCCATGAAGGGCCTTGGCTTACCTACCGACTGCCGGTCTCCCTCCCACGCTTTCCCTCGTCACCTCTAAGCGTGGAGATCTTCAACCAGTATTGTAATAGTCGGGGGGTCAGCCCGACGTATCCCCAGCCGTTATAGTAGGTCGTCTCGACCGAATTACGCTCACTCACTCGGAGCTTCCCAATTTCCTCACGATGGTGGACGTATATGCTATACGTAGGCCGAATAAATTCCGACCAGAACCGGATTCGAACCTACGCCGTCCCGCAGGGAACGATCTCAAGACGAGTGAACGCCTTAACCCGCTCGACTACGGAGGAGGACACATAGTTATTATATTTTGGAGCATATTTATGCTCATTTACGTCATAAGTTCATTTTGTTTAGCATATTTTAGGTAATGACAGTCCTTAGCCATCACATTTAATCGTAATGAACGAAACCATTTGTGGCTTTATCTTGAGGTTTCCTCGGCATGCTACATCCAGCTTTGGTATGAAACGGACAGAGGAATTTTGCACGGATGAATTTCGGAATAAAACTCTCCAGTCTGTCTCCTCTGCGATGCGAGACGCGACCCTTGAGAAAGCACCTCGGGTTGTTTATCCGGGAACTTCAGCTCCTGACTAATTCATCAGGACCGCCGCAACGATGCTGCTCTTCCATCTTTTCCATCTTCCGGGAACATTTCTTCATATTAATCTTTCATCCCGCTCCTACCTGGAACCGAATCCTGGTAAAACAATCAGGAGACGTGACAAGCTGTTAGGGGCTTCGCGCCTTGTACGGCAAATTCCGTGAAAAGTTAGACGAAATAACTTCTTGGTTTAGCTCAAATATAGACACAGGAATCTTATGTTTGTTGGTAAACTGCTAACAGTGTTGGGTTTGACAGTACGGAAGTGGAGAAGTTCCCATGCTCTACTTCCTAAATTCAGAAGAAAACAATTCTTTCCTCCTCATTATTTATCAACGACTTCCAGAATTAGGCTTAACTTTATGTAGGAAAAATCATAACTGTGCTGCTGATATGCCAAAAATTTGTGAAAAAACTAAAGATCGTACAGCTATATATATTGTACAAGTAATTTATGAACTAATCTGTGACATAATTAGATAGACCAATTAAAAATGTTTGAGGATCACTGCTCTAAGAGAAAAAAAATAATTAGAACATATGAAGTGGTACACCAAGAAAAATAGTTAAGGATCGCTACTCTAAGAGACATAATTATTTCACATGTGAAATGGTACGCCAGGAAATATAGTTAAATTTTCATTGATTATAGTTATCTTATTTCTATCTCGTATCACTTTTGACTAATCGCAAGGATGGAGAGGAGTGGTGATAAGATAAGATGGATGAAGGAACATGGGGACGATTCAACCCGAGCCCCACATAGGATACAAATATAGTTAAGAATCACTGTTCTAGAAGAAATTATCAGAACATGTGCAGTGGTACACGAGGGAATATAGTTAAGGTCACTGCTCTAGAAGAAAATTAGAACATGTGCAGTGGTACACCATGAAATATAGTTAAGGAGGATCACTGCTATAGAAGAAAATTAGAACATTTGCAGTGGTACGCCATGAAATATAGTTAAGGAGGATCACTGCTATAGAAGAAAATTAGAACATTTGCAGTGGTACGCCATGAAATATAGTTAAGGAGGATCACTGCTATAGAAGAAAATTAGAACATTTGCAGTGGTACACCATGGAATATAGTTAAGGATCACTCATCTAGAAGAAAATTAGAACATGTGCAGTGGCACACTAGGGAATATAGTTAAGGATCACTGCTCTAGAAGAAAATTAGAACATGTGCAGTGTTACACCAGGGAATATAGTTAAGGATCACTGCTCTAGAAGAAAATTAGAACATGTGCAGTGTTACACCAGGGAATATAGTTAAGGATCATTGCTATAGAAGAAAATTAGAACATGTGCAGTGGTACACCAGGGAATAATTATAACGTGACAAATGGTACACCAGGAAAAATACGTCGTCGCCTTGTAATCAAGGGGCCCCGGGTTCGATTCCCGGTGGAGGCACATTGCACAGTGGTTCGGATCCCACTTTAAACTATAGGTCCAGTCCAGATTAGCATTTCTGTGTATAAAGTGGACTTAAAACAACAATTCAACAACAAAATCAACAAAACCAGGAAAAATGGTTGAGGATCACTGTTCTAGGAGAAATAATTAGAATATGTGAAATGCTACAACAGAAAATATAGTTAAAAATCACTGTTTCAGAATAAATAATCAGAACATGTGTAGTGGTACACCAGGAAATATAGTTAAGGATCACTGACCTAGGAGAAATTATTGGAACACTTGAAGTGATACGCCAGGAAAGATGGTAGGGGATTACTGCTCTGGGAGAAATAATTAGAACATATGAAGCGGTACAGCAGAAAAATGAGTTAATTATCATTACCAAGAAAATATTTATAACATGAAAAGTTATACACCAGGAAACATTCTTAAGGATTACTGCTCTAGGATAAATAATTAGAACATGTCAAGCGGTGCACCAGAAAAATGGTTAATTATCATTACTAAGAAAGGTATTTATAACATGCAAAGTGGTACATCAGGAAAAATAATACATGATAACTGCTCTAGGAGAAGTAATTAGAACATTTGAAGTGATACACCAGAAAAAATAATGTTGTTAAGGATCAGTGTTGTAGGAATAGTACGAGGGAGAATCAAATGAAAACCGCAAAAGTGCCATTAAAAATATTTTTTCTTTCTAGGCGTTTGGAAATTTGCAGACACAGTCCTAGACGTCTTTCCGAACTGGTAGTACGAAGCAGTGCCGGTAGGTGGGGTTGGATGTGAGTAACAGCTGATTCAAGATGGCGGCACAACTACGCAGTTGCACCAAACAGGAACAGCGTGGAGTTATTCGATTTTTATGGAGTGAAGGTGTGAAACCGGTTGATATTCATCGGAGAATGCAGACGAAGTATGGGGACGAATGTGTGTCACAGCGGCAAGTCTGCGATTGGTGCAAGAAATTCGCAGAAGGTACGACTTTATTGACTGATGCTCTCCGTCCGGGCCAGGCTCAGCGAGTTGTGACAAGATGAGTCCATAGCCGCAGCAGATCGGCTTATTCAGGAAAACCGGCGTGTCACCCTGGCTGAAATGGCTTCCTTGCTGAATATGAGCTTCGGTTCAGTACAACACATAGTGCATAACGAACTCCGCTACAGAAAAGTGTCCGCCAGGTGGGTTCCTTGAGCGCTGACGCAAGAACTGAAAGTCCGTCGGGTTGACGCATGTCAAGAGCTGCTGAGGCGTTATGAAGAGGAGGGTGAGGATTGTCTAGCTCACATTGTCACCGGGGATGAAAGTTGGGTGCACCATTTTCAACCGGAGACGAAACGTGCAAGCAAAGGATGGCGCCATTCGTCTTCGCCGAAACCAAAGAAGTTTCGCATCCAGCCCTTTGCAGGGAAAGTCATGTTGACTTTATTCTGGGATAAGAAAGGTCCTATTCTGGAACACTACATGCCCCCACGTACGACAGTGGCTAGTGCCACCTACACCGACTTTCTCAAGAACCATCTGAGGCCAGCGATACGCCCAAAGCGAAGGGGATTGCTGAGTGCAGGTGTTTTGCTTCAACATGATAACGCCCGTCCCCATTCTGCTCGTGCAACCATGAAAACCATCGATGACCTACGCTTCAAGTGCCTACCACATCCGCCATACTCACCAGATTTGGCACCATCTGATTTCCACATCTTTGGTCCATTAAAGGAGCACCTTGGAGGGCAGAGGTTCAAGTCTGATGAAGACGTCCAATCGGCGGTACACGAGTGGCTACACAGTCAACCGAAATAATTTTTCTCACG
Source organism: Lepisma saccharinum (assembly GCF_977018435.1). Taxonomy (NCBI): domain Eukaryota; kingdom Metazoa; phylum Arthropoda; class Insecta; order Zygentoma; family Lepismatidae; genus Lepisma; species Lepisma saccharinum. The sequence continues at coordinate 194,453,610 of NC_139229.1, read as the reverse complement.
CGATATCGAAGCACTACCTATCCGATGGCGTAAGTGCATTGAACTGGGAGGGGACTATATAGAAAAATAATGTACAATCAAACATTATCCCTGAATTAAAATAGTGGAAAAAATTAATTTCGGTTTTCATTTGATTCTCCCGTATACATGCGAAGTAGTACAGCAGGAAAAATGGCCAAGAATTACTGACCAAGGAGAAATAATTATCTACAACTTGTGAAGTGATTTTCCGTAGACAAATGGTTGAGGATGACTGCTCTAGGAGAAATATATAGAACGACTGAATTTGTACACCATGAAAAAATTTTGAGGATCACTGTTCTAGGAGATATAATTAAAACATGTGAAGTGTTTCACCAGAAAATATCTGCTCTAGGAGAAACTATAAGATCGTAAGAAGTGATATACCAGAATAAAAGGTTCGGCTTCAATTACCTACTTCTTGATATCGTTTTTAAACTCTAGCGCCTTGGTCCATTTGCTCGGGGGAAGATGAAATGGAAGACATGGAGCTCCTCCTTCTCCAGCGAAAAGAGCTTATGCCTGGCAGGCGTCCGGGCGTCGTCTCCTGTAAAAGGCTTCATAACATCGGATGGCAGCAGACGTTCCGACTGTTCGATTCATCACCCGGCAGCGCCGCAGGGAGGAAGTGCTCCATCACCTTCTTACGTCTGGCGGCTGATTCATCATGTGCGGGGAAGGAAGACGTAATTTAATTACGGCCTCCGGGACGACGGGGAAACAAGGTGTTGTGCCTGCGCTTACATGTGTTGCAAAATAGCCTCGAATTAGGACAACAAGGGAAGGCCAAGTGTTGTGCAAAAGGTTCGATGCCCTTTCATCGTGCAACGGTCTCGAGTCCCCATTGAGAGGAAAGCCATCCCTCCACACCTTCGTCTCCACGCTTGCAACTTGTGAGTTGTGGATGTGGGTGTCATTGTGCAACTGTATACTGTACAGACTGAAGTTTGATTCAAAAGAAACATTCTGCTTTTCACGTGCTTGTGTGTACTCCCTCTACCCACACATATACACAATGATCTCAAATGAGGAACTTTGTAGATTGACAGATCCCTAAACAAGAGGAAGGAGCATTTCTCAACTTTCATATTTGGTCCAGCCGACCTCCGCGGTGCAGTTGCAATACAGTGCGCTACGACACCAGAGGTCAGGGGTTTGAATCACGGCCTAGGTATAAATGTTCTTAGTGAGTGTCCCTTCATGAATTTCATTATAACATGTCTCATCCTCATCTCCGCGATTAGGAAAAATTGGCAGAAAAATCGAAACCAATCATATATAGTAAAATACTACTATTACTTTTGATTTGATTCTTCATTTGAAAACATTGCTATAAAAGTACATTTTAGCAAAAGTGATAGTATTGTTAGACTAAATTATGTTATTTAAGGAAGAGATTTACAGAAATTACTATAATAATTGTACTCCAAGTATTCGCATGAGAGTGGTGTTTGTTTCAGGTGTCTCAGAGATATTGATGATTGCCTTAATGTTTACAAAATGCAAAAAAATACTATGGATACATGGCTGACCTTTCTAAACCAGACGTGATAAGAATAAAGTTTTGCCAGATTTGAACTATAGATAAATAGTGGAATCATACACAAAAAGTTGAAATTTCAAAAATGGTTGAGCAAAAAATTTAATCACTTCATATGGTTTCATGAAGTAGATGAAAGGATGATAACACGAATGGGTGTAAGGAGTAGCAAGGTACTCGAATTTAATATCTCTTCTCCATAGTACACCCCGAAAACTGCATTCTTCCGGGCTAGCAAAGCTCTGACATCTGGACATACCTGTACAATCAGAATAATCTTCTGTGGAGACTTCTTTGTCTATGATCAGTACACAGCCAGGACTTCTATCAGAGTCATGGAGATTTTAGTACTCAGATGGCAGTAGTGGGATCCAAACCACTGTCCAATGTAGCACCACCAGAGATCGAACCCGGGACCCTTTGATGATAAGGCGACAGCGTTACTATTAGCCATTGGGAAGGAATTATCTTTTCAGAAATGATTCCAATGTCAACCGATCTTCCAAATGTTTGAAACTGTATTGTTTTGGGAAAATGCGTTTGTGTTCTGTGTCCTATCCATATGAGAATTTCGGTTACAACTATCCTCATCGGCACGATTAGCCAAAAGAGAGCAAAATGCAGCAAATACAAACACAGGATTACTATTTTCAAGGCAGGTAGTCGAACCCAGCACCTTCGTACAGGAGATAATAATATCCTGGATGGGTTCGATATCCGGTGGAGGCACATAGTTGTTCGGAACCCACTTTAAACTGTAGGTCCAGTCTCGATTTACCTTACTGTGCACAAACTGGACTTAAATCACCAACTCAATTATATGCTGGATGCCTTTTCTATACCCTGTCCTTGTTATCTCTGGAGGAAGGTCGCGCATAGCGTCAGAGAAGGGGAGGAAATCGAGGGGGCAGAGCGAAGCAGTACAAGCTGCTGCCAAGGCTCCTAACAGTAGTCGCCCCCCCAAGCAATCCAGTTCCCTCTCACGTGTTAATTGGTGGAGCCGTATCGCTACTTGCGTTCGCCTGCTTCAGAGATAACTGGGACAGGGTATAATCCGTGCACCTAGAAACGGCCAGTTGAGATTAGGTCAAATCGGCCACTTTTCAAAGAGTATCTCTTATTGTTTCTCTCCCAAAAGGGAATTTCGAAACCACGCCCCCCGTTTGAGCAAAGGGCGCACACAACAGCCTGCTTTTTTTGTTAAGCGGGTGCAGGAGCGATCAGGGGAAGAGGTGAAGTAAAACGAGGACGGTTCAGGAACAATACGCGCGAGGTTGATGGAGCACCTTTCCCCCGTCAGCTCAGGAGCTACGCCCCCTTCTCTCGGAGAACCTGATTTTCTGGCTTGAAGCCTTAGCGTGTCTTCTAATTGCCCTATCACTCACTGAGAGATCTCTCCCGCAGCGCGATGCTCAATTTTTCCCACCGGCGCTGTCACTTCTTATCTTATGAATTTCCTCCTGCCGCTGGGAGGTAATAAGCAAACAACTCCGCTACTTGCCTGTTTACACTAACTGGAAGGGTCTTTACTTTCTGCCTCGCAAGCCTTGAAGAAATCAACTACTTGTAAGTCGGTAACTGCTTCCTATACGTCTGGCAAAGCCCTCAGGGGATTCACGGTAGGCGCTGTGGTAATCAAAGATTTCTTGGTTCCGTTCCAGGTGGCAGCACATGTTAGTGTTCCGATTCCTGTACGAGACGCACATCAGTGGCTCGATTTTCGTTTCGTGTGTGCTAGTTTCGTTGCTATTAATTCGTTTGAAAATGAAGCAGGTCAAAGGGAAACAGTTCTGCAAGTAGACGTCCCCGAAATTTGCATCATGAGATGTCAAGAAGGTTTTCAATCTGCATACTGCAGCACTCATCAAGTTTCTCTCTTTACAGCTGTTGAATGCAAATCTGGCAGTATCCACTTCATGTTACTTCTTTCGTCTTTTGATTCTGGTTGTTTCTTTATGATTACACTCGCTGATTACCCGGCGTTACCCAGGTATTTATATATCCCAATCTTGTATTAAACAGGAAAATAATGAATTCTAACAATAGTGTAAAATGTAACTAATTTTAAAAGTGACCATGAATGTCACCAATTAGCTTAGCGACTCCGAAAACTATGGATTCGACACCAATCTAGGTCATTTGTGGCATTTTATTTTTCACCCCCTCCCAACCACCATGCCGATAGGTGATGAACTTGGAGTTGAACCGGATTGGGAGTGTAACGAAAACTATGGATTCCATTCGCAACACAGCCTGAATGTTAGACAACCCGAGAAACACTATCGTTGTGCGGATTGCATAGAGTCACGGATGTCTGTTTGTGCGGAATTTAACATCGGTGGTTCTCGATTATTTTTACATGTCACCCCTTCCCACCCCACCCCTAGGGGTACCAGTACTGTCTTACCCCAAAATATTATTTCCAGATTGCAATTGATACGTGTAACTAGTTTAGTTAAAACTGCTCCAGGCGTTCGAGAGTTATGCAGTAACAAACAAATATACACAACCACACACACACACATCCATTTATATATTTATAGACGATACATTGTGCCTCTGCTTGAGCACACACTACGTAGACTGTTCTTCTTCTGAAATGGATAACCTTCCCTTCCCTTAATTTAGTCAACTGATCCTTGCAAACATACAAAATCCAAGTATATCAAAACCAAATTAGAGGATTGGACAAGGATTTGGAAGACATGAACACTGCAGGTACACATGATGTACAATTATATTGTAACTGACACTGACATAGGTAAAATCCATCAGAATCACCCAGGAGAGACTAAACGAGCAGATAAAATGAGTAAGGAACAAACACCAGAATCAGGACTGTCCTCTCACATCACGTCATCGGGACATAATATCAACAATATATATTTTACACAAGAAACCCCAATATGATATAAAATAAACCTGTGGAATCTTCCTCAACAACACAGGTCTGTTGCGAGACACATCCCGCTGCTGACGATCACTAAAACTAATTGCTGAGAGCTCTAAACCTGACCCTCCTAACCTAACCACATATGCATTGTTAGAATTAAACGGAATTGGAAGTTTTGAATTGTTAGATTAACTGCGCCAGGTTTAGAGCTCTTAGAAATTAATTTTAGTGATTGTTAGTAACTAGATGTGTCCCGAACCAGACCCGTTAAACACAGACCAAGGACAGGTCTACCTACCAACATTGGCAACATATTTTGAAGGAAATTAGAAACTAGTAACAGTAGAATATCAGCATATATAAAGTGACAAATAGTGAATCAGCCTGAAATCAAGAAGGACAACTGTAGGAAATAAATGGTCACAGACTTAGTTATATTTCGAACAAGTGTTCTCGGATTACCAGCCAGGTCATATCGGTGTTAACTTCCAAATTTTCGAGCGCATACATTGCTCTCATCATCAAGTAATGTAAAAATAATTATAAAACTTTTTTTCTAGCAGGCTTCATCTCCAGGAAGCTATCAACTCGGGGTAAGCCCTGGCACCTAACGACCTGTTGGGTGAGATGAGTAAAGGCAATGTAAAAAATGGAGACCAGTGTGGGGTTAAATGCACGACTTTGTTGGGACGGAGCTTGGACGCTGTCTTCCTATTGGCTCGCTCTGGATCCTGGTGTTCTTATTGGCTGGTGTAGTGTTGGAGGAGTGGGTTCCAAGCGTGACTGAGCTCGAGTACCATGTCCCTGATGAGATTGGTGCTTTCCCGTGAATTGCATATGGCTTCCTTTACTCGTCGGTTCTAGTAACCGGTACATTTGGCTACAATTTTGGATCTGCAAATGAAATCCTGGATCCATCGGTGATGCCACTATTATTGTAGCCAGGTAAAAGAAGCGATTGAAGTAAAAAGTGTGTATCACATTCCTTGTTACACATGGTATTGAGATACTTATCAACACCAAAAGTGCCTTTAGATCATATCCACATGTTTTGCTGCTTCAGGTTCTATGTTGTGAGGCAAGGCACATTTCCTGACCTTCTATCCCTGCACCAAATTTCATCCACTCCATTCGCATGACGCTCTGGAACGCTATTTGACACGTAACAGCAATTGAGCTGTGATTTGTTGCATGGTGAATGAAGATAGACTTATCGCATGACATTTGAGAACAAATAGTGGAGATATTGAGGTTGCTAGCTTTAAATTATCATACTTCACATCGTGAGGTGCGGAGAGGTGGAGAAAAGCCACATAACAAGAACGAAATACTAACAAACTAAGTGGTACCTTATTGTTATCGTTTTCTTGTTATTATTATTATGGTTCGTTTAACGTGAAATTGGATGATGGAACAAACACATTGGAATTGGGTCATACTTTGAGCAGGATTATACCGTCGCAACGAATGGGAATGGAGAAATGGTGGACAAATATAACACCATATATTCTTGATTGACCAGGGTTCGAACATGAGGCCTTCATAGTGCCTGACACTAACCACTACACCCCGGATCCAACCTGGGGACCAAATGGTGGACAAAACAAAATGGAAAAAGGAAAAATATATGGGGATATAAAATACATAAGAAACCAAATTATAACAAAGTAAATGGTCTGTGATTGTTATTATTACCATTTTTGTTATTTTACGTCACTTTTATGCCTCTTAGGTTAATCGCGACGATGAAAGTCAATTATAAATTAAGGAAATGGATGATGGGAAAATACAATTAAAATGCTCATGTCTTAACTAGAGTTTGAACCTGCTGTATTACCAACCACGGTACTATAATAACTTATGCGGGTTTGATTTCATATAAAATAACAATTTAATCCATAACTCAAAATATTACAACATGACTAACTCCATGCTTGGCAACGAGGAAACAATTCAACATTGGCATACAAGGACATTGTAACATCGTAGATCTTTTACGATCTATCTGCTGCAGAATCTGGAACTTTTTGACGTAGTAGTGCGTTTACTCTATCCATTCTACCACAGTTTGGGCTTAATGGTCTCCTAACGCCAATTGTGCGTTGGGTACATTTGTATCAATTTTTACGCTAATTATGTGGATACAGGCGAACGATGAACTGCCATTGAATCGACACAAAAGAAACATTCATACCTTAAGGGAAGTTTGAGACCAGGACTCCAGGGAAAAAGATGTCTCATCTCCAATATAATTCTTACCGCTGGACACTAATTCGAGAACAAAGTGTTTCTGCCTGTCCCGCTTCGGAAACCGATTCGATTGGAGAAATCGCAGAAACCTCTAAAGAAGAAATCACAACTCCAATCCACCTCAAAGCAATTTACTTAATTGCATACGGTATGCAGAAGGAGCTTAGGAACAGACTCCAGGAGTTCGCTTCTGTTTCAAGTCACGGTGCAGGCCCTGCGACGGCAGCGAAATGGAATTGGTTCCACTCCTTGGCCACCAGGTGTCCCCTGTGCATCGTAGGTTACGCCACATTTTTCTTCACCGGCAGGTCAACAAACCGACGACTACTTTTCCATGCACCCACTCCCCTCGCTGACTTAGTTTCTGTAGTCAAGGGAGTTCTCTGTCTATAATTCCCTGTTATGTTTAACGTTCGGTAGAATGTAGCACGTCAACAGTGAGAATTACGGGTGAAACAAGTTTCATACAGCAGGGTGAGCACCAATAATTACCAAATTTTACCGCATAATTTTGTAATTTATTACAAAAATAAGTAAGGTAACGTAAAGTTTGAACTACTAAACACTGATACTTAAATTACTAGTGTCATCACTGTACCTGATCTGGTCCGTGGCCTGGTCGCGTCGGAGCCCTGTGGTCCGTTGACGGTGTGTACTTTGGGCACTGCCCAACCTTTGCACGGACACACTCCACGAGTCGCACCACTTAGGCAACTAACTTAAGACTCTCTCGGCCACTAACTTCTGACTCCCCCGGCGACCTCTCGTCACCGGGGACTTGCTTCATGTTTGCTGATTTAGCATTTAATCCAGGCTCGTGACACGTGCATATAGAACCGTGCCATAAAATCACATTATGGGGATGTGGGGATATGATCCTGGACATTCTCGATCCCGGTCACTCTGGAGATGATGTGATCAGCACTACGCTCCGGTCGCCTTTACCCATTGATTTGAGGCCGAGTGAGTCCCAGAGCGAATCTATACGGAGACAAAGCCTGAAAAATTCCTACTTTCGATCACCCACCCCGAGAATTGAACCCGGATCTCCCGCGTGGCAGTCAGACGCCATAGTGACTGGACCAACCCAATAATCAGACTTCTCTCCATGCTTAATAAGTAAGTTCGGCTTAATCCTTGCGTCATCGTTACTGTAGGATTTTATACCAATACTCGTAATTTTTTTGCATAAAATAATTATTAATCTCACTTCACACTTTAATATCTGCTTCGTCTTACTTCTGACGTCACCGGATAGTTCTAGAAGGCGTAAACCGTATCACCAAACACTACTTTTATCTCCCGGTCTCTTGGTCTTGTACAACCAGCTTCATTAACTGGCTTGCGCCAAACAGCATATTATATTGTGAGAGCAAGACTAGCTACCCGTTCAGTCTTTTGGGAAACCAGCCAACGGCAACCAGGAAATGTGTTTCAGAGCTTACAACACTCGTTCCTTTTCTACAAGAACCTTGCTTACAATGCAGATTAAATCGGTTATGATTCTCTTGTTACTTCTGTCTACAAAGTTCTGGCGTCGAAGTTCTAATAGCTTTCGAGAAATTGATGTGATTGCATGGTATAGCCCTTCGAATCTGATTGGTAGATATCGAATCGATATTATCGATATGTACTTGAAATGATGTGATTTTGTACATCGATTGAACCAAAATGTTTTATCTTTGTACATCTTTCAGTTTCCGATATACTAGCAGTTACAAACACGTATTTTCATTGTTCCTCAAAGATTTGCACACACCTGTGCAGAACAATGTTTAATATATAATACAATCATATTATTACTAAACAATGAGTGGGAAACGCACTTTACTGTGTAGGGGTTAGAGTTGAGGCAAAGCCAAGAATTAAGTGCTTGAAGTTCACGTGTTTTCCTCCACACTTCATATAGATATTCAGTCTCTCAAACAGTTTGTATACACCCTGTATACAAAATATAAATACATATAATACAAATAATAGAACTGCCTAAAGCGACAATCTGTGAAGCTAAAACTCAAGTCTATACGTAATTTTCACTTATTCTTGGTTGAATCGTTATAAAAGCATTATTTAACTTACTAGGTTTCGGCGTACCTTCCTTCTAGGCATGCAAATCTATTGCATGAAACCAGCACTCACAATATTTAACTCCACTTCTGTGTAAATTACCTGAAAAGAGAAGAGAGAATATTTGATGCATATAAAGCATACTAAATTCTACTTTTGTACAAGTTACATTGTTCCGATTCGGTCCTGTTTAGTTATCGACATTCAATGAAATATTATACTGTATAAATAATAATACTGTCCTCAAAACCAACTATACATTCACTCACACACAGCTCAATGTTAATAAAACTCAAACGTGTATTAACTTATTTTTCTGATCCAACAAAGGCATGATAAAGTAATTGAAATAAATATATTTGTGGGAGAAGACATGGAAGAGTCACGACAATGAAATATATAATTCAAGGGTAAAAGGAAAAGACAAGTTATGGAAAGGAAAGAGAAGAAGCAAGACATTGGAAGGAGAAAAGAAAAAGCATGGTCTTTGCAAGGGAACAGAAAAGGTAAGGCGTTGGCAAGGAAACAGAAAAGGCAATATCTTGGCAAGGAAACAGAAAAGGCAATATCTTGGCAAGGAAACAGAAAAGGTAAGGCATTGGCAAGGAAACAAAAAAAGGTAAGGCATTGTCAAGGAAACAAAAAAAGGTAAGGCATTGTCAAGGAAACAGAAAAGGTACGGCATTGGCAAGAAAACTCAAAAGGTAAGGCGTTGGCAAGGGAGCATAAAAGGTAAGGCATTAGCAAGGAAACATTAAAGGTAAGGCGTTGGCAAGGGAACAGAAAAGGTAATGGCGTTGGCAAGAGAAAATAAAATGTAAGGCGTTGGCAAGGGAACAGAAAAGATAAAGCATTAACAAGGGAACAGAAAAGGCTAGGCGTTGGCAAGGGAACAGAAATGGTAAATCGTTAGAAAGGAAACAGAAAAGTTAAGGCATTGGCAAATCAGCAGGAAAGGTAAGTCGTTTGCAAAGGAACAGAAAAGGCAAGACGTTGGAGAAAGAAAGAAAGAGAAAAGGAAAGACTAGGGCAAATAAAATAACAAGGAAACACATGAACAATGGAATATAAGAGAAGTGGCATGGACAAAGGAAGAGAAAAGAATGGCATTAAAAGGAGAAGGGAAAATAAAAACCTTAAGGCGTCGACAAGGAAGTGGAAAGAAATTACATTATAAATGGAAAAGAAACAGAAATGCATGGAGAAATTGAAGAGAGAAGTAAAGTCATAGGAAGATGTTGAAACCAGGAACGTCATGGAAAACGGAAGGACAAAGCTAAAACAGAAGGGAATAAATTAGGCAAAGGGAAAGCATGCAATGACAAACATATATATTTAAATTGTTGACATGTGCATTACTTATTGTGGGTAATTCTTTCTCTGTACTGTATACATTACAATTTAAGTACTAGGACAATTTAAGGTAAACATCTCTATCCTTCCGCCTGGTTATCCATCGGTATCTCGTCTAATAAGTTAAGCAAATACAGGTTCTTCTTCCCATTCCTTCAGTCAATTATCTGGCCTCACCATTATAGTTAGCCAAGAGGGAGGAAAAGTGACGCAGAGAATCACGATACAAATACGAAATGGGGCAGGAGAGGTAGGAATTGCAAAGAGAAAAAAATTGCAGGGATTTCACTTGTCCTGTAGGGGCTTGGGGAGAGAGGGATGGGGCAATTAATTACCCTCATTTCTGTTGTTATCCAGTGCGTACCAATGAGTGAATTTCAGAGTGAAGTCCTCGCTATTCATTAAGCGGAAAAAACCGCTTACTTATGAGAAAACGAAAAAAAAAGAGTCCCGAGGTATCAAGTTGCTTCGCAAATTCGACTTTTCGACCGTGGGAGGAAAAAAATAGCTTCTCGCTCCCCCCGTGAGAGCCGCCTTCCATCCTCTCATTGGGGCTTCGTTACTCTTTTCTATGGACTTGCGGGTTATCTCAATTCCTCCCCCACCCTCTTTTCCTTTTTTTTAATCTGTTGAAGCTTAGGAAACAGCTCCCCCTTGTTTGAGGTTGAAACATCCACGTACGAAGCACGCCACATTGTTACCAGGAACAAAGAGATGTCTAGGAGAAGCTTTATCGATTAGTTGCGTCTGGTGTTCAGTGTCTGCTCGGGGCTGCCTTTCTACCTCCAGGCTTTTGTTGCCGAGTATTTTTTCCTCCCTTTGGTGGTGGAGTGGCTCTCTGGAAATGTAAGGGTGTGGGGGCCAGAGAGAACGATCCACTGTTGCGTATGGGAATGTGCATGAATAAATAGAGATTACGATGGTAGAGCACGTTAGGATTCAAACAGATGTTCTCTTCTGTCGTACCTCATGAACGCTTTCAACTGCTCCCGTTATCTTGCCCCGGATCCGGTACGAGGACGGAATTTTTGTTGTTGTTGCTGCTGCTGCAGGGGGAATGATGTAATCGGAATCTTTTCCACGTGGTAAGTTTATGCGGTGATACACGTAATTGTTCACTCACTGTGGTGGTCACAAAGAGTGTTCCGTGAAATTGAGCATGAAATGAGAATATGCCTCTTAGCCTTTTCCGTTTTTTTTTTTAAAGTAATCAAAAAATGAAACTGAAATTAGAATTTGGAACTTATTTTGCACGCAATTACTTTAAAGCAAGTTTGGGGTAAACATGGTGTAACCTTTATAATGTAAAGGGGAGACTATGGGTGATATTCTGACGTCACAATCAAGCCAACAGTAAAAATATAACAAAATAGACACGTATTTCCTTTATTGTGCAAAGGTCGTGTACACTCTATCCCGGGAATTTGCGGAGCAGATGTCTAATGTTAGATTCGTTTCCAAACATTACCTAAGCCAGAAAAACACACAAAAAACAACACCAATACCCATTTGGAGAAAAAGTATTCACCCAGCTTGTTCATTTAACCAGTCATTTATGTCGTAGCACTTCTTCCCTTCCCTTTACTTGATTTTCCCAGTTCGAGCCACCCACTAGAAGAATTGGAGATGCTCTTCCGAGCAATTACCTTTGGCCCTGTTTCTTCCCCTCTTCCTGGCGTTCACTTCATCAAATGCGCCTCCCTTTACAACCTTGTTGTTTGTCATTGAGCGCAGCCTTTCTTTCCCCCACCCTCCTTTTCTCTTTTCGGTGCAGCGCAACGTTCATTCCAGTCGATTTTGCAGCAAATGTTTTGCCTTCCAAACTCTCTCCTGCCATCCCCAGTTCCGTCACCGTGACGTCATGCAAGGGTCCTTTAAAATGTTGCATTACAATAACAGCCTCCTCCCTCCACTTTCTAATCATCATCTTTCTGGGTGGATTGTCTCCCGCTGATGGTCGTCCCGTAATTGATGTTTTCAACAGCATTCATTACGGTTCTATTACAGCGAATGGTTTTCCGATGAACGCCAAGAATAAATTGAATGGACTCCCTATTAAGACGTACAAAAGCTCATCCCGATCCTCACAATGTTGGAACTTCAGTATGGTTCCTTCGGCGAGAGCATGACAAAGATTGTCAAGCTGCTTAATGAGATTACCAGCCGCCATTATCCCCGCAGCATCAGAGAATTTGGATCATGCTGCACGCGCGTTATCATCACTTCCAAGATCCTCTCTTGTTGTTATCGTTGAGCCGTGAGTGGAGGTAAGGCTCCAACTATTCCCGATTACAATCTGAAGCCAGTTGCGTTACGGAGTTTTGACGCCAAAGTGATGAATGCCACAAGACAAGTGACAGACGACTTGAGGATTTCACACCAAAGTGTCAAGTGACAAGAATAGTCTGGATAACGCAAATATTAACGGGCCCATATTCACGTTGACTAGCCCCTCCAAGCTGTGACTCTTTCAAACACAAATAGTCACGTTCAAAGTGGCCAAAGTATACCCCATTCACATGATATCAAAGGCGAATTTCAGTCGATATGTGCAATCAACAAAGCCAAAAGAAGAGCTTATTTCAAATTTGCAAGCATTTTGATACTGCATTTTACTATCAAACTAGAAGTTCAAAGATGGCCACCTGTTGGATCTCTTCTAGAGATTATTTATATACCTATACTGCAAGGCAATAAGATGCACGCTAATAAAAAAGGGACACAGTCCGAATGACAAACAAGCGACAAACAACATATGCAGCTTGTCGCGTCATTCCGGTACGAAAGATGGCGTCTATATCCGAAGGTTCGTTTCCAAGTGACACGGGTTGTTTTTCACTTCGGACTGGAAGCTTCCTTAAGACAACCATTAGATAACGCCTTTGCTGCTGCCATGCTTCAAATTGCTCTGTTTTAGTTACTCTGCGGACCGCTTATTGTATTTCCAACATTAGGTCAGCAACCAGGGAGCGATTAATTCCTTCGATCACAGATGGCAAGACTTGACTGTACGAACTATCTAATCTCTAACAGTTCGATAAAACATGAGAAGGCAATTTGCTACACAGGTATAGTATTAAAGTATAATTATTTAGTTTTTTAAAAGTAGCTTTGTGCGTAAAATACGGTTATGACTTTGCGGCTGCCTTAGGTTATTAACATAAGATTTAGCATTAAAAAATCCAACTTTCCTCAAAGAGTATCCAGATATAGTTAATGATTCCAAGAATTTTCAAATGTGATTTCTTGATTGATGTTTGTTTTGTCACATTTAATGCCTTTTTTTATTTAGACTAGTCGCAACGACGATGATGATTAGATGAAGCTGATTAAGGAACTATGAAAAAGAAACAGGATTCGAACACGGAACCAATAAATGTGTTCGACCACCTAGGCTGAATTATATATAATGCTTTATGAATTATGCTTAATGTCAGTAGTATCTGAAATATTCATGCCCAGCATTCGCAGCTACGTTAAAGACACTGGTATATAATTCATTGCCGTTGTAATACGTACACGTGTTTATGCCTGCCTATCATGCAATGGTAAGACACACAGCAAAGACTGCAGGGTCGCTGCAGTATTCCTAGAATTCCGTTGCTGGCTTGAACTCGGGTTTATTGTTGTTTATTCTCCCATTAGTTGTCTTCTATTCGTTTTTATCTGCAACATTGTTTCCCTCCATTGTTAGCCTACAATGACAGATGCAGGGTATCTACCACCAAACAAAAGGCATTCGTGCTGAGTCGCATTGTGCACAGCATGGCGTTCGCATTCGGTTGCTCCCTGTTGGGCTGTGTGTTGTTGCGTGAAAGAAGCGCGCACGCCGCAAAGGGATAATTTCCACCCACGGTTCACCACAACAACCGTTTCTCTGCCAACATAGGAGATCTTCATTTGAATTGACGAGTGCCGTGATCGAAGATGAAACTAAAGTCCTACAAGATTGCGCAACGTCGCTTGCTGAATATCTATTTGTATAACTTTACGTCGCTTTTCAACCTCCTGGTTTATCGCAGCGCTGGAGATAAGTGATCAACTGATGTAATGGTGAGTGGACAAACAGACTGATACGTCATGCTTGATCAAGCCTCGAACTTTGGACGCTTGCATGAGATGAAAGAGAAGCAAATAAATTTGTTAACATCGAGTAATGTAAAAATGTTTACAGTGTCGACAGTGTGTTGTTTGTCAATTCTGATATCAATATGCTACCTCTCACAACACATCGCGACGAAAGTAACCTAACACTAATCGTTTTTTCTTTTTTTTTAGTTTTTGTCGTATGTCAACTTTATGCACACGTGTTCTTATCGGGACTGGACCTACAGTTAAGAGTAGGATGCGCACCACTGTGAAATGTGCCTCCACAGGATACCAAACCCGAGAATCCCTTAATTACAACCCGACAACGTTACCACTCGCCACATTAACACTGGTGGTATGTGCGTGTTTAGGTACTTGCTTAGCATTGAGAGGAATAAATGAATGGTTTGACTTATTGTACCTCACTTTTCTGCCACTTGTGGCTAATGTCAATGATATGGATGAATCGTAAGATGAAATTAATGAGAGGACAATCATAAACACACATGGACAGCACACAACACAGATCCCACAGACGATTATACTGACTGATCCAGATGCTAGACCTTGTTAGTCTTCAACATTGCAGTCCATGAACTGAAGTTGACATTTGGCTGTCTCCAGAAAGGATCAGACGTCAATCTTACATCCCAGAGGACAAGTCGAAAAACGTTCTTATACATGTTTACCTCAATTAAGCATTCCAATATTATCAGGGTGCGTCGCCCCAGTCGAATCTGGCCGTGTTTCTATTTGTAAGCAGCAGCACAACATCTGCGCATACATTATCTGTGCAATGCACGCAATTCAAACTTTCTCGAATTAATGTGGTCTTTTTAGATACCAAAATTTTTTTGTGATCTTTTTCGACATTGGAAAAATATTTTAAGGAGGTATATATTTTATGAAAATATTGTAAAAGTCTAAATTACATGATGTAATTATACATATCCATGAATACGTGCAAATATCGACCACGTTTCCTTGGTAATTTGTCAACAACCGTTCGGTATAAAAAGGGATCAGATTTCTGTATTTTTCTGCTTTCTTGCCCGGTTGCCGTTAGGCTGGTATTACAGGGAGAACTACCCGTACCTTAAATGGGCGAATCGGCTTATGCTTGAACTAGTTTCTCATAAACCTACTGCTTTCGAGCCAGGTTCTTGCGATACTATCAAACCGTGATTAATCTTGGAAGGGTTTCCCTTTACAGATTTGTTCGCAGATTTGCATCTGTCAACTAGATCCAGGATTACCAGTGGATAAGTTTAGTTGTAACTGCGCAAAAAGGACAAAAATAAAACATATATTGGAAAACAAATCCATATACTTTTCATTTCATACTGGAAGGTATAAATCCGACACCAGTGACCAGTCAGGGCCTGGTCACCTGTTTACCCTATTAGCCTGACTAAGAAGTCCGATTTGGGTAACCTAGCTGTCACAGGCCTTACAGGACCAGTGTGTGTAGGTGCGTGTTAAAGGTACGAATATAGACTATGCAAATCAGTCTTATGTAACCGTTTTCATTCACATGTTGTTTCATCTCTTGTACAAATGCCACAAAATTGTATTTTCAAAAACTCTTAATTTATGTTTGCGTATAGCCTGCTACGAAAGTGACGTAAGTGAACTTACGTACAGATTCTTGATTCCAATTGTGTTGACATGCCTCGCTTCCTCAACCACAAAAAATGTTTGAATGACCAAAGTACTTACAGTACAAGCCCCTGAATCGTCAAGTTCACCTTCTTTAGAACCGTATTGATAGAAGCAGATCATTCGGATATCAGCGCCTTTAGGTGAGTAGCGGCAGAAATTGTAAGTTCTTGGAATAACATACCAACTGGTCGAGTGCCGAGGAATGCTTTGTGTAAAGAGTCATGTTTCACCATGCAAAACTACAGGCAAGAATACTGCTTTGTGTATAATATACATTTTTATTCTTTGATATTAGAAGATAGAATATACGTTTACGAATAGAAAAGTTACAGGCATTACTTGAATTAAGTCTGCTATTAATTTCCTCCTTAATATTGACTTAAATTGTTATTATTACTCCTAAGTATCTGACTCACACAATCGGTTTCAGCCTGAAACCATATTTAGTTTTCTCTGTTTTGTCCCAAACTTTTTTATTTTGTTGCTTTGAAAAATATTTTAGTATTTGCAACGATCCTGCGAGATCGCCACAAGTTACGCATTTGTTCTTTTTATTGTCATTGTTGAATAGCATTGTATAATCTTATCTATTGTGTTATCGCTTCTGCATAGGGTTTCACTGCTATGCTTGGTAGAGAACGTAGTTCTACCATATCTCACTAGGGAGCGTTATTGTTTCTAATAGTTCATTATTTAACTGTATAGATGGCACCTCATGTTAAGCAGCGCTCTCGTAGTTCACGAGAATCCACTAGAGGCGCTGGCGCTGCGCTCGGAATTGTATATAAGCAGCGACGCTGCCCCGACCAGCAGTTCTGTGTTGACTCTTCGACGACTCATGGTCGAGCTCTGCTCCCGCAAATAGCCCAGCATTGCAAGCACACGGGTGCTTAGGGATACAAGAGGGCTTCTTACAGTGTGGCCTACTCTGGTAGATTATACGAGAGGTAGCAATATTTCTCGGCCTACCGGGTAGAATATACGCATTGTTTCAAGCTCAACCTCCTACAGTGTGGCCTGCCTGTAGAACAGAAACGTACTCCTTGTGCGGCCTACAGGTAGATTATACGCATTGTATTGGGTTACGGTTTAGCTCGTGGACATATTTACTGTTGGGAGACGGCCTACTAGTAGATTATACGAAGGGTATCCGTATTCTTTGGCCTACTAGTAGATTATACATTTCACAACAGTCGATGCAGAAATGACGTCATCTTTTGGCCTACTGTGGTAGATTATACGAGCGATAGCAATATTTCTTGGCCTACCAGGTAGATTATACGAAGGGTGATGTTCATCGTTAGTTAATTTTTCAGTAAGGGAAAAATAAGCAGTGTTTAATTACTGCCTTCAGCTTAGCATTATTCAAGTAATTAGTTAAAGTAAATAAAGCATTATCCTTTGTAAGCTTACAGTAAATTTCCGTTGCTTTGTTGATATTACTCTTTACTAGGAAAGCAGATTTAAATGTTCCTTGAGTCGTTTAATTAATGCCCTATTGTCCCCAAGTCAGCACAGAGGCGACCCAATGCCATAAAAGAAAAAGAAGGACCTTTATTCCCCACTGGAGAAAAATTGAATGGTTCCTGTCCTCCCTCTCCAAGACTTCTGCAGAGGAGGTTCGAACCTGGACTTCAAGAACGACAAAAGTGCAGTGAAATCTTATCAGGAGATATTGTGACTTTGTTTTGTGCGGATATCTAATTTCACCCCAGTTCAATAAACTGTTTACGTCGACGCTAACTTTCATTATATATATATATACCCGAACCCTGAGTGTATAAGAACATCATATCTCCGGCTAGAAAAGAGCTAACATCATGGGCAAAACTGAATAACGTTCCCCGTCACAACGTCGAACCCGGTACTTTGCAGTCAAGTGCTATTCTGAGCAACTGCAACGTTGTGACGTTGTGTGTGTGTGGTAGGATCGAAACCCGACGAGGGGCGTTGCAGTTATTTGGCGTCCATAACGTGGGGCCCGAAGATTGTTGGTGCTCGTTGTGTACGAAAGACTTAGAACATGTGGAACTTGGTGTCCGTACCTGATGTTCACAGAATGGTGAAACTTAGTGTCATTGCCCGAGTAGCTTGATGGCCCGAAGAGTGAGTCTGTGCCCGATCAGTTATTGGTAAAACTTACTGTTTATGGCCCGACAGAACTGTGCAATTAAGTGAAGCCAACCGAACCGTGCATTAAAAGGACTGTCCAGTGAAAGTGAAAGTGTGGACTGTATTAAACATGGATCAAGAATTTACTGGTATGAACCTGAGAAGTAGAGGGAGGAAGACCATGGATTCAGAGTCTGGATATGGTTGCTGTGAAGAACTGATAGAAGAGGCAGCACATTTCCAGTGTTGCCAGTGCCAGCGCCAAATTGACTGGAGCTGTGATGGAAAGGATGTGGCTACCTTCCCTGATGTAGGAGTTAAATGCCAGACGTGTGAATCTGCTCCGCTGACCCAGGTAGCGGAGACCGCAATACAAGAACCAAGTCCGCTGACCAATCCTCCATCAGACCATTGGTTATTAGAATGGCTGATTAGAGATAAAGAGGAGAGGAAGAAAGAGAAAGCGGAAGAAGCCGAAAGGAGAACTAGAGAGGAGGAAAAGAGAATGAAAGAGAAAGAAGAAGATAAACGAAAGAGAGAGAAAGAAGATGAAGATAGACTCAAGAAAGAGAAAGATGATAAGAAAGCGGATGAAGAAAGGAGAAAGAAAAGAATATTGAAGGATGAAATATTCTGGCTGAAAATAAGAAAGCGCTTCAGGGAAGACCATCGTGAGTACATGTTAGGATCCGCTGAAGGACGAATAAAGAGTAGAGAAGATATAATAAAAATTAAACAAGAAGCCGTCCTCCGTGCAGAAACAGATGTTAGAGAAGCAATAGAAAAAGAGTACAGCGATAAAGTTATCCTTCGGAGAAGGGAAAGTGTAGAAAGTAAAACAAGGGAATATGAAGAAAGTCTACAGAAGCTGGAGAGCTACAACAAAGAATACAATGATCTATTGCTGCAATATGAAGAAGAGAGAAAACAGGAGAAGGAAGAATTGGCAAAGTTGACTAATGCTTTAATGGGGGAATCCAGAGTTGAAGAAGTAGAAGAGATAAATGATAAGGAATGTTCTCTTCAGTCTCCTCCAGAACAGGAAACATTAATTTCCAGTTCCAGCATAGTTGTTGCTTCAGGACCACTCCATGATACTCTCGAGCCGTTGCCTCTCGATGAAGAGACGAAAATGCAGCCAGAAACGCAGCCTGTAACGAAGATGCAACCAGAGATTCAGCCTGTAATAGAGATGCAGTCAGAAATGCACCCTGTAATGCCCTTGCAACCAAGTGTGACTTTCCGCCTACCCGAGATGTTTCCTTGTAACGAAGAATATTGGAAACCAAAGAAGAAAAGGAGGATAAAGAGGCTCTTCTACACTAGCCATCTCTCACAGAGGAAGAAGAAGAAGAAGAAGGCTTTACAGAGGGAAAGGACGAAGCATCTATTCCACCGAAGCAGATGGAAAAGACAAAACTGGCATTCTTCGGTTATTAGGATATGTAGAGATGCTATGCTTTCTTGTGAAGTCTACAAGGGCCGAAAAAAAAAGAAGTAATTAAAAGACAAACAAACAAAGTAAATTTTCTCATTCCAGTCTAGTGATGGTAGTCCTGATTGTGTCTGGAGGACTCATACAATTGTGGAGCTAAATAATTAAATAAATGAAGCACTTCATACATACTAAAAAGTGGGAAGAACACCAGCTGTTCAGCATAATGAAAGGAGGTATGACTCCAGTAAAATGAAGAAATGTAGACACATACAGTTGAAGAAGAAGAAGATAAATTATATATGAAAGGTTGGATTGAAGCATGTATTAAGGGTGCCTACTTGAAGTTATTAATTAATGGAAGGAATGGAGCTAGAAAGAGGCTCAGATTAAAGGTAGTTTCCAGAGTCATAGCTAAATAGTGGTCGAGAGGAAAGACTCCCACGGAAGAGAGAAGACTCGCAGGGAACTTTATTGTGCTTATTTTTAGTTATTGCGCCCATGCCCTCAACCCAAGTCCAACTGTAATGAGAAACATGTCTCAAGAGCTGGAATAATATTGTCTTAATAATAGCTGAACGCATTTATAGGAGTGCCTATTTTAACTAAGCAGTGCATATATCTAGCCATTTTTGCTGCTTCTTGAAAAGGCTTCTAGAGCTTTTCAGAAATGAGAATGGAAACTAAAGCTACACTGGAATTCTCGGATGTTTGTTTAAAAGAAAGAAAGAATGAAACAGAATAGGCGCAACTTTCCTAATAGTACTGATTCCACTAAATGAGAGCGAGAGCGAAACAAGAAGAAGAAGTTTAAGGTTAAGGGAAATGCATTCGTTCTAAAGGAAGGTGATTTGGTGAAGAACCATAAACTTAGTTCGAAGAAAAACAAGACGATAGCCAAGTTGTTTGAAGTGTATATAGGACCTTATATAGCAACCCAGCTTAGAAACAACACGGCTATGATAGTGCATCCCAATACCAAGCAACCTGTCGACAGGGTAAATTTTGACAATTTAAAAGTGTTTAATTGTTCCCCAGGTCGAAAGCAGGAACTGGTTGGTGATTTGAAGAACTAAATTGTGGACTCTTAGTGTATAAAGAAGAACCTAGTTTTGAGCGATATTTGAAAGACCCATAGTTACAGTATAAACAAATGTTTAGTGGACTTTCCTTATTTACAGGACTGTGAACTTATATAAAGATGATATTATTTAGTGGACTTTTAATATTGTTTTAAAGGAATATTGCTAACATATTCTAATATCTATACCTAAAGGACTCTTAAGTGTAGTGGTGAATATATAAAAGTAAAGTAAGTGTATTATTTAGTGGACTATGGAGAAATATTGTTTTGAAAAATTTTTCAAGATTCTCTTGTAAATTTAAAATTTAGTCGAACTCTCAAAATTTTTCCCCAAGAGAGGGGCAATTGCAACGATCCTGCGAGATCGCCACAAGTTACGCATTTGTTCTTTTTATTGTCATTGTTGAATAGCATTGTATAATCTTATCTATTGTGTTATCGCTTCTGCATAGGGTTTCACTGCTATGCTTGGTAGAGAACGTAGTTCTACCATATCTCACTAGGGAGCGTTATTGTTTCTAATAGTTCATTATTTAACTGTATAGATGGCACCTCATGTTAAGCAGCGCTCTCGTAGTTCACGAGAATCCACTAGAGGCGCTGGCGCTGCGCTCGGAATTGTATATAAGCAGCGACGCTGCCCCGACCAGCAGTTCTGTGTTGACTCTTCGACGACTCATGGTCGAGCTCTGCTCCCGCAAATAGCCCAGCATTGCAAGCACACGGGTGCTTAGGGATACAAGAGGGCTTCTTACAGTGTGGCCTACTCTGGTAGATTATACGAGAGGTAGCAATATTTCTCGGCCTACCGGGTAGAATATACGCATTGTTTCAAGCTCAACCTCCTACAGTGTGGCCTGCCTGTAGAACAGAAACGTACTCCTTGTGCGGCCTACAGGTAGATTATACGCATTGTATTGGGTTACGGTTTAGCTCGTGGACATATTTACTGTTGGGAGACGGCCTACTAGTAGATTATACGAAGGGTATCCGTATTCTTTGGCCTACTAGTAGATTATACATTTCACAACAGTCGATGCAGAAATGACGTCATCTTTTGGCCTACTGTGGTAGATTATACGAGCGATAGCAATATTTCTTGGCCTACCAGGTAGATTATACGAAGGGTGATGTTCATCGTTAGTTAATTTTTCAGTAAGGGAAAAATAAGCAGTGTTTAATTACTGCCTTCAGCTTAGCATTATTCAAGTAATTAGTTAAAGTAAATAAAGTTTAACTAAGCATTATCCTTTGTAAGCTTACAGTAAATTTCCGTTGCTTTGTTGATATTACTCTTTACTAGGAAAGCAGATTTAAATGTTCCTTGAGTCGTTTAATTAATGCCCTATTGTCCCCAAGTCAGCACAGAGGCGACCCAATGCCATAAAAGAAAAAGAAGGACCTTTATTCCCCACTGGAGAAAAATTGAATGGTTCCTGTCCTCCCTCTCCAAGACTTCTGCAGAGGAGGTTCGAACCTGGACTTCAAGAACGACAAAAGTGCAGTGAAATCTTATCAGGAGATATTGTGACTTTGTTTTGTGCGGATATCTAATTTCACCCCAGTTCAATAAACTGTTTACGTCGACGCTAACTTTCATTATATATATATATACCCGAACCCTGAGTGTATAAGAACATCATATCTCCGGCTAGAAAAGAGCTAACATCATGGGCAAAACTGAATAACGTTCCCCGTCACAACGTCGAACCCGGTACTTTGCAGTCAAGTGCTATTCTGAGCAACTGCAACGTTGTGACGTTGTGTGTGTGTGGTAGGATCGAAACCCGACGAGGGGCGTTACATATTATTTTTATTAACTGTATTTACGCAAGTCCCTAGTGTATCGACATCATCTGCGAATTCTAAATATAAGTTATAAACTGCTGGAGCAATACGTTGACCTATGCACTACGAATCCAGGAATCCTGGTTTCGAATCCCGGCCTGAGCATGGGCATTCTTTGTTAGCGTCCCTTCATCAATTTTATCATACCATCACTCATAATCATCGCGAATAGCCAAAAAGTGGCAGAAATGCAAAGTAAAATAAACCAATTCAACAATAAGTTGAACGTTGGTAGGCGGAACTATTATACATATATCAGACACTTACACAGATCTTCTCGGTTTGTCCGTCTCCGTTGTTGTGGCAGTCAATTGTTGATATCTTGTGAACGACAACAGGTAGAGGATGTTTAAGGGTAAACTGTCTGTCTTCCTGAGATATAATTCTCAGATCTACAAATTCACAATTGCGGCATTAAGTTTTCCGGAAATACATTACGAGCCACGAACGGTAAACAAGAGGAAGTAGAAAACACAACATTTTCTCCCGAGGGTTGAGATTTGTGGCGGATGTGTACGTAGTTGTGTTTCCAGAAAGTTCCTCGTTATCTATTTCCTGAGTCCGCAGTTTCATAGCAACACGCCTTCCCCCTCCCTCCATCCTATCTCATAACAATTACTAAAAGTTTTGACCTCGGAATTTTCACCTGCGGTGTAACTCTATTACGTCACAAACAACGAGGTGCTCAAGTGGGGTGAATTGTTCAAGTAATGTCTTGTATCTTATTTGTGGCAAGTCTGGATTAAAATGTTGCGGAGCAATGGCGGGGATTAGGTGCCAAAACTGCTAGTACAAAAACAGCTGGTGCAAGGGGTTTCGGATTCGATACCCGGTGGAGGCATTGCACAGTGGTTCGGATCC
Source organism: Lepisma saccharinum (assembly GCF_977018435.1). Classification (NCBI taxonomy): domain Eukaryota; kingdom Metazoa; phylum Arthropoda; class Insecta; order Zygentoma; family Lepismatidae; genus Lepisma; species Lepisma saccharinum. The sequence goes on along the minus strand of NC_139229.1, from coordinate 194,430,395 downwards.
CACTTAAAACCGTAGGTCCGGTCTCAATTAACCTATCTGTGCATAAAACCCAACTCAAATAAACAGACAAGCAAGGACAGTTTACTTCCTCATGATAGACAAGGCTTAACATTAAGAAGCTATAGTGAGGAGACAAAAAGTGAAAAGTTTGGAGGAGGGGGCAACTGTTTCCTTCGCCCCTCTGCCGACGTGGTTGAATATTCTGTCTCGGATATATCTGGAGCAAGGCTGCGCATAGCGGCAGAGAAGGGGTGAGAGAGGGCAGAGCGAAGCAGTACACGCTGCTGCGAAGGTTGGTAACCGCAGTCGCTTTCTTCCCTCCATGCAATCCCATTCCCTCTCACGTCTTCAATGGTGGAACCGTCTCGCGTCACTACTTGAGCAGAGACTTGTTTTTGTTCGCTTGCTCCAGAGATAGCCAGCACAGAGTATGGAATGTGTTTTGTTATTACATTGTTCGTTTTCAAGAAAAAATGATAAATGGTCGGTTGTATTAAACCAGACAAATGGATTTACAAAAATACACTAAACAATTGTTTATACTAAAGTCCGATTATGGGAAATTCTCTTTTCACGTGTGTGACATTCAGACAAATTTACTTTCATTATTTACTTATTTTCTTAGCAACCTCAAATTTAACTCTATCAATCCATGTCATGTCATTTTCCTTGATAAAATTCATATAATTTCAGAATATTCCTTCACAAACTCAACTAGTAGCTACAGAAAATACATTTTTTGTAATTATGACGTGTGTGACACTTCTAAGACATAGACGTGTCACACACGTCATAATTACAAAAAATGTATTTTCTGTAGCTACTAGTTGAGTTTGTGAAGGAATATGTTTTTAGAACCTTCCTCAGTCATTTAGTAAACTCTGTGAAATGTATGGGTTGACTGAAAAAAATCTTATTTTATTTTCACAAAGGAAACTTTACTCGACATTTAAATGCTTTTAGTTTATAAAAATATTAATACATACTTTCTTACAAACATTTTTTTGCCTGAGACGGGTGTGACAAATTTTATGACTTTGTAGGATTACACTGGTCAACAAATTTTTTTTTTTTTTTTTGCGACATGGATGAAAATTCACTTTTCTTTATCAATCCATGATGCTGAACACGAAACTGACAATGAAAATGCCACTGGACTTCCGGTTTAAGAATTATACGAGGTATTGTCGAAAAGTGGGGTTTCCCAATGTTGTAACGTAGTGAAATGACGTACGCTTGATGTGCATGTGACTTTTACGTTTCATCTGTATTATGCGAACAGTACAAAACGTGGGTACATTTCCATTTGCCTTTTCCAAGTAAATTCATGAATGAAAGTTTTTACATTAATCACAAAACAAATATTTTCTAGTATACTACTGTATGGTGTGTTCTTTACTACTTACGTGGGATTAAAACTGCTTCCGCTTTGCTTCCCTCTTGTAGCGAAGTTCAGGATCATCTCTGGTTACTGTCCAGCAATAGTCGGCAAGCATTCCTGTACTCCATTTCCCTTGGTATCTTTCCTCCATTACAGATATTTGTTGGTGGAAACGCTCACCATGTTCATCACTTACCTCCCCACAACTTTTCGGCAAGAAATTGAGATAATAGTAGAAATTGCAATTTAAGGAACATATTGCAACCCATTTTTTGATACGATGAAACCAAATTATTTACAAGTTTTTCATAGTCTTCAGCACATTTCTTTCCCAAGAAATTGTTGGAGACTTCTCTGAAAGAACTCCATGCACATTTCTCAACATCACTTAGCAGGTGTTGGAAGATCTCGTCCTGGTGAAGTTGACGAATTTGAGGGCCCACAAAATTCCTTCCTTGATCTTCTGTTCACTGATTTTTGAAAATTTGTTAAGTAGATATTTGAATGCCAAAGAGTTTCGATCCAACTTTTTGATCAGTCCAAGCTTTATATGAAGTGCAGGAAGTATAGTATTTTCAGATTCAACGAGAGGTTCATTTTGTACATTCATATTTCCTGTTTCCATACTTTGACGTAATGGCTAATCCTTTTTATGGAAAGGAGAAGCTCTGTCTCTGCTATTCCATTCGCAGAGGAAACAGCAATATTTGGTATAGCCTTGTTGGAGTCCAGTTAAAATAGCAATGACTTTCAAATCTGCACATATTTTTCATATGTAGTTGTTGTTAAATAAATTGAAGGAGGAATTTTAGGCTATCATACGATTCTTTCTTTTACACAGAATAACCAATATGGATTGATGGCAATTGATTGCTGTTATGAACCAGTGCCGCTTTTAGACTTTATACCGATGCATCTATGAACAACCGCCACTCCACAGATGTGCTTAATGCCCATAGCCCCTAATAAACCATTAATATCACTGCAGTATATCAGATCTCCTTCGGTAGAAAAGTATTCTTCCACCTTTTTCTGACGGTCACAATAAAATGACACCTTCACATTACTAGCCAGAAAATCCCATTGTTGAACTCTGGAGGCTAATAGCTCTGCCTTGGCTAACCTTTTGCTGTTCTGTAAGTTTAACATCACCTGCAAAGTCCGGATCTGTAGATGTGGAAGGTTGTGGATCATACAGTTCGTCTTGTGAGTCTACGGAAAAGGATTCAGGGGGTGTTGGAACAGGTAGTTCATTCCTATCCGCCACAGGACTAGTAGCAGAAAGAATATTTGGAAATACAATTGTCTTCTTTTTAGTATTGGACATACTCTATGTGATCAGAAGTATCCGGACACCCACCTGAAAATAAAGTACTTGTTTGGGAACACTGGCAGTCAATACAGTGTTGGCCCACCCTTAGCCTTGATGACAGCGTTCACTCTCACAGGCATACTTTGAATCAGGTGCCGAAAGGTTTCCTGAGGAATGGCAGCCCATTCCTCGCCGAGCGCCAAAATAAGAAGAGGTATTGATGTGGATAGGTGTGGTCTAGCATGAAGTCGGCATTCCAAAACTTCCCAGAGATGTTCTATGGAATTCAAATCAGGACTCTGCGCAGGCCAGTCCATTAGTGGGACGTTTTTGTCGACAAACCACTCCCCACAAGCCCTGCATTATGGACGGGTGCTGGGTCGTATTGAAAGACACAATGGTCATCCCCGAACTGATCTTCGACGGTAGGCAGCATATAAGCTGTTAAAATGTCAACGTAAGCTTGTGCCGTGACATTGCCATGTAAAGCAACAAGGGGGCCAAGCCCCCTCAAGGAGAAACATGACCACATAGTAACCCGGCCACCTCCGAATTTCACTGTCGGCACTATACAGGCTGGTAGATGTTGTTCACCAGGTATTCGCCACACCCACACACTACCATCGGATCGCCACATTGTGAACTGTGATTCATCACTCCACACAACGGTTTTCCACTGTTCTATGGTCTACTTTCGACGCTCCTTGCACCACACGTGGCGGCGTTTGTCATTTGTCTGTGTGATTTTTGACTTATGGGTAGTTTCTCGGCCATGAAAACCAAGTTGCCACACCTTGCGCCAAACAGTAATGGTGCTTGGAGTAGTTCCTGATGCAGTTCGGAATTCCTGTGTGATGGTGGCGATGGATTATTGACAATAATGCTGTACGATTCTCTTCAACACTCGATGGTCTCTGGAGGTCAACATGAGAGGTTGGCCTGCACGCTTTTGAGTTGTAAACATCCCTTCACTATTACATCGGAAACAGTGGACAGAGGGATGTTTAGGAGGGTGGAAATCTCACACACAGACTTCCTACACAAGTGGCACCCAACCAACTGACCACGTTGAAAGTCTGCGAGTTCCTCAGACCATCCCATACTGCTGTTTCACACTGATTCCAGACTACTGAGTTCGCTGACTATGTGTTCCACGCAGTAGATGGCAGTACTGTGTCGCCCTCTATGATAAACACACGTTTCGCGGTGTGTCCGGATACTTTTGATCACATAGAGTACGTTGTATTGGTGGGACCATAGGCCTACAAAAAAATAAACAAGCGTCTGTATGATTAGTGGGTTCCAGCCAAATCATGGGAATAGAAAATAGCATCGATGGTCTTCTGTGATTCAACCAGTCCAGCAGATTCGTGTAGCAGGTCTTACAACGGAAATGTGGAGTGCAAGTCTTATCTTCATCTCCGAATTTGCAGTATTTACCGAAATATAGATTATAGGCTGTTCGTACAGCAGGGGTAATATTTCTCCGCTGTCCAGAAAACACAATTTGACCACAAACATAACAGAATTTTTTAGCATTGATAATGCATTTACGTGGCATTTTTTACCATCACTCAGAAATTTAATCAAATGCCAACCTTACAAGAAACACATCACGTAATACGTGATTTGTCTTCGATAAATGCACACACTCAACCTAGTTTTATAAAGCCACAATCACATCTGCAAAAAATGAACACCTCACAAAACAATGAATAAAGAGGTTTTGTGGCTGGTCTTGAACAGTTCTCCCTTTCCTTACAACAAATAAACAAAGATAAGATAAGAAAACTCAACATTTACTTCTTACAGCTATGCAATACCATATATAATAGGGAACTTCTCCAAATCAACAATGCCCTGTAACTCAATTATAATTAGTCAATTGCGATTTTCAACGACAGTTTCGTATTTAGGGGACCTATATTGACTAGAAATTGTATATATCACTCATGTCGCGTTTTGGCTGTTGACCAGTGTTATAGAACAATGCAAAGTCCATGAAAATTATCATAAATAGATTCTTTAAACTAAGGTTTGTTTCAGAAATCAAGTATGATACTTCAGATCTTAAGATATAGGAACAATCAATGAGAAAAGTAGGACGAAATTAGAATTAATTTAGCTTTCTTATGGTAATGCAACTAAATTAAGTTGAGCCACCACACATAAAATCCCAATTCTCGTATTATAAAAAGTAATAGATTTGAAACAATATCATATTTAAAAGCTATGAAACTAATGCATAAAAATTCTAAATTCTGAATAGTTTTCCCCTTAACTTCATACATGATACGTGTACTTTGAATAAAAATAAAATAATTTTAAAAATTTTGATTATAACAAAATATAATAGAGAATATAAGTCATATAGCTAGCGATAATGAAAAAACTTCTGTATTGTCAATGTTGTTCGTCAAAAAGTAGCGCTACACGTTATTGCCCCCGATCAACGGCATTGTGTACAAAAGTATTGCATAATTTTCTTCGTTTCATGGACTTAACAATAACTACAACGGTTTTTTCCCTTCTTGCTTCAGAACTTGATCTGTGAAGAGAAATTAAAACGTTCGGTCTCCAATTGAAATCAAATCGCATTGGTAATTTTGAATATCATTAATAGTTGTTTAACGACTACCATTTGAGATACTCAATTATACTTTCGTGCTCGTCTTTTTTGCATCGTCACTAGACCGGAACCCGCGGCCATTAGAATGCAGTAATAATGCAACTATCGAAATCCAATATTTCATCCATAAATTATATGGAATGATCGTTAATGCTTGCTATTCAGATACGTCATGTTATCATTTTACTCTATTACCCAGAATTCCACATGCACATTATTGGTTCCCGAGTTGGCCGTAGGAATGCTGCATAGCGAATTTGAACCAATCCGGAACAAGTTATAGCAATTTGCATGCGTTACGCCGCAATATTAGCGGAATGGCATCAAATTGAATATTCTGTGCGGAGCACCGCGGTTCCACCTCTGCCCCCTCAACCCCCTCGCCCTCTATTCACCTCGAACACCGTTGGGGTTGAAAAAAAATGTTTGGTCTGTCCAATAGCCTGTATGACCTAGTGCGGCCAATTTTTTTCAACGCCGTTCTGAAAGTTCAATTCGTGTAATTAAGAGTCAGATAGAAAGATAGATATAGACCTGACGTATCACATCAATGTTCAATTACAGTGATTCGTCCTACTGTCGATATACACTATAGCTCTTTTCAGTTCTTACGGCGGGCGCTCGAGAAGCTGGCAGGGGAAGTGGGGAGCGGAGATTAAGCAACAGACCAACCAGACAACAGCAGTGGCGCCGAGAGACACGATGCGGCCGGAAAAAGTACTACGTGAAACTCGTTCTACTGGCCGCTACGTTTTTTTTCGTGCTGGATTGGTCGCTTCCCCGCTCCCCACTTCCCCTGCCAGCTTCTAGAGTGCCCGCCGTAAGAACTGAAAAGAGCTATAGTGTATATGGCTCATCTTGCCAATTCTAGCATCTCCTCAGATTTAAGTTGGTCATAGACGAAATTTTGACGAAATAAAAATTAAAGTACATTTCAAACTTTTTCAGAATAAATGATACAAATTATAAGCATAGTTTTTTCAACGTCAAATTTTTACTTTATGCTTAGGTAGGGTAATCTGCACTGGACCTACAGTATAATGCAAGCCACTGTGCAAATTACCTCTTACCGGGGATCAAACTCCGTTACAATTTCAGAGCGTTAACACTATGTCATCGCGAGGCCCTTCCTAATTCCTTGTAAAGTATAGACAATTTATTGCAAAAATTATTTTTTAAAAAATATGTTTGTCAGTTACAAATCACTAAAACTAATTACAATAGATTGAAAGTTAAACCGCAGAGTTTGATGATACATTCATCATAAAAATCATTATTGCTCAATATTCTTGGTGTGACACATGAAACCTGAATATGACGTCCATGCCTTGCAATATTCGCATTTTCAATAATAGCGAAAAAAAAGCATTCCCAAAATAGGAGACCGGATTTATTTCGTGAAGGGAGGGGGGAGGTTCATGGAGTAGCACGGCATTACATACGAACATTATCCTCCATGGATTTTTGTATCCAAGCACAAACATCTGTTCGTAATGGTTATGAACGTTTCGCTGCAGTTATTTGGACTGGAGTGAAGATGCAATACGTCAAGTTTTTGAACAAAATGCACGCAGAACACAATTTAGATTCCCGGTACAAATGATGTGCAAATAATTCCACGATTTCAAAAAAAATCCTGTCAGTAGATAACATTTATCTACTTTTTATAATTTCCATCATTCACTTCTAAAAGTGTTATTGTTTACTGTATATTAATAATAGATTAATTAATAATATATTAATAATTAATACATCGTATTACAGTAGTAGTGTTACACAGTAGATACATGGACTACTTAAAACACTGAATTATACGTATAATACGTATACGACAAATTGATATCATCAATGCTGATATATGAATGAATGTAGACAATTTGAATTTTGCTGATGTTCAAGAATGCTTTCGAAATAAACGTATTCCCTTTTCATCTACTATTTTGTTTCATCGTGTTTTGACATGTGGACAAAAGTAGATAAAGAAAAAGCAGCAACAAAACACAAAACCTTAGTTTTCATCGGAACAAAAATAAAAGCTATAAGCAAGTGAGGCAGGATAGAGCACACTGAACTTTTAAAATCGATTAAAAAAATTGACTTGTCGATATGGTGAAGGCATGAAATTTATAAATGCGTTCTTGTACTCCATCGAAAAGGATTCATACGGCATTGCAGAGAGGGGGAAAGACAGGACAGGAACGGCCTGGGATGGGTGAGAAGAAGCTTGACCTTGAACCGCCTATTTTACGAAACAGAGTATAGTATTCTAATTATGGATAGCCGATAATGAGGCTAGACGCGATTTAAAATCGATTAAAAAAATTGTCTTGTCGATATGGTGAAGGCGTGAAATTTATAAATGCGTTCATGTACTCCATCGAAAAGGATTCATACGACATTGCAGAGAGGGAGAAAGACAGAAGAGGAACGGTCTAGGATGGGTAAGAAGAAGCTTGACCTTGAACTGCCTATTGTACGAAATAGAGTATAGCATTCTAATTACGGATAGCCGATAATGACTGTAGACACGACAGCACACTAAGAATCCGTTCAATTCTCATCTGTTGATAATTACCCAACAATAGCTCCAACAAACAATTGAATTCGCACAAACGCTTTATTGTGAAACAAATAAAAGTGAGCACCCGTATAATTGTTTTGTTTCCATTCCGTTGTTCCTCAGAGCACCACATTGTGCAGCTACGTCCGATAAATGCCGAAAGGAAAATACAGAAACTCCTACCCCTCACCCCCCAACTCGCCTGTGTTTTATGGTTATTGCTTGCGGTGGCGAACAGGTGCCTGGTTTTGTGCGTAGCAACCGCGACATTCGTTCACTCCCTTGCAATTATAGAACTGGTGATCTTTCTCGCCTTGTACATCCACGCAACCGGAGTTGGGAGTGGAATTGGTTGGACGACATCTAAACCGCAACGGAACAGTACTAATAGTTTGGCTTAGACTTCATTAATGCAAGCGTTCCATTGTGTAGCAGGGTAGATTGTAGAAAAACAAGGTTTTTACATTATTTAATTCGCGTTCTAGTGTAGGGAAATTATTTTATTTTATGGTACTGCATTCAGACTCGAGGCTCGTGTATGTTGCCGTTGCAGTATCACTGAAGAAGACAGCTCTACACACTTGAAACAGCAGATGCGAAAAATCAGGCTGTTTCAGCAGCAAAGTGGTGCAATCGCGGGCACCTGGCGAGTTGAGTGGTCAACTCCCTATTCTTAACGATGGTTCCGGGTTTGTGTCCTGAGTCACCATGGATGTTTAAAATAACTTGGAAGAAAATGACACTGTATGCTAGACTCTAGCCACGAATTTTGGTCGTGTCAGTATATTTCGCTCAATTTCTATATAAAAAAAGATTTACGCATTTATTTGCTCCTGTCACATCCATGAGAGAGCGTTGATAGATCATTTCAAAATTTCGCCGCCGCCGGCTGGGTTCGAGTACCAAACAGAGAGTGGATGTCACATTTGATGCATGTGGTGCATGGATTCACACTGTGCTGTTGTTTTCCTAGTTTCACTCGTTCCTTAGTATATCCATCATTACAAGTTAATCTAATACTCAATTAACTGAATATAAACAAACGCATTTTAAAAATATATTGTAATAATTTCATAAAATTTCGTTCGTTGATATTCATATTATAATATAATTCTTATTACTACCGAATAATACTTCAGTGAATATTACAATTTAAGAAAAATCCATCTCCCTTCTCCAAATGTATAATATACTTATTTAGAGTTGATATATATATATATATATATATATATATATATATATATATATATATATATATATATATATGTGTGTGTGTGTGTGTGTGTGTGCGTGTGTCAAATTCATCATATAAATATATGCAGGGTGTCGCCTTTTGACACTGTAAAATTTTAACAGCATGAAAAGGACCTCAAGACGAATAACTTTCATTTGTAACGTTTAGCTCGTTGAGGTCTCATTTCGACGCTACGAACCCTCGGAAAACAGCATTTTTTATAAAGTACGTATACAGCCATGTGGCGCAACTTCATGGTTGCCAGCAGACATACCAACAGGATAAAGTCGTTGACTATAATTATTTCCGTATAAATAATGTTTGCATATCATGGTTTTGTGCTTTTGCATTAAAAGAAGAATTTCATTGATCACATGGTCACATGGTCCGTCCACAGCGTAATTGAAAAATACCAGTGGCAATCATGATTCTGTATCGCATAGCTATATACATACAGGATAGAAAATGAAGACTTTGAGGCTTCTGACGTAGAAACTAGGCCTCAACCAGCAAAATGTTAACAAGAAAGGATTTTCTTGCCTTGATTTTGTCTGCACACAGTGAAAGTTGGTCTGTGTAGTACGGTGACATCCTGTACAATAATGAAGTGCATGCCTATTATTAGATTTGTTGTTGAGAGATACAAAATGTAGAGCATAAAACAAGAAAGATGGAATCTACTTCCATTTCATAAACGAACTTTGTGCATTACATTTTTTTTTTTTTTTTTGCTCGTGAGGTAGTGAAATACAAAAACAATTTTTTATGCATGTACCCTTTTCAGGTTGGCTTATACTACTTTTTCACTCCCAGTCTCATAATCGAAAGGACGGTGCGTTGTTTGAGAAGCTATTATCAGCATTTGCATATCAGTAGGAGGAAACATAAATTCACCCGTGGCGCATGCCTTATCGCGATTTACGTGTGCTCAGCGTCGGGCGCTAGAAATTAACACAATTTCAATTCTAAATATAGAGAAAAGTGGCGATTAAACATTAATTATGATCGTGACGTCAAAAAAACCTGGAATATATCTTAGGGTTATATTTTGCTTTAATCTGGAACACTCAACAAGCATTTTCTGCCGAGGCAATGAATTGTAAAGCGTCCAATTTTAATAACGAATAGGTTAAAACGTATATATCGGTGTATGTAAGTTGCGAAGCTTGATTGTCAGCCAATTTTACCACTCTGCGCAAAAGCTGGCGCGGTAGACCTTAGCGCATGCGCAGAAGGAAGGAAGGCCGTGGTGTGGGTGTGGCCAGGAAAGGCCTGTTATAGACGGAAGCATAAACCTTAGCATTTTTGCTAGCGTAAATGCTTCCAAAAATCTTATAACATTTTTTGTAGCAGACAATACTTTACACGGAAGCCTTTCGTATAACATTACGGTTAGCATTTGCGATAGATATGCGAAACGTGCAGAGAACGTTAGATAATATATACAGCACAAAAGGCATACGAGATGAACCAGTGCCCTGTTTTTACAATTAAAACAACTAATTTATTCTTCCATACGTGTATTGAATACTCTATGAAGTATGTATTTAAGCAGCGCCATTGATTTGTACCTAATACATTTTTATAGGGAACGTAAATCCTCTCGGTTGAATAGTTATCGGGTTTTAAAAATGTGAAGTGATATATTGTTTACATCTCACCTGGCCGCCATTACATGACCGAGAGCTCGCTTCTGATTGGTTGTGCTACGAAAAATGCTATGGAAATAGAGCCGATTCCGTCATTGAGAAATGTCATACGATATTTCACTTTACACGGTAGGATTTTGGTCATGTAAAAGCTGAGTGCGAGTCAATGAAAGGTCATTCAAAAGATATAATAAACAGCTTACGTATTTCCACTTACTACAAGGTCTAAGGGAAAGGAATATCCAGAAAAAGAGGAGAAAATACAAGATAACGAAATTATCTCGGTTTGGATCCCAAACAAATATTCCCTTTCTCTCCCCGAATCCGGGATTTCAGGGAAGAATGACTCCTTGAGATGTCGTTCTGGTTAAGAGAGCACGAGAGGGGGGAGGAAGGGGTCAGCAGGTGTTTGAATTATGAAGGCTTGGGCTGGTCATTGGGATTTCCCAGGGCAGGGTCCCTAGGGATTCTGGTGCGCTCGGAGAACAGAAAATGGACCAGGAAAGTTGTTGGCCTTACATCGATCGCCTCTCCAACGACACTTCGCTGCATTATAGAGACGAGAGGTTTGCTGGGGAAGATAAAGGGAAGCTTGGTGGATCGAGTAGCCTATATATTTTGCGGTTTTGGTACAGCTATTCCCCCAAAGGAGACTTCAGCTCAGCTTTAGCTTAGAATACTGTACATGTAAGATACTTACTTTTTGGAAATGTCTACGGTTATCAAAAATATATATTGCAGGATCTTTAAGGTGTTGACGACAGAAGGTAAATATAAACAATAAGTTTGGCGAAAATCTTTTGTCTGGAAATATATCCAGATCATTTTCACCAATTTCATAGCGTTTGCATGACTTCATAGCAGGGTGGATAAAATCATGATTTTTATTTTTTTTAAATATTTTTTTCCCATTAAATCGGATTTTTTTATTTAAATCGATTTTTCTTATTTTTTTTAAAAAAAGACATGCTCAAAATTGCTTGGATGGTTTTTGGCACAGTACATATATATTATTTCCTTTATTTCCTATCTTAGAACATAATAATCACCATTAAATGATTACGAGAGTAATGCACTTTCACCAAAAGTGATTCTGATATCTGTAAAATCCTTATGTACGTACATTATTCTATAAATTATTTATTTTGTTTAAAAAAAATCACCTGATTAAAATCGCGATTTAAATCCACACTGCTTCATAGCAACATGGCAAATGGTCTTAGGAGCCCATGTTCATCTGAAACAAACTAAGAAGTATATAGGTATCTAGGTAACAATTCCCAGTTCTACAAAACTGTAGAATATATGTACAGTGGGGTGCACAAGTACTGCTCGGCAATTTACAAAGATGATAAACATGGTGATTGACAATTTGCTTGGTGATATATGTATATGTATCCCACTATACACGATTCAAAACGAAAAAGCCCTTGTGGTAGATTCTGGAATTAACGGAGATATCCCGAACCGTACACTTGTTTCACTTCTCGAAATTACACCAAGAGTAAGGGCTGTTCGATAACCGAAAGTGTCAGAGTCTTGGTTATGGTATGATATGTCCTCTTCATTAATTTGTTTCAGCCACTTAGTCTAATCATCGTTCATCCTCGTCGCCGCAAATAACCTAAAGAGGAAGAGGGTCGGCGTTAAATCACCAAATGAAACAATTCTGGTAGAAGATTGGAGATTTTGCAAATGTTTTTACTTGCAATCGATCCAAGATTATGTAACCCATGCGCTGCTAGAAAGACAACTATATTTTGAAGCCTATTTTCTACTATCTGCAAGAGTAAAAGTTGGTTAGCGAATCGAATTTGGAGGAAAAACACAGGTTTGTCGTAGACTCGATCCCCACCACTGGCAGACAGACCTGTGTTTTTCCTCCAAATTAAAATAAATATACGAGGGAAGTCAATATACAAGTATAAGTCGCAAAATGAAATATCTTCGAATTGCTGCAATGTGAAATTGTTTTATGAATATCAGTCGTTGCACTGATCCTTTCCGCAAGTGTCTCTGTAGGTGGCAGCACCACCGTGTATCGTATACGGCGATAGTAGTCACGTTCTCCTGCGGCGGTGAGTCATTCGAGTGCCAAGTGGGTATGATGGCGGCTGACCTTCCCAGTCAGCACGGAAGGTGATGGTCGCCGTGTTTTGGGACAGTAAAGGCATTTTACTCGTGGAATTGCTGCCCCAGGGTCGCACTGTTACTGTAGCAACATATTGCAAAACCCTGACGAAGTTACGGTCAGTCATTCGCAAGAAACGACCAGGTGCTTTGAGAGATGGAGATCTTCTGTTGGATGAAAACGCTCGTCCATACAGTGCCAATACCACAGTGGCTCACATATAGTCCCTAGGTTTGGAACGACTGGAACATCCAGCCTACAGTCCGAATTTGGCAGCATCCGACTTTCATCTCTTCGGCCCACTGAAGAATCACCTGGGTGGTCACCAGTTCCAGGATATGGAGGAGGTCCATCGGGAGTTTACCAGCTGGCTACGATACCAATCACAAACCTTCTTCCCTGCTAGCTTTAAGGGACTCGTGAAACGCTGGGACAAGTGCCTAAATGTTCATGGAGATTACGTTGAAAAATAAACCACATTTCATCAGGCAACTATTTCACCTTTTCTTTCTATTCCATTTTGCGACTTACATATAGACTTACCCTCGTAGATAAAAGCACTAGACAATAGTAATGTCCAATTCCATGCTAACCAGAAATCACTTAAAACCAAAAACTGTAAATGTCGGAAACTATGGAAACTTCGAAATAACTTTGTTCATTTCTGGTTTATCTTATACGTAACACTCTTTACATGTAATTTCAAAACCAATGTAACATCTAACTATTATTTTAGCTACCAAAGGCGGAATTTACAATCAGATATTATTTCTCACATAATTATGATTTAAGTGACAGAAACTTCAGTTAATCAGCTTGTTTTGAATGTTTATATTCACGCCGTAGTTTCATTCAATAAATTAATAAAAATATGTGTGGCCTATTTTTGAAATGTGAAGTGTTCAATTTACGTGGAATGTCTAGTGCGTATATAAATATTAAAAGCAAGCCGCGGTGGTCTAGTTGGCAGGGTGTCTGACTGCAACGAGGGAGAGCCGGGTTCGATTTCTGGAATGGGTGATCTAAGGACGGAATTTTTCCGAACTTGTCCCTGCCTAAAACGGTTCTGGGGCTCACCCAGCATTAAATCAATGGGTGCCTGTGGAGGGGGGTAAAGGCGAACGGAGCGTGGTGCTGATCACATCACCTCCAAAATGGCCGAGATCGAGAATGTGTATGGTCCTACCTCCACATCCCCTAAGTGTGATTTTGTGGCACGAAGCTATATGCACGGACAACTTTATCTTTCCTTACCCTGTATATTAAAATTAAATACAGTAAAACCTCATTAATCCGGACTAATCGGAGGGATAAGTTGACCGGTTTAACGAAAGTCCGGATTAACTGAAATAACCTAAAAGAACAGTAGAAAGTGCATTAAAACTCCGTTTATACCAACAAAACACGTTTATTATGGTGTAAATAGGCCTAAATACACTATATAGTACAGTACAAAGTCTGCGGGAAACAAAATTACATCAGTGGTTGACTGTATAAACGAAGTTTGTCTTTTTCCGTTTTCACATAATATACATTCCGAGTTTTAAAATAACTTTTTCATAGGGCCATGTGAGTGTCCCTGTTGCCCCCATCCCCACTTATGGTTACATGCAAGAAGAAAACAGGAACGGCACTTAAAATGTGATACGGCATGACACACAGTCTCTTGTTATTTAAATCGTCACCACATGAACTTGCATGAATGACAAAATTTTATGAACGAGTGGTAAAGTACAGCAAATGATATTAATTAATGAAACCTAACAGGATACAGCACTTTGAAGTGATGCATTATCGCATTTTCTCCCTCGATTATACCGCGTGAGAGAACATTGTGACAAATTCAACTCAAACAATCAAACTAGCTAACAAAATAACAACTGATTGGCCACTTGTTCGGATCACACGTAGGAGGGAGCCCTTTGGAAAACAGCAATTAAATACGCGCGGTTCCTCATGAATGTTTAAAATGCGTGTCGCCTGCGTTCGACTTCAAAGTACTATTGGGATAGGACGTGAAGGACAAGCTGTTTAATTGTTGCGTTCAAATGTTTTGTTCCTTTTGCAGATAAAGTAGGATTGTTGCGGGATACAAGAACAATAGATACTACTGCATTTAAACCAGATTTTCAATATGTATATATTCATTTTACTTTACGAAATACCTTCTTCATTTGTTTGCAATAGGAATTGATGCAGAAGGTTAAAAGTTGTAACTTTTCCACATGGAAATATTACAGGAAAATTTAGTACTTAAGAGCATATTATACTTTCACTTACAGACATTCTAGTAGAAGTTACGACTTCCTCGATAGTGTAGTGGATAACGCTGTCACCTTATATTCAAACCCGACTTACTGTGGAAGCATATTGCACAGTATGAATCTAACTTTATACTGTAGGGCCAGTCCTGATTATCCTGTCTGAGCATGAAGTAGACTTAAACAAACTTCTACAACTCGAGGTTTTCTTGCAACACTGATTACATTCTATTTGATTCAAAAAAACAGATGTGAAGAAATGTCAAACTTCAACATTACGTTAAAATTCATTGGAAAAGTCCATTTTTGAAGTGTAAATTATTATTTGCTTCAAGCCAAGAAACAATGAACTTAAAATGTTCGGCGTTGGGAAAAAATACGATAGTAATAAAATTGTTGGCATCTCCACAGAAGAACTAAATGGCCACTTCCAAAACGTATCAGGTATAAATCCTGAAATTGAGAAACGTACAATCGACTCCATAAGTGTTCATAAAAGCAACAACAACAATAGTTTCGATTTCTCTTTTATAACGCATGCAAAGGTCCAATCTACAATTAATAAAATCAAATCCAATGCAACCGGAGCAGATGAAATTTCAATGAACATGTTAAAATATATCGCTACCCACATCTCACTCGCAATTGCAGATATTTTCAACACATCCCTGTACACTGGCACATTCCAAAGCATTTGGAAAGTCGCTCACATACGCCCCCTGGCTAAAATCACCAACCCAGTAAGCGCTGAACATTTTCGACCGATCAGTATTCTCCCAACTTTGTGAAAAGTATTTGGAAACATCGTTCACGAGCAAATTTTTAACTATGTGCAATCGAAAAAATTGTTAAACCCCTTCCAGTCCGGTTTCCGCCCACATCACAGCACCAGCACAGCGCTCATTAAAGTGGTGGATAATATAAGGTCGGCGATGGATAAGAGATATTTGACAATGCTAGTTCTCCTTGATTACAGCAAAGCGTTGCAAACCGTAGACCACGATATCCTTCTGGCGAAATTGTCATCTTATTTCAACTTTTCCCAACCCGCTCTTGACTGGGCTCGCTCATATTTAGCAGCCAGACAGCAACGAACATTCGTTTCTGACAATAAGCCGTCGTGGCTGCCGGCGAATTGCGGTGTACCCCAAGGTAGCGTTCTGTCTCCGCTGCTGTCCTCCATGTACGTAAATGATATATCTAGAAACTTTCAATCGACAAATTACCATCTGTACGCTGATGACGTCCAATGTTATTTGTCGTTCCCTAAAACAAGCATCAATATGGCCATCAAAGCCCTAAACGCTGATATTATGAACGTCTGCAAGTGGTCTCAGGCAAACGGTCTACGAGTAAATGCTGAGAAAACGAAATGTATTTTAATTGGCTCACGTCAGCTCATTTCCACAACAGAGAAGTCCTCCATCCCTGACATTCTTGTCGAAGGAAACCCCATTTCGTTGTCGCTTGCGGTCAAAGACCTGGGAGTCGTTGTGGACGAAAACCTCACTTTTAGTGACCATGTGAAGGCCATATGCAAAAAATCCTACGCAGCAGTACCGCCTTAAAAATATTTTACGATAAGAAGTAAAGAAAACACTCGTGAAGTCGTTAGTTCTGTCTCAAATAGACTACTGTGACTTGACATATATTGACCTCAACGGTGAATTAGCAAGACGTCTACAGCGAATAAAAAATGCATGTGTGTGCTATATTTATAATATCAAATATTTTGACCAAGGACCTAGGCTGGTTCGACCTTGCCGCTCGCCGCCGCTTCCACGCTCTTACAGCGCTCTACAAAATAGCAAATTCACGAGAGCCGTCCTACCTACTTTCTCGATTTCAATCCCTAAGTTCAGCACACACCTTTGCGAGCACACACGTTCGAGAGACAACTCTCTGCTGGCCATCCCCTCCCACAAGACAACGTTTTATGGAAATTCCTTAACTGTCACTGCTACCAGAGCGTGGAATGACCTCCCCGACGACATAAGAAACTCGTTTTCTCTCGGCCAATTTAAATCAAAATTAACAAATCATTTTCTGGAGTGAACTTACCAGAACTGAAAACAGGGAAATAACATTAAACCTTCGTGTAAACTTGTAGGACCAACACCCACCGACTTTTTTGGTAATTTGATTATGTTTGTTGCGTGTGTGTTTATGTTTTACGTGTATTTTTTTACTTAGTGTGTATGAATTTTTGTTTTTATTTTTTATGTTTTTTGCGTCTCTTTTATTTTTTCTTGTGTTTTTGTTGTATCTTAATGTTCTTAGTTTTTATATATTTCATTTCTTGGTATCTTAATGTTTTTAGTTTTTATATATTTAACATAAAGTTAGCTATAAAAATCAATTTATAAAATGTAAAGTAGAGATGGTTAAGTGGAAGAAAAGGATTGTGCCTTAACTTCGCCATCCAAAACAAGGAATAAATAAATAAATAAATAAATAAACACGATTGCATCAGAGCTGTGCAAGATGGTAAAATGAAGTAACTTTATTATCGGTTATGTTTTTGCAGAACCTTGAACATTAAGGACATTCACAAAATATGAATAAGAATTTCCAAAATAAGACTTTGTGATAAATATGCCACTGAATTCAGAACCTACTTTCAATTAGAGTAAGTGATGAGAGAAAAGCTTAACAGATATAGCCCGTTTACGTAACTGGGATTTGAACTTAGGAACCCTTGTTTCACAGTAAAATACGCTAACTTCCATATCTTCGGTGCTGGCTACAAGCACAGCATGTTCCAAAAGTAAGCACTCGTGTACAAAATACATGCAGAATTGAACAAGTTGCTATACCAACCTAAAACGGACTTTCCTGAGATCAGACACGAGTAAGTTACGTTTGAGGGTAACATTAGTGCCAGGAGCATCATCTGGTGCATTTAACATTCGCACTACTTCGTCCGCTGTGACGTTTCCCCACGTATTCCTCCGCGCACCTGTCGTACTCATTCAACAACGCTTTAGCCAGTGCAAACAAATGAGGAAAAGGCGGGATTTTTTTCCCGCCAATTTCCGCTCCGTATGGAAACAAAAAAAATAAGATAAAAAAAGAAAGAGGGGCTCGATTAGAAACCTAAATTAGCTCTGAAATGGCTTCCAGTGGCAAACTAATGAGGGAAAATGGTGGTAGCCAGCGGAAAAGGGAAAGAACGAAGGGGTAAGAGGGAAAATGCAAGGGGGCGGAGAAGAGTAGGGGAAGATTTGGCACCGTGGGAGAGGGGGATGATTTCGGGAAGAGGTGGGTTTTAAATGCAGAATCAATAGCGTGGTGGAGATAGCGTGGAAAACTTAAAAAGCGGTTCCCACATACCTCTCCCTCTTTTTCGAACATCCATTACTGTAATTATTACACGTTTGAATCTTATCTACCCGTTCTGCTCGCTAGGAACGACAGACATCCTAAACGGATATATTAGCCGTGTGTTCTGATGTCAGGCAGTATAACTGCTTGCCTGGTGTATTGTTCAAATATAGCTGTGAGTATTATAATTTACTAGTTGCAGTGGTGTCCATTTTTTTTGTATTTCCATCTCTACATGTGAGAAAATTGCTTCAGATCACAATACTAAGAAGCCGTAGTAGTCTAGTCGTTGGGTGTCTTGACTGCCATGCGAGAGACCCGGGTTCGATTCCCGGGGTGGTTGTTTTCAGGTCGGATTTTTCCGGTATCTGTACCAAGTGAGCATCGCCGAATTCAAATGAATATTAAGAGGAGAAAAGTCATATAAACAATATTTTGTTTACATACAGGGTGGGGGCCTCCCCCATGTCGCAGTGGTAGCGTCATTGCCTTTTCATCAAGGGGTTCGATACCCGCTGGAGGCACAGTGATTCGGATCCCACATTAAACTGTTGGTCCAGTCCCGATTAGCCTTACTGTGGATAAAGTGGACTTGAAAAAGCAACTTAAAAAAACAACTCACATACAGGGTGTATCATAAGTAATAGCGGATACTGACACAGTTGAAAGTACGCAATAATAGAAGCAAAAAAGTCTCCGTAAACCTAGGTCCACAAACGAGCCGTTTTCGAGATAATTGTGAATATGTGGTAAGCTGCCACTGACTTCAGTGTTTGTAAACGTCGTCCTAGTTGGTAAAATGCTAATAATATGTGCGAATGTGTGGTTAGAAGCCGTCACTGATTGCATCTTGTAAACACCGAGTGCTTTACTCCTTGCTCGTTCCGAGGTTTGCTCTTTGTTTACAAAACAGAACATTTCCGAGAGGTAACATGTAACCATACTACAGCGCCTAGAATAACGTAGTGTGGTAAACGGCATGCTTCTTCGCTCTCTGGCTGGTTCCACTCGAAAATGATCCGCTAGAGGCGCTGGTGTTGACCCCGGTGCTTGGTGTTCGACTGCTTATAATGGAAGTAAATGGAGTTTTCGCTGCAACGTCTGATTCTTTTACATGAAGCATTTCTATGAATGTGATAATTGCTATGATATTTGGTACAGTGGTCGCGAAGATATTAACGAACATTCTAGACAGTCGACCACGTCCTGTTATCGTCATACTTTCGTTAATAATACGGGAGAAAAAAATACGCGTGGAATGCTCTTGGCAACTAAATTTTTGTGTATGAATTAGGTTCATTATTATTATCATCATCATCATTTCTTATAAAGATATACACACTGAAGCATTTGTATTTTTGATATTTACTGTATCTTTTCTTCCGCTTTAAACTAATCGCTGCGATTATGATAATGATGATTGCATGAAACGACAAGGGGAACCCAACAAAACTTTCTTAGTGCCATCGACATGAGTAAGGCAACTTTCAAACCAATGGGACAAGCGACACGGGATGTTCACACTGTCACACTAGTGACACACACTTCCAGACTGTAAATTAGCATTCATTGCACATGAGGGTCCAAACAGCAAACGACACGTTCATATGGCGTATTCGCGTGCTACTTGTTACTTCGGTCGGAAAGCTCCTTAAAGGAAGGGTGCTGAGACCGAAGCGACGCGCTACAGGGGGAGTTCCCAACTAAGTGACAAGCGACATGGTGCCTTCAGTCTATTAGCAAGCGTTGCTTGCGAACAACAGATAGGCGACACGATAAACCGCACATTACAACAACAGATCTAGGCGACACGATAAGCCACACGTGTCGCTTTGTCGCTTCTGCGTCGCTCAAACTGGCCCATTTCCTCAATAGCTTGCAACATGTTGCCGTGGTTTGTTGTTCGCGCATACGCGATGCAATGAGTGTCTTGCTTTAGTGAGATTACGCACCAAAGCGACAAGCGGCACGCGACACTTATCGCTTGAGGATTTCACCAATCGAACGCTGGCCTGTGCTTCCGTCATGCCGCTACGATGTGAAATGTTGCTCTTGATTGGCTCCTTTCCAAGCAACATGTGGCGCTTCGGTATGAAAGTTGCCTTAAACCGAATGACCCGTGTCGCTTTGGTGTGAAATCCTCGTATCATTTGCATTTGTCGCGTGTCGCTTTGGTCTAAAATCTCCTTGAGGAAACGGTGCAGTCAGAGCTTGTGTCCCTACGGTTCGAAAGGCTGCATTGAGTACCGACTGCTCGCTTTCAAGCGACACTTGTGGTTTGTCGCCTCGGTATGAAATATCTCTCAGGATACTATTTATATTCTAATAACATAGAAAAATAAACTCTAATACACAGTCCAAGACCTGACGTCCGGAATCACATTGCGATGTTTCTTCTTGTGTTACGCACGCATGCTATTTATTTATTAATTTTATTTTACTTTTCTTTCCAAATTAATGCCATTTCGTGACTGCAAATCACTCCACAAATATAACTGTTTCCATCAATTCACGTACCGCCTTTCAAGATAAACAAATCTACATCATATATTCAAAAAACTAACTAAGCCGCATTACTTTCATAAGAAAATTAGCACCGATATTGATCGCACTGCCATCTATGTTTCTCATCCGTCGGGGGAACCAGCTTCTTGGGTCGTTTTCCACACTACGTTATTCAAGGCGCTGTAACCATACTAACGTAGTACTGTATTCCTTGTTAAAGTAAGTAGAATGTTCAATAAAAGCAATGAGATCTCTAATAACTTTTCTTACTGTATTATTTGCATATTACCAACTAGGACGACGTTTACAAACAATGAAGTTAGTGACGGCTTGTAACCAATTATTTCGAAAACGGCTGTTTGTGGACCAATGTTTACTGAGACGTTTTTGCTTCTATTATCGTGTACTTTCAACTGTGTCAGTTTGCGCTATTACTTATGATACACCCTGTATATGGCCCTCTTGCGTAATTTCCTTGCCTTCCATCTCCACTAAAGGTCTCGCCCATGGCGTTCGTAGACTGTTACATTACAGTGCAAAACGAATTATGTCTTATTTGTGGCACAAATATTAATGACATTATGCCGGTAATTGTTAAATAAAATTAAGAATTGAATGAAAATGCATATGATTGAAATTAACATTAGTAAGTATACTGATCTGTATATTGGCAATTGATTCTAAACTTGTGGTGTTTAAGAAGAGAGTCGAAAGTTGGAGAAAGTCGTTCTACAACTCTTGGCTTTTTACTGCCAAAAACCCGCCTCCCCCCAACAATTGAAACAAATGCCGTTGACAGGTCAAACTGTCGATCTACGTGACGGAGTGGTTAGAGCATCGGGTTAGACCAAGGCCTGGGTATATGTAGGCTTACCATCGTCCCGGATTATACCGGAAAGTCCTGTTTTTTTAGTGCTGTCCGGGATTACAAAATGTCCGGGGTTTTGAGAATCTGAACGTGAAAATAGCTACCGGTATTGAATATTCACGACCAGAATTTATGACTGGCAAGGATCGATCGATTATAAGGATCGATTATACATTTTCTTTCTTCGATATATCGACTTCCGAGCGGTTCAGTTTCCGTACTTCCGTGAGCGTCTTGATGGTCTTGCAAGCGTGTGAAGTAACTCGTCTACACGTTTTTGATACAAGCAACATCGGCTCCATTTGAGAGAGAATTTTCAATTATGGGGAATATTTGGTCTGCAGAAAGCGGTAGACTTCTAGTATCCGCTGTTAAACATCTGCTGAATGTTAAAATTAATTCAGAACTTTCGTGTTGTGAATTTTATGATGTTATTAAAACAAACAAGCCATTTCTGAAACAAGTCATGTCTAGTGAAAAGTACAACTGAGTCAAATAACAGATAATGCTACCTAGAACAGAGAGGTTTCCTAAATATCAGAAAATGTATTATTCAATTAAACATTTGTAAATTAATTGATTGATTTTAGAAAATGATTTTAATATTTTTTTCTTGTACAATTTATAGTTTAATGTTCCAATAAAATGTTAAGGCTTTTAAGTAATTTCAATTTATTTTTGTAACAAACTCTGAAATTCAGCGGTAACGAGTTGATCGAGAATATGTCCTGGGTTGGACCCAAAAATATATGGTACAGGTGTTCTTTGAGTGTGCTTTCATCAATTTCATCATGTTATCTCTCACCCTCATCGTCGTGATTAGCCAAAAGTGGCAGAAAAGCGACACTAAGTAACAAAAATCAAACCAAACTGATCCATCAGTACTGGATAGAAAATCAAACATGATGTTACGCTTACAAACACGGTACCAAGGAGCCATCGTTCTATTTGTATAGGGAAAGACAAGGTTCAACATGACAAAACACGAACGACCGAAGCGTGATCAGACTTTCCGATTCGAAAGGCTGTGCCTCGGTCGAAGTCAAACGCTATTCTTGTATAGTGGGCGGGGCCTGGAGAAAGCGTAATGTCACGGAAATAGATAAGCAAATGGTGCAGTGAATTGACTTGCGGCAGGACAGATGTCGACGATAAGGCTGGACTTGTGTCCGTCTAAGCAGGAGCTCGCCGACCGTCCTTTGGAGGCGAGATGATGGCTTGTCCCGAATCCCTGGACTTCCCAACACACGCTGCTCGTATTTTGCCTGCGGTAGATAACGTCGCCACATTCTCACTTATCCGCAAGCAAAGTGCTCTTACGGGTTTTCGATAAGGACCGTGAATAAACCATTCAGCAGTTTCGCTTTTGGAAATTTATTCGGAGCAGACTTTCAATTAGAGTGTACTGGCGGGAGATGCTGTTACGCCATGGTGCGTGGAAAAAGAAAATACGAGGTGATACCAAAAAGTTCAGGCAATTTAAACGAGATTTCCAAATCGGAGGCAATAGAGTAAGTGAGTTGTAGATGTCGATAGAGTTTCAATTTTAAGCCAGTTGGAGCTGTTCTGTTTGTCATCGCCAATATGGGATTTTGAAACAGGTTTTTCAGAGCATGAAAATATGTATAGAAAGTTCCATATCGGATCAGAATCGACCCCATAATTCATTTCCCAAGTTAAAACTAGTATTTGTACTTGTGCTATTATTGCTTGATATTGCTTTTGCTACATCTTTAATCGTGATAGCTCAGGTTAAATATGGTTAAAAGAAGGAGCTGGAAAACACTCTGACCAAGACTCGAACTCAAGCGGTGAGATGGTGAGTCACGTACCCAACCTAATCCGCCATCAGGACATTATTCGGAACTGACGATTAAAGTTATGGACATGATCGAAGAAAATGCGATATGCGAGAAGCTATGCGAGATTCTTGCCAATTCCGTTCGTTGATATTAATAGTATTTACTCCTTAAGATACTAACGTTACACTCCCAGTAGAGTAGGCCGCAGAAGGCCACGAGGAGGAGACGTTCGAAAATAACTGAACATGTGTCATGACAACGCGCGAACCCACAACAATCATACATTTCAACGGATCTTAACGTTACACAACTCAGCTGGAAACTGTGAACCGCTCTACTCAACATATTTAATTCCTTTACTGTTAAGATTGAACATCTGGACTAAAGGAGGAGGATTAACTGAGAATAGAGAAACCAGATCGAATCAAGAAATACAGTAAACCCTCGTTAACACGAATCCCAAAGGACCGAAAAATCAAGAGTTCGTGTTACAAAAATTCGTGCTAACCGGAGACTCAAATGTTATTGTTGTAATACAGTTATTTCTACACATTAACCATTTACAATACGTATTATGTATGTCATCATAGAAAACACTACTACAGTGCTACAGTAATTAACTTTTTTAAAAGTACTCGCAGATCATTTTCTGGTGAAAAATTCCTGTATATTGCGCTGTCGTAGACGGGAACGCAAATCCCTGGTAACTTCACTCATAGCTTCCGTAAAACTAGCGGTCATTCGGATCAAACTCGTACTGGCTATGTTTTAAAGAATAGAAAAACACATTTGAACACATTCTTGATCTGAGCCTGTTGGTTACAATACTATATAAGTTGATTGTTGACGAGATGAGAAGAGATTGTTGAGCGATTTCTTACATACCTAGCAGACAATTCGTAATTCGTGGTAACCTAAATTCGCGTTAACCGATAAAACTTTCTATAAGATATAATACATCCCTGCCGGGACCAACATTTTGTTCATGTTAACCGAGTGTTCGTCTTAAGCGAGTTTGTGTTAACGAGGGTTTACTGTAATCAACGCGTTCCGGAATAACAAATTTTCAGGATGCTTTACATCCTTGGCATTTGCAAAGGGATCCGAGGTGAACGATGCATATTGCTGCTGTTAGAGTGTCGAGTAAGCCAATATTTTACCACATACCATATACGTAATACGCGTATAACCACTTTGACAGTGGTTGCGTTCAGGTGTAGGTTCAAAGATAGCAAATATCCTGTTTACTGTATCGAAAACTTTTATCACCCTGCGATGGGTCATCCGTCAACTCGATTTACTGCAGCGAGATTCGAATTAAAGTAGTACAGAATGACGGGTGTTGAGATACTTAACATCTGGTCTAAATTTCATTCCAAAAGTAAAATTGACACCTTGATTAACAAAGATTTCTCCAGCCATTTCAATGTTTCTGTCTCTTCGATTATGCAGTGGACTATTTTTAATTCGAATTAGTCGGTAATTCGAACAGTTTATTCCCCTTGAAATCATCTTTAATGATACATGTTTTTGTTAATTCGAATTTTGGATGATTCGAACTTTTTTTCGTGTCCTTTGGAGTTCAAATTAAAAGGAGTCCACTGAAAGAAAGAAAAGATGAGAACAGATGATGATTATAATCCAAACAAAAGGTATGAATGGTATTCGAATCCAGTTTCTCATGATAAATTGGTCGTTATTTATATTTATCAGAGGCTAGGAAAACCCCGAAGCCGCTTCGTGCAGAAAGGATGCTGGAAAAATTCGCACCTAAAATCACCCAGCTGAGAATCGAAGGCAAAGCCGTGTGGCGGTCAGAAATTTTTATTATTTTACACAGAGAAAAGTAAATGCATAATTTGAAATAAACAAATGCATAAAGTCTTTAGCTCAGACCAAACGTTCAAGAGCATCATCGAAAAAGATGCAGGGAAGTGCATCAAAACGCGTAAACTGATGCATGAAAGTGCATCTGCACTGAAAGAGATCTTCACTTACATCATATGATGCACTTTGGTGTTTTACGATGTACTAATATGCATCTAATGTGAATGATTCTTCCCAGATGCCATAAAGCACTCTTTAGTGCATCAATCGATGCTTTCTGCTGCATCAATCGATATGATGCATTTAGTTTACTGTATGTACGATGTAATAGTCCAGAAATTGAATGAATTTGATTCCGGAGTTCGAGTGCCAGCCTCAGAATGGATGTTCTTTGTGACTAATCATCACTGAAGCCGACCTCCGTGGCTTAATGGTTAGCACAGTGCACTACGACGCCAGGGGTCCCTGCTTCGAATTCCGACGTGGGCATGGCATTCTCGCGATTAGCCAAAAGTGTCAGCAAAGCTAAGCAAAATAAACCAAAGCAATCAATCAATCATCACTCATCCTCATCGTCGCGATTAGCCAAATAACGAAAATAGGAAAGACTTTTGGAGCGACTACTTTTATGTCTGGGCATACCTATATGAATGTGTGGAATACTATATCACAGCACAAAAGGATCGTTGAAGATAATTTATGTCACATCAATCCATAATTTAGAGTATGTATTGTCAATTTTTAAGTATGTCATATTTTACTTGGTGACTGAGACACTTAAACTTGACACGAGCAAACAGACGTGAACTATCGTGGAATAAGAACACTTTTTTAGCTCCGTTGATTATTACTTTGAACGGCGAAATAAAAAGCCTTTCGAATCAAACCACCGCAGACGACATTAATAACTTAAAACGAACGAGAATGTAGGTTTATTTATTCTCCGATGAGCGCGAGTTGAATTCTAATTTAGGACCGACTAAAAGCAGGGGACTCCTTCCATTAATCATGTATAAACGACTGTTATTTCCCCTCTAACCCAGTCGTAGATTCGAATTTATTTTGATGTATCGCCCTGTGCAGAGCGCCGGATTCAAATTAGCCTTCTCCTCTAAGCTCAAGGGGGTATTCCAGGCAGTTTTAGGTAGCCATGCGGTTTCTCATTGGTCGCTCCCCAGATGGAGCGGCGGTCGCATAAATAATGTGACAGTAGGTGATTTAGTACGACGTCAATCGAGAAACCACTCGACTTCCTCCCCCCACCCCCTCCTCCCCCCGCCGAACTCTGGCCCTTATCCGAGCCTTCGCCACTGGCGCGGCTGATGAGGCGTTGCGAGTTTATGATCGATTGTTCGTGGCCAGCGACATCGATGACAACTGCCGCGTGACGGAATTAAATTGACCCGTTTTCCCCTTCTTCCCAATATTTACCATCCCTCCCCCTCCCCTTACTTGAGGAGATGGATGAGAGAAATAAAGTACAAAACGAAAATTTCTGCTGCTGATGAGATCCATCATGTGCCCCTTACGAGTATTGCTGGCATCAATATTTAACGGGAGGGAGAATGGTTTCCTAGTTGTACAAATGAAGCACAGATGACGCCACTCTCGCTCTCAAAAGAGAGGGGAATTGGGTAATTACTTATGTTTTGATTTGGCGTCGTTTTTGAACGAAGGGGAAACTTACAAACTCTTCCTCTCTTCAAAACCTGTATTTTTTTTTTTTTTAAAAAAAAGAGCCAATTTAATGCAAAAGTAGATCCCTAATTCTTCTGCGTCAATACTTTAGAAACTTGGCTTCTTGCAATGATATGATGGTGAGAATTACCTGCGCACATGTACGTTCGTACATACATCACTCCATAACTCAACAGTTTTTTTTTGAAGGTCAAGGTCTCCCTGCAGTTCTTGAAGAAACATCCTTGTGATCTTATTCTGAATGCAATGCATAACAATGCATAAAAACTATAGCTTCAAGCAAATATCAAAATGCATCAGATATTGAAAAAAATACTGAAATATAAATAATGTATTTATAAAAATATGATATGACATATTACTCGAGCCAAGTAAGCAACATACATCCAAACAGGACAAACTTATTTCGAATTCTAATGTTTAGAATGTTTGAAATGCAGCAAACAAGGTTATATTTTGCACAAGCTATTGAATGTTAGCCATGTTAAGTTAATTTTCTTCAGTTCTTTAGGAATAAATTAACACTGATATGATTATGAACAGAATATGTGGAGACGTATACCAGTCGTATGAAGTAATGATGCAATTAAAGGTATAAAAGTGGTTTAAAATTTGTTTGAAATACAAAGAATCAGTTCAGCTTGATTGACCTTAACATTTCATTTTCAATTGCTGTATCTGATCAAATGTTTCAAGAAACCATAATTTGCATATACGGTTGCATCAACTAATACATTTGAGATTACATTTCATGCATTTTGTGTGTGCATGGACTTATATTTAATTTCAGTTACGAATTCAGTTACATTGATTGGTTGTGTATAGAAACAAGTAGTAAAACTGTTGCCAGTTAATTGGCTTAATAACAAACTGAAATGATAAGTCTAATAGACGTTAAGAGAAACAACACATGGACAATGAAGTGAGACCACACCATAAAAAGAAATAACATAAAATGACTATTGTGGAAGTAACAACCACAGATTACAAGGTATAAGTACAGACTATTCCACACAACATGTTCACAATAACTGGGATAGGTAGAATAATATGCCAATCCATAGTATCTGGGAACAAAAGTGCGTGGCAAAAAAAAAAAAAATAGACTGCTGTTTGGCTTAACGCTTGCTTTCTAGAAAAGCACAGGAACAATAAACAACTTCATGCAGTACTCATTGTATCATGAGTGGCAATATGCTGAACACACGATACTGTTGCTTCAAAAAATATCCTAATTCCAGAAGGGTCAAAGTACCATGCTACAGTACCTTGTGGTTTACCACGTCAAGTACTTTACTTTAGTTATTTTAGACTGGAGATTCTTGTTGAAAAACTTGCCCTTTGCGGAAACCTTTTTTACAGCAAGTCCTCTCTTCCCACTCTACACAAGGGCATAAGACTGTGAATATAATTTAGCTGCCTACACAGATATGTTTACCATTTTCATTGTGTTCTACTTACCACAGGATGAAATGTAATCAATAATGCAATATCTTTGTTGTTTGATATTTACTAAAAATTATATTGGAAATGTCAAAACGCAAGTTTCCTAGATTTGCTACAATGTTATGCGTTTTAATTCCCATTTATGCACAGTTATGACTAGACTACACCTACAGCTACGAACCACTACTTGCCGCAAGGGGGTATTGAACTTGGAACCACTTGATTACAAGGCGACAACGTTACCACTACACCATCGGGGAGTCCCTCCATTGTGCGAGTGAGAGGGATGACATTTCCAGTAGCAACTCCAATGATGTAATGATGATGAAATTAACAATAGCAATGCCATTACCAATAAGTCTATTCATTCTGGCCACTTTCGTGCTTTACAGGAGATTATAAAAAGTACGAAGAACTATTTTCAGTTCGTGAAGTTTGTAATAAGTCGAGCCTAGATGACCAGTCAAAGCCTGGCTTTTGTGTTGTGCCAAACAGAAAGTCAGTCTCTAGGGAGATTAATCGATAATCAACGGTGGTGAGGATTCGGTTCAAACATTCGACAAGGCTCAGAGAAAGAGAGAGAGAGAGAGAGAGAGAGAGAGAGAGAGAGAGAGACACGGAGGAAAGAGTTCCTCAATAGAATTCTCCGCCGACCACCTCCCTCCCTCAGACCCGAAAATTAATCAGATAACTAACTGAGAAATCCTCTTCTCTAGAAGGATTCCTCGGCCCAGTATTTCGAGCATTTTAAAAAGGGAGAGGAGGGTTTTTCTTCAACTTTTTGTGGCTGAAAGCGAGAGCTCTCTTGTTTGGATGAGATAGTAAAAGTTACTGACGAGTCTTTTTTCAGGGGGAGTGAGATCCTTTTACCGACAGCAAAGCATTGGTAACAAGGACACGCCAAATCAAATGTGAATTAGAGCAGAATCCTTTGAACAGTTGTCTTAGTGTTTTTGAGTTTTTGTAAGTTCGATTGATGCACAGATAGACTAATCAGGACTAGACTTGAAGTTTAGTGTAGGATCCGTACACCTTTGTTTGAAAATCTATACATGTGACACGTATGGGAGAGAACAGAAGAGCTTACAAGTTCCTTGTTGTGAAGACTTATGATAAGAGATCAGTAGGAAGGCCAAGACGAATATGGAGAGATAACGTTGAGATGGCCCTAAAGGAAAACGGCAAGAATGGAAAATATTGGGTTGGTTTTGCCCAGGATAGGGACAAATGGAAGGCTTGTGTTGCTTCAGGCATAAACCTTAAGGTTTTAGAAGGCTAGAGAGTTAGTTTGTTAGTTAGTTGTAGGGAACTGAAGTTGTAATAATGCTTGGATGTAACGACAAACGTAGAAAATCGTCTTGATCGTAGAGCGACACCACACCATCAAAATGTTGCTGGTGTCTCTCTTCTCGTTGATCTCTAAATAAGACTATCTTTCAAGTAATAACGAGTTCAAAGAATCAGAGAACATCTTCAGAGAATAGATCGTAAACAGCTATTACGGCTAACATTTTATGTCGTTTAATACGTATAATGAGATGGAGAAGCATTGTAGTAAAATTATCAGCAAACACGATAATATTTTCAAGATCTTTCAAGAGATGCTGAAGAAAATTGCGTCTGCTTCTTGTGCGTTTAGATGCAATAAATGCATGTGGTAAAGAAGAATTGTAAACAAGCAGTGTATGTTGTAATCAAAACCAAAAGAGGGAAATTGTTAAGTTCTTTGCATCGTCCACCCTCAAAACCACTCAACGCAGCACAACAATTTAGGCTGGGCTCAACACTCTAGCCAGTTCAATTAGGAGGGCGGCAAAAGTTTACCAATAGGTGCTAACTTGTTAACAGACGTTGAACACACACTCCAATAAATATCTCAGGGCTTACTGGGATAACGAAAGGTTACACCAGCTTTATATATATGTGTGTGTGTGTGTGTGTTCATTATAAACACAACATAAGGATGTCCGTTAGCACACACGTGTCTTTACCTGTACCACACACGTGCTTTTACTTGAACCACACACGTGCATTTACCTGTACCACACAAGTGATTTTACCTGCACCACTTCTGGTCTCGAAGAGATATGGGGGGGGGGCAGGGAACATCCAATTTATTCCTCGCAGTGAGGCGCCAGGGGGAGTATGGGGACCTAATTTTATTTAGAACCTTGGTCGCTGATGATGTCACGGGCTCCCCTGTAAAACAAAGCAGGAAGCATGCGGTACCCCGAACCTCAGCCGGGATCTGTCAATCGGCACCCCCGACGAGCGGGACGTAAGAGAAGCGGCACCCCCCGGTCACTAACCGGTTTGATGCTTCCGACAAGCGGGCTCTAGGTCAGGGAGCAAAGGATGCCGCGACATCCCCGGCGTTAGCTGGGAATTGGCAAGCCAACCGGTGTCTCCTGTGCAGGGACGACAGGTTAGGAAGGACGGTCCTGGTACTCCCAGTCAAGCCGGGCAGGTAGAACCAGAGTACCTATCAGCCGAAGCGATTTGACCAGGCAGGTAGGTTGTTGCTAGGCTCTTCTTCAGCTTTCTTGTCCCTCCTTTCTTCTGGGATGGCTGCTAGGCTTCTGTCTGGGAGGCTGGTTCACCCTGGATGTTTGCTAGTTGACATCAGGGAGCCAACTGAGCTCTCGGTCTCGCTGCGCTGGCTTTATACTCGCGATGGCGCATGGGCGGCAAAAATCCTAACTAAGAGTACACGTTGCCAACTTTATTTTTCGTTTACATGTTGCAACCTCCGCACTGAGAATTATCATGTGTGATAATCACTAGTGGAAAAATCACTAGATGCACGTGCAAACATAAATGAAAACTTTGTGCATTAATGACGAGTCGCGTAGGACTCTGCATAACTAAACAATGGATATAACAATGTAAGTGACAATTATTAACACCTCGCAAGGACACTCCGCTCAACTCTTTCAACTGTGATAAATACTCGGAACGGAAATGTTCATTTATAAGGAACATTACGACCACGCAGGGTCTATTAATAAGTAAGTGGCGACCACACAGGTTCGTTACATCTTGGATATGAATTCTAAATGTAGTTTTCCTTCTTGAGACAGCTTCTTTTGGAATGGCGCGAGACCAGAAAGACTCCTTTACTAATTGTTTCTAAGGCATTTGCTCGTATGGCAGAGTGTGTGAAACCTTGGTAACTTTGGGATGTCTTCTGAAGCATGACGAAATGAGAAGTACAAACACTCGTCAAGCCATATTCATTTACTTAGCTCTACACAATTAGAGCTTGGGGACTGGAAACAGAAACTAACGTCGCAAGATCAACTTCTCGCCTACTGTTAGGATAATTAAACTCTACTAAAGCTAAACTCGTTGCCGCAGCAGGACTAGAGCCTATCAAGGACCGTCTCATTGGGTGAACCGTGGTCAGCGCATCGAGACCCATCGCCCCTTCTTTTTTTCTGGCTTTCAACTCAGCTACTTCCTTTCATGTAAATTCCCAAGTTGTCCTCACGCTGCTGGGTCAACACTGAAATTTTTAGGCTGCTACTGAGGATCGAAACAAGGGCTTCTTGCACCGAAGGCGAGAGTGGTACCAGTAACCGGTAAGGCGGGAACACCATTGCTTCAATAAATTGCTATTTAAAAACAGCCAAAGTACCATGTTCACTTATGGAGCTGTTCTCAGCTTACTACGTCAGGTTCTTGGGTTATTTAAGATAAGTGTTTTTTAAGACCTTGGCTTGTCTTCCCTATGCGGGCTTAACACAATTTTAATCCCTAAATACACACACACGCAATAATGTAAAATACAACGATAAAATTGACGGACAATTTTCAAAGCCCCATATTTCAATGAATTAACGAATGAGTGATTTCATGTATCTTACTTCTTATTTGTCCCCTAATTTGACTAATTGGGAAGATGAGGATGAATGGTGATGAGGATGACACAAGTCCCACAGAGAATTATACTGGCCATGGGTACAGACGCCAGAATCTCGTTAGCCTGCAAAATGCAGTCCAGGGTGTACTACATGAAAGTGAGGTTGACGTTTGGGGGTCACCCCTTACACCTCTCAAAGGCCCATATTTATGAACATAAAATAAATACAAATAAAATGTCACGATTGGATTAATTTTGGCCAAGATAGCAGACCGAGCCTTCCGTTGCTGCGAAAGCAAGCCTTCGGGTTTAGGAGTACCAGAAAGTTAGTTTATCTATCTAACGATCGTAATCGACCCATTTCATAGCCGAGGAGCGTGGAACTGACTGAAGAAAGCGACGGAAAAGCGCACGCACCAGTGGTCAGTTTGACCTCCGAGGTACCCCACCACGTGCAAAGACTCCGGGCCCCCATATTAGCACTCGCCACCGCACAATAGTCCTTTCGAATAGCACAGAGGAGGGGAGAGGAGGAAGAGTGGACCACCACTTCGTCACGAGCTTTGTCGACCTGCAATACGAATCCGGGGGAGGCCGTTGGAACATCAGAGGCTTTGCTTTACTAGTGCTGGACATGGCACTGTTATGATAAAGTCCTCTGTTGGTCTTCTTCATCACCAAAGTGGCATGTCACGTGCCACTGCACTTGAAACTAAATCTTAGGAAACAAATGTGACATTTACACGGTGGAAGTGTGATGCCTTCACTAGGGACTCTCTCTTTGGCGGACTTCGAAGGGCGAGAAAAATACTTTCAGGTGGTATGCACTTTGGTATAGAAGCGATATCGGGCAGAGCCTGTCCGTGGTGACCAGCCAATGGCAGGAGTGCAACGTTGTACAGTTATGAAACTGCGGCCCGCAAGTTTTTCATAAAACTCTCCACTTTACGATTCACCATAAGATGGAGCAAGACATTTTGAACCTAACTGTCCAAGTCCCATAAATGTTCGTCGCCTACAGCCGAAGTTATCGTTTCTTGAAGAAACACTGGGAAACAACACGTCTCAACACACAGATAATTCTGTTTTTTTTTTCGTTGCCACCGTGCTGTCTGACTTGTTTTGTCTTGGGAAAACAATGGGTTTTAAATTCGTCTCAATATACACAATGACCCTTTATTGTCGCGGACGTTCTCGAACATTGCAAGTTTGTCACTTTTCTTATATGCTGCAGTGATATAATATTATAATTCTGTGTAGATATGTTCACTATATTATTTCACTGTACTCATATATACTATGCATGAATTATAACAAAAATAGTTGAATATGGACACAGCGAATTATCTGTGTTTCCCTTCCGATAGCAGTTGGTTTGGCAACAGCGCAATAGTACTGGCTGCGTATTGGCTGAACTCATGTTCCTTCTAAAAGCGTACACAGTATAGTCACGATATCCTTTTCCTTTCTTTCTCTTTTTGTTTCTCTCCCTCTCTCCCTCTCATTTCCCGCTCTATTTCCCTCCTTTCCTTTTTCTTTTCAAAATAGTTTCAGGTGGTATACGCTTTGGTAGTCTCGGGATTAATTTTCTTTCTTATGTTTTTCTTTCCTCTTGCTTCCACCCTCTCTCTCTCTTTCTCATTTCCTGCTCAATCTCTATCCTTTCCTTTTCTTTATCTTCCATTCTTCCCATCTTTCTATTTCTACTTTAATTTCACATTATCTGTATTGTCCTCTCTCAGTTCCTTATACTTCTTTGGGTGGGTAAAACCGTGGACAAAGGATAGAGACCACTCTATCTCCTTTTCTGGCGACGTTCCTGTCTGAAATAGCCACACTGTTGCCACACAGTCTCCTCTTGCTGAACAGTGGTGAACGATGTTCATTCAGTAAAAGATAAAACTGATAGAGACATACAAGAACATCTGGGTAGCCCCTAAGCCATATAGCGATGGATGAACTTTCACTTGAGTTCCCTTGGTTACATTATTGTGTACATTATCAAGTCGTACTTACACTCAACTAATAAACAGTTAATCTGTGTCGGGTGCGGGTTGGAGACAGTGCCCCTGTTACTCCCTTTAGGAACGGTCTGGGCATGTAAATTGACTACATGTACGCTTAATCTGCAAACTGGGAATTGGAACCAGATTGTGGAATTTTTTTGTTAAAGTCCATTTCATGAATATACAGGCTAATTCGGACTGGGAATAGCTTTTTTAGTGGGATCAAAAACACTAGTGCAGCTTTCAGACCAAAGCGACACGCGACACATGTCATTTTGGAACGAGCCATTGAAGAGCAACAGTTCACACCGTAGCGGAATGACATGCTTCACATTTCTGCATTCGGTTGGTAAAAACATCGCGTGTCGCTTGTCTCTTCAGTGTGAAGAGACAATATGTGTGATTCTAGTGACTCTCTTGGCGTGTTCATTGCGGGGCTGTCGGATGAATATTTTCCTTATGGTTGTACATTCACGAACACAACAGTAACAACCCCATTAATTTTCAATGAAATCTTTACAACCCAGAAGTGCCTGTGACTGTACGATACTTTTATCGTGTACCGTGTTCGTCATTATCTGTAGAATCCATCAGCAACGTACTGACAGTCGCACATCACAATCCGCATATGCATGCAAGAACATAGTACGTATGCCAGCTGCACAGTGTCGCTCTTCCAATTATTGATTCCTGTGTACTTTCAGCAACCGAAGCCTAATGAACGTGGGAGAGAATTGATCGCCTCGGGTAATGCGGGCGGTTAGTGTAGCAACGTCAGAATGATTTTTCAACCGACTGTATAACGATTTCTCATTTTACAGTTACAAAATTTTAACCTTCAATGTAGCTGAAAGTACGCTTGCTCGTGCTCCTCTTCCCGTGCATGTACATTGCAGTTGTTGAGTGCGTTTGTTGGTCAAGTTGTCCTTTGCTTTGCTCTTAAGCTCAGTTCACATGAATTTCAGCGGCAGCATATTTACTTTGTTATAGTTCCACACTTGAATTCCTATCTAGCATCTGGATATAATTCACTGTAGTCCAGTTTTAGAAAGAGCACATTCAGAACGCTTAATGCAAATTGAAAGGAGGATACTGTCCTACATTAGAAATCTATGATTATTTCGAATTGAATTTCCACAATTGTCCACAGAAAAACTTCTTCGAATAAATATTTAAAATAAATATGTATTCATATGAATTTCCAAGTAAACGAAAAATAAGTCTGATGCATATTCTCTTACAACGCACCCGTTCTCGACATTATTGGTTTAGTTTGTTTCACTTAGCTCTTCTGCAACTTTTGTCTAATCGCTCTGTTCTCGACATTCTTGTTAATGTATTAGACCTCCCGATGGCGTAGTGGTAACGTCGTCAGATTGTAATCAAGGGGTCCCGGGTTCGATACCCGGTGGAGATGCATGGCACAGTGGTTCGGATTCCACTTTAAACTGTATGTCCAGTCCCGATTAGCATTTCTGTGCATAAAGTGGACTTAAGACAACAATTCAATTCAATTGTTGATGTATTAACTTTGCAGTCACAATACCCAGGTCGATATCCCCTTGGTACGTCTCAACAAGTTGTGCAGTGAAGGAATTCTGATTTCCAAATATAACAAATCCTATAGTTTACCGGTCCCCGGTTCGTTACCTGATGGAGGCCCATAGCACAGTGTTTAGGATCCCACCTCAAACTTTAGGTCCAGTCACGATTAGTTTATCTGTGCATAAAGTGGACTTAAAATAACAATTAAATCAATCAATGCATAGTTTACCGAAGGCTAGAATATAACCGAGAGTTCAGGACACTACATTCTGCACAGATAATCTTTGGAGCAAGCGAACGCAAACAAGTCCTCTGCGGAAGTAGGACTTGAGATAGGTAGACCAATAAACGCGTGAGGGCGGAAGTGAGTGCATGGAGGGGGAAACGCGGTTCTTGCTACGAGCAATTTGCAGCAGCGAGAACTGCTTTCCCCCTCCCACTCGATTTCTCCACTTCACTACCGCTATGAAAGGCCTTGATCCGCAGATTCACCAAACAGTGTAAGTCTTGTCATGTCTGTCTCGTTCTCGGCTCGATTTTTAAAAAGGCCTTCGTGGAATTGCCTCAAAGTTTACTTATTCTGTAGTGTCTAACGAAACTTGACTCGTCCGTTTACAGGTTAACGTTGTTAAAACTTAATAAACTGCAGTTGGTGCATTTACCTTTCCAAAAGAGAGGACCCTGAAAGTATAGAGAGGTGGCGTTTGGTTAACTTTCCCGCTGTAAAAGTTTGCATTCTCCAACCTCCGAGGTGTATTTGCGAACTCGATAACCTCTCGCCGTTGCTCTTAAATGCAACGCTCATCCCTCAAGCGAGAGCACGTGTCACATGATTAATACGGCGTATTGTGTCACGCAGCAGGTGATACATCTTGCTCGTGTCATTTGCCGAGACCTCCCCCCGGCCCCGCAGGACTCATCCGACGGGCGTTTTCAAAACAATTTGGCGTGCGGCGGAAAAAGGAAAGCGATAGACATCGTCCAGAGAGGAAGAACCTTCTTCACGTAATGCAACGTGCAACACTCCGTGTGGACATCGTACAACGCTCAATAAAGTTCGTCACGCGAGAAGCTCTGTGTTTGGTTTCAACAGAGGAGGATGGGGGAACACGATAACCTTTTTTTTTTCGTTCTTTTCTTTCCGGAATGGGTAATTTCTGTATTGTTTTGTTTCCTTTCATGTCGCCGGCGATGTTTAGCGCTTGCATGCGTGATAATTCTGGGGAACAATACCGCATTGTAAGGATTGTTAGCATCGATTGAGTGTGAAATGTATGCAACAGGATGATGGTTTATTGTACCCGAAAGGTACTTCGCATGAAAGTAATTATCGGTAAGACTTAATAAATTATTAGTTTCAATCGAACTCGTATGTGCGTCAGATGTCAATGACTATATTGTGTCGGGTTTGCTTGTGCTCGAATTAGCTCTTAGGAACTTGATACGATTTGAAGCGTGTATCTTCTTCACCGAAAACTGGATGCAATCACTGAACCGCCCGAAAATTTTATAAAGGGGGCGGGGGGGGGGAGATACGACCGTAATTGAGGAATATGATTTTTTAAAGAGTCAGTTCTACATATTTGTTTACATCTTTTCCTGCACTGGAGACTTTTTTGAGAAAAACTGAACCCCAGTCACTCCATGAACAGACCACTGATTTCAACGTTTACCCTATCCTGCATGCCGACCAAATGTTCAATACTCATCAAGTGCACCCTTATTTTCAATATTCCCTAATCTCATTGCACGGTTCAGTGAGATGTGCTTACTGTTTCAGAAGTTCCCTTATGCAGGGGTGTTTATTAATAGTATATGTATTATTAGATAAATTAAATAAAATTAATACATTTTATTTTAGAATCGTACAACTTTCTGCATACTAATAAGTCAATTTGATATAGATAGCACCTTGTTCGAAAATTCAGGTATAATATATTGTGTTACAACCCCAATTTTCTGATAAGTAAGTATATAAGATAGATAAGTAAGAATTACGTATCAGTTATTTAGGATCAGGGAACTCGAAAACAACATTAACGATAGTTGGAAGGGATCCAAGTTTGTCAAGTAAAGACAAGTGTATGTTAACTTCCGTAAGAAATACCAAGTGCGATGTTGAAAGTTTGCTTCCGTGTCGCAAGGAATCGAACTGGAAGTATGACGAAAATGCAAGATTTCTATAATGGTACAGTTCTAGTAATTTTAGGAACAAGTACGAACCTTTCATTTCTGCAACTGATGGTCCTCGCAATTTCTTCACACTCGCATATCTCATGAAACAACTAACTAATTAACTGCCCCTGTTCATCTTTGCAAATCCTTTATTTCTCCCTTGTGGTACACATAGGACGCTAGGAGGTGGATTTCCTACCGATGCCCGACCCACAAATGGGCAGAAAGTGCAAGGTTCTGTTAAATGATTCTGTTCAGCTTCGAGGGCTCATCTCTGGCTAGCAGTCAGTGGCGAACCCTGACAATACAGAAATCCAGGGAGGATCCCAATAAAGCTTGCCGATTGCCCTAGGTTTGACCTACTTGCTTTACAAGACCAACTACGGTTTTAAAAAAGCAATCACTGTATACGAGTGTGTAGAGTTTCAATTGCATGCACAAGCGTTCCCCGATGGTGTAGTGGTAACCTTGTCGCCTTGTAATCAAGGGATCCCGTGTTCGAAATCCGCTGGTTGCATACAGTGGTTAAGATCCTACAGTGCGTTAAACTGTACGTCAAGCCTCGATTAGCCCGCCTGTTTATTAAGCAGACTTAAAACATAGTTCACATTCTTGGTACAACTTAAACAACTGTATTACACGTATAAGCGTACAGCGCGGAATGAAATTTGATATTCCCGCACGGCAAG
The DNA here is from genome assembly GCF_977018435.1 of Lepisma saccharinum. Classification (NCBI taxonomy): domain Eukaryota; kingdom Metazoa; phylum Arthropoda; class Insecta; order Zygentoma; family Lepismatidae; genus Lepisma; species Lepisma saccharinum. Next base: position 194,391,491 of record NC_139229.1, on the reverse strand, counting down.
ATAATCCTTCCTGGGAAACTGTTTCAAGCATTATTGGCCTCTCTTATTGCGTAGTGGTAGCGTCGTCGCCTTGTAATCAAGAGGTCTCGTGTTCGATACCTGGTGAAGGCACATAGTGGCTCTGATCAAACTTTAAACTGTAGGTCCAGTCCCGATTAGCCTTATAGTGCATAAAGGAGACATAAAACACCTAATCAATCAATTTCCAGCATTATCTTGATGTTCAACTTCAATAGCTCAAAGTTCTGGTGATGCGGTTCTTCTGCGGGCAAAAAAAATCGAGTGGCGCATGCACAGTACAACACTCTAAACGGCAGAAAACCCAGACGTATCAGTTTGAACCGTTGTGGCCATCAAAAAATATCAAACTGCAACTTTATGTTGGCTTTCTAAGCAGAATCACGATCATTTTGCCGCGCAGCAACCTGATGTGAGCTTTCTGTGCAGGAGGCTGATGTCAAAAACTCATTAGCAACAATGCCTGTCGCAAATGCACTACCCATTTCCAGCCATCCGACATAAATCCTTTGATTCAGTACACCTCGTGTCAAGCGACAATTAAATTTCCTTATTCAAACTCCATTGTCACTGCTCGTAGTGTCTCCCTCTCTACAGCAACGTCTCTCTCTCGCCTCCCTCTTCAGACTTTGAGGAACTGTAGGCGCCAGAAACAACTGGGGCTGTTGATAAGCATCACGACTTGCACAACGTCGCGTTGCAGCACGAAAGCGCCACGGGTCACGGAACGCCTTGTAACATCCAATCCAGGCCCCAAAGAAGACAAGTCGCACATTACGTCATATCACGCACTAAGGTGGCTGTTAACAGAAGCGAATTATTTCTTCCTTATTCCCCCACTTTTTTAAACTTTTTTCTTTCTCTCTCTCCCTCCCCCCGCTCACGTTTAGTTCTCTCCTTCTCCGCAGGGAATCTTGTTAGCCACGCGAAAGAGGGAAGCCGAATCAGGTGGAAATGTAAAGAGGAATTTACGACGTGATGTACTTAAGAGAATCCTTTTATGTATCTCTCTCGACACGCAACGGCATCAATTATCTCACGCCCGCGATGCTAACGCAATGGAGAAATGTCGTTTGGTAAGTTTACATGAAGATGGAAACACTGCATGTGTTAGAATTGGTAATTGGTAGTTTCAATATTTCTTGTTTTTACATTAGAGCGTCCCCGATGGCGGACTGAAAATGCCGTAGCCTTTTAATCAAAGAGTTACGGTTCGATATCAGTTCGAGGCACATAGCGGTTAGGATTTCCACTTTAAACTTTAGAGAGAGTACTGATTAGCCTTGCTGTGCATAAAGTGAACTGAAAATCAAACTTACTCTTATTTTTGTTTGCCATTTTGACTAATCACGACGATAAGAATATCGACTAGATAAAACTGATAAAGAAAGGGGTGAGAACCCCTGAAGACGCCCAACCTTCACCCGCATATATTCAGGGGTAGGTGCTTAGTACCCTGATGCCTTTAAAATAAAACAGGGTGTCAGATTCAGATTCCGTTCCTCCGTTTTTCTTCTCCTCCTTCCTTATTGATGCTTGTAAATGTATGAGGCGTTAAAGCCGGATCTGGTTAACGTTTCATGAATTTGTCTCTAAAATGTGAATAGTAGTTAAAAAGGTTAACGAGAAAAGAGAAGGAAGATATAGCACTGATTAGAGTAAAATAATAATAATATTAAATAACTACATGACTAAATATAAAGATCGAAGGGTGAAGTAAGGTGATAATATGAGAAGAGAGGTGATCTTGCTGATTGCCGAGTGCCAGCAGGATGTGGTTGTACTGGGAAGGACGCCAGTACGTGAGATGGTTTTCATGGAAACATCAGAAGGGTATAAGGCTCCCGGAATACTTCAGGAAATGTTAGGGCTGGGAAGGTGAGAGAAGAAGAAGGGTGGTTAGTAACAGAAGAGCCTATGAGTACAAATACTTGACGCGTTAAAGTGGAAATAGTTATTATGATTTGTGGTTAATTCCTGGATCGAATCCGTTCTATAGAGTCTCATGGAGATTTCCGGGTAAGTGCGTGATCTCATCCTCCATCTTTCAGATAAAATTGATAGAGATAAATAATAATAATGATAATAAACGGGGGAACACTATAAATAAGAAAATTTGATAAGGGGACTCGCAAAGGCCGCGATTCAAACCAGAAACCTTCGCTGTAAGATCGTGAGTCGTCCACTCAATGTGATCAACCACCGAGTCGGCTATCTTGTGGGTTCAATTAACTCGCGCTGAGGATCATGGGATGGAAAGTTCATATCAATCCATAGGTTTATTCTTTATTTTATTTTAACTTTCTCTAGAAGCTTCAATTCACCAAGGTTTACTCTAGCTATCCACTCCTCTCAGGCATTTGAATTATGCACATTCGAGAGTTAAGAAGACTTCCACTTCCTGATATATTGAGGCTACAAGGTTTACAACAGGTAAACAAGTAGTAAGCTGTTTACAATAATAGGAAGGTAAAAACTCACATATCAGCGTATAGGAAGTCACCTCTGACTTGGTTTAGAGGAGCGGACAGACTGGCAGGGGACTCACTTTTCGATTTGGTTGGAAACAGGGAACAGGTCTTTGGAGAATTGGTAAGGACAGTAGTCACCCTGAATAAGCTGAACTAGCTTAGAAGCCTGGAGAAAGCATAGTTTCATTTTACTCTTCGATATTAACTTCATCATCATTCTTCTAAGTCTAGACAGGTATTTATCCTAATCCTAACCATGTATGATTCGGGTTCAAGGTTCTAAAATCCAAGGAGTGACTATTTGCCGTTTCTAGTTCTTTAAGGTATTTTATTTCAGTTCTGCCGTTTGCTGCCAAGCATTTAACTTGTTATTATGGCAAGTACTCTCATCATTGAGGATAAATGATGATTGTCTACATCACCCATTGGGAGTGGCAGGTTCAATCCCATCATTCATTAGAATGATACGCTATTACTTGGGCTTATTAACGAAAAAAGATTTGTGCTGTGCACGTTTACAGTTGCGTGCCCAATTAGGGGTTGGTAGGGATAATAACCCTACAATTTCACCCAGCATTTCTAAAATGCTGGAAAGGTGGAAAAATATAGTACTAATTGATAAAAAAAACAATACGTAAACCCACTTTTCTCTCATTTTGCGGTCACATCTCTTCTCTTAGGAAAGTCCTGGGCAGGATATTGCAAGCTCAAATAACTTAAGAATATAGCAGAGTCAATCATCTTCGTTAGGTGGAAACTGAATTAATATCTGTAGCAGAATAAATTATGGAACGTGGAATGTAAACCTTCTCCTTTGCTATTGTTATGTATTTGTGGAATATCTGGATTTAGAGTCACAGTCACGCGTTCACTAATCTTGCCCTACGTGGAAGTTTATTCGGTAATATCAAGTCTCCTTTTACTTCACATACAATAAGAGTATACATTTTGTGTACTGTTCTGGACAATAAGAAATAAACTAGATCTTTTTCTTCCTCCCAATCTTGTCTAAGCGTGAAGTGGCACGTCTCCATCAGTCGAGAGACTGATATTGCCAATATCTGTAAAGAGGTCGCCCCACAGAGTTATCGGCCGGTTTTCCCCCTTTCATTCTGCACAATTCTTTCCAACTATTTTCTGCAGCGAGGCACAAACGTGTGGCAACATGTGGAGGAGGAATGGTTAAGGGTTTGTTTTATCTTTTCAATTGGAAAATAAGTTTATTTATCAATGTTTAACTTACTTCTGCAATAATCAGTTACGATAACACAATAGACCTTCAATATATTTCAAAACCATCTTACAAAACGAAATAAATTGGGAATCAGTGTTGGTAAAACTCTTACAGTTGCAAAATTAAATACGTTCGTGATACACTAACGTTAGTAGAAAATTACATGAACTTTTCTCACAGTAAAGGATTAAGTCGACAGTAGGTGAGACTGTGGCACCTATGAACATGGGGAATATTTGAGCATTGTGAATTTCCCGGCAAAGCGAAAAAAGAAATCGGAATTGATAACAGTGGTACTAGCAGTGGTAGTGAGAAGGTTTGTGTAACTCCTCGAAAGGTAATTCTTCTCCTCAAAAGTTCTAAGAAGAAGGTCAAGGGATGTGATTGATTATAGAATATTATTGCCTAGGGATAGGTTGACGTGTTGTTATTGCGAAACATATATATATATCTCTTAGATTTTCCCTACGTTGCGTGTATTTCTTTGTCATGACCGTGTCGGGGCACATTTGAACACCATTTTCTGTGAATATTCGAACCGCACTCATGGGACACATTTAAACAGTGATCAAAGTTCCTCATAAGTTCATCATGTGTAAAAATAGAAACCAAAGCATTTCACGTGATTTTAAATGGTGAACGGTCCAATTAGTTCATGACAGGAGCTTTGTTTACAAAATTGAACATGTTAAGAAACATGCTACACGTAGCAAAGAAGGGTTCGGGTGTAAAACATGGTAAATTAAATTTTGGTAATTTTTGAGTTACAAAGTAAAATGAACCATCCTTCAATTTTCGAGTGAAATTGCCATGTCATACAATTTGCATTGGACTCAGTTGAAGCCTTCAGAAATTGGTAAACACAACACGAAAACAATTTATCTACAGTATAGCTTGTAATAACCTTTTAACTTAATAAACTCAGAAATAATCAAAATGTCACTTGCCATGTTTTACACCCGAACCCTTCAATTGATAACTATGAGAGTTATTGCACTCTTCATGATATTCTGTTTGTAAAATAATTCTCGTAACATTTCCCTCTGATTGAACTCGTAGACTCTAGTCACTAGATGTTGGCCCCATTGATCTCTATTAAAAGAAAACTACTAGTGGCACAAAACGACTAGATGACCGCTAATCCTTGAAAACACATCACTGTTCACGACCTGGGCGGAACAATTTCTACCTCAGATCCACCTCAAAATCGAACCCGGGTCTCCCACGTAGCAGTCAGACGCCCTACCGACTAGACCATCGCGACTTCTGTGGCAAAGAACAGAGCGCGTGAAATGGATAGAAACAAGTAGGAAAAGAACCCGTGCTTGAGTTTTGAGTCTATTTTAAAGTCCACTGTATGTGCAGGAAGGCTTACCTGGACTGGACCTAGTTTTGAGATCCGAACCACTATGTGACTACACCAGGTATCGAACCAGGACACTCATTATTAAGAGGTGACGACGAACCTATTCCGGAATGAGTTGGTGAAACAATCAAGAAATGAAAAGGAAACTGGCTAGGACAATGGCTAATAAATAACTGCCTGTTTTAAATATGAGCTCGAAGAAAATGTATACTGCGATAGGATCCATGAAATATCAGACGCGAGATCAGAAGCTTACAGCAAATAACCTACCCATTTGGAAGAGAACAATGAATGAACCTGGTGTCGAAAACGTAGCTCTTGTGGAGTTTTGCACACGCTCATTTGCCTGCAGTAGATTGAACGTGTCCGCAGAAAGTGCAGCTCCTCCCCCGCCCGGCTCGCAATTTCCATATTTTGTTTTCAACGCAGCGGCGTTCTACGGTGGAACAGAAAAGTTTGGGAAGGGGGGGAGGGTCCGAAGAGAAATGAAAATGCGTGACATAATGGCATGATAGTCTGCCGCTGACCATGTTATGCAACCAGCGGGCAGAATAATTTACAGCGTAACGCGGCCCCAAACAAGGCTATCTCCATACACATCTTCGTTTCCTGGTGTCGCATTTGTACCTGTCCCCCGGACCCGCCGTCCCTCTGCAGAATGCGCTATGCTGTACGTTATCAAGGGGCGGGTTTGGAATGGGGGTTGGAGTCCCACTCCGCAGCTAATGGAGAAAAGGGGGTTAATGAAGGGTTACGCGTTGTTTGCATCGTAGCGGTGGCGACCGCCTGCCGGGAGGGGAATAGATCTTTGATAAGCTCTCCGGGGTCGTGTTGTGTCACCAAGTGAAAAGTGCTTATTTAATACGTTGCATGCTCTCTCTCTCTCTCTTGTTCTCTCTCTAGTGCATGCAATTGAAAATACCCGTTTCTAAATTTGTTCGTGCGAGGGATAGATCTGGGTTTGCGATTCGAAAACTGTTGCAATATCTTCGGAACGTTTCGTAAGAGTCCCAAGAGAAGTTATGATGCCTGTTTTCCGTGCACGAGACTTTTGTTAACAAATAGTTTGTCGAAGTTTTGTAACATCGACTGTGCATCAGACAACTTCTAGCCAACGGGTGGAAGAATGGCAGGTTCTCCGTGCCTCCCTAAGAAATCAAATTTGATATAAACGGAGAGATTCTTAAAAGGCATTGTAACAGCCCGAAGAAAAGTTGACGAAACGTTGACTATCCTTCTGATTATGCAACCCAAATTGCATTTCCTTTTGATGGTTGCATAAGTATCAGGATTCATAGCTAAAAAGCCGAAAGAGACGCGGACAGCCAAGGATGAGTTGTAATCTTTGGTTCAAAACTATCGAGAGATTGAATTAAGTTATTTTATATCACGTTTCTGCAACTGGCGACGGATCAAAACTAAACTTAGTCTTCAGGGAATAAACAGAACAGGACAGGACAGGAGTATTCATAGCGGTCTTGTATTTTTGTTGAAGTTTTGGCAACATTTGTTGCCCTGCCTTCTAGTTTTGTTATTTGAAAGCTCGGAGTAAAACTTGGTAAGTGACAAAATGCAGGTTTCGGGATATTGAAAGTTGATGTTTAAAAAAAATGTGAATCACAAATTTAAAAAAAAATTATATTGCAAATGTGATTAACTTGTTTGTTTACTATCATACAAACACGATATTTCATCCAAATTATGTTCTTATGTGATCCTAGATGCTATTTGTTTGAGGGTTGTCCAAGGAATTGTTGTATATACCATACTTCACATGAAATGATACTATCAAGATGAGTGATAAGATACCGCTCTTTTCAAGCTGACTTAAGATGTCAGTTCAATCTATTTTGACATTATAACAATTTGTAATACTGAAATGTAAACCATTAATAATTTTATTCAATAAACAATAACGTGAGCTATTTGTTGTAACACGTTTTTCTTTCCTATTGTCACGCTTTTTTGTTTTGTCTATGACCAAAATTGAACGGCGTTAGAAAAGTATATTTCTTCGTTTTATTGCATTAAAATTTAATTTCGAAAAAAAGGTTCTGAATGGTTGTGCTTAAGAATATAATAACTTCCTTATCTCTATATGCAGAATAATTTTCGTGATTGTTTTCATATGAACGGTTCTTCATCTTTACATATCTATCTCACACGCACAGAGATTGAGGCTCTATTACCTCAGCATGCCAAGCATAATGCTATTCACAAACGCCTCTCTTGATACAAAGCTGCGAAAAAACAGGGGCCGAGAGCGAGTGAAACACCCTGTATAAGTCGTTGATGTGAACAAAGCTACTGAAATCCATTTGCTTTGCCACTTTAAATTTCTGATTTTCCCTCATGCCATATCGTTCAGCTTTCGCTGAAGGCAGGTGAGCGTGTGTGCGAGTGGAAACCAAGCAGGAAAGACACTAAATCGAAATCTCTTTCTGACATTTCCTGATATATCACGTGGAAGAGGAGGAGTATACGCCATTCAAAGGACGGCCGCACCCTTTCGCTGTCAGAAGTAACCATCAATAATTGAGGAGACAAATTTCTGAATATAGGGAGAAGGGGTGGGGGGGATAAGAATTCCGCATCACGAAAGGTTACGACCTTTAAGCAAAATTGTTGGATACGCGTGTTAGGAAAAAAAATGTGCTCAATTTTCCTGCTGCCACCATTTGGATTGACAAAGTGTTCCAAGACTAAAAGACCTCTGTTGTCAGTTCCGAACAACTCGGAGGAAAAATTAGTTCTGTAAGCTGATGCTAAGAAACACGAGGTCATAGAGGAACGTGGGAAATCAAGCGTTTCCAAGGGGAAAAAATGTTAACGGGGACTGTAATTTTATAGCCGGTAATGATGCCTGCTGCGCACTAAGGGGGAGGAGTGGTGGACTATTTTCTCGGGACGTCCGTCGAGTGTTTGTATTCGTTTTAGACAAATGTTTGTTTTGCAATGCCCGGCGCGTTTGCTAGCGAGGCACAAATAACGAATTTTCGATCTTGGTGGACAAATTGCTTCCGCTCATGCAAAAGGGAGGGAACGGAACGAATTAAACAGAGAAAGGATTCGTTTCTCTTCATATACAGGGCGCTTCGGCTTGTGTGCGCAAATATTACACCAATGGAGTCAATACGCGACGTATTGTATGCAACCCAAACCTACATGCACAACTTAAAGTTGCAAGGCTTTCATCGCATGAGAAGATAACGTGTTCAATGGAATTCTAATTTAGGCTATATCAACAAACACATTACGTACGGTAATATTAAAATATCTGCAGGGTGTTTCACAACAAAATTAAGAATGTTTTAGAACCGTAGCTTCCGCCGATAAATACAAACATCAGAGTGAACGCAACCCAACACAGACGTTTTGCAAAAATTTGGTGGTTCGTATATTACACCGATACATGTTCTTATGACATTACGTGCTGAACACTAAGGTGTGCTGCCTCTAAGTTGTCTGCATTGATTTCGGTGTGGTTCAAACAATATGCGGAAAATCTCCAGTGAATTTTAATGGTTGTATTTGTATTTGGAGACAAAAATCTGATTACTTCCTATTCATTGATAATATGAAAAATCACAGCAAGATTAGTCATAGACTAGCCATACATATTTTGACATTAGTTGGTTTATTATTGATCTGTTTTGTTTATTTTACTTTGCTCTTCTCCAACTTTTGTCTGATTGCGAAGATGAGGATAAGTGATGATGTGATGAAGATTATGAAGGGACACTCACAAACAACATTCATACCGGATGGGGATTCGAACCCAGACCCTGGGAGTCGTAGTGCTAACCACTCCGCGACTGAGGTCGGCGGTTTGTTTATTAAGCTATCCAGCCTAGCTTTTACCAATTTTTGACTGAACAGACAAAGGTTTACTGATACTCTTTTGGTGAGGGAACCAACCATATGCCTATGCGGGTGTTCCAGAAAGCAACCATATCATAATCATTTTCTCTTATCTGAATAAAACGTATTTGCATTTCAGATAGTCTTTTGACTTAAACGTAGCACGTGATTTCACGTTACAAATTCAAGATTAGGAATATCATGCAATCAACTCACGGAAAATACGATAGGAAAATCAAAATACGAAATAATCTGCAATCTCGCTCACGGAAATCAAGACTTCGAATTCAAAGTGTGAAATTTTATGTAGTTGTGGTCACGAACATCGCAATAAAGGAAACAAAATAATTATTGCAGTACTAACAGAGATTAAAGTACTTATATGAATTGCTACACTATGATAAATAAAATTTTGAAAGAACATAAGGTACAGCTGCGTATTCGGCTACAAATTGCAATGTAAAGTTGCCATAAAAAGTGATCGTCATGGGAAACCTGTTTTACGTTTTGTTGAATATCCTTGAAAACAACTTACAAAACCACTTTCCTGCCTCTTCAAGCTAAACGCGACGATGGAGATGAATGGTGATTACATTAAATTGATGGAGCAGCCACAAAGGAACACTAAGGGAAGCTAGTATTCGAACCTAGCATCGTCATGAAGAGATTGTGAGCACAGCACTGAAAGCATTCGGTCTCCGAGGTGGCTGCTGGTCTCAGTGGCCTATGAGTTAGCGTTTCTTCGTGCTGCTTCTTCCATTCACATAAATATCACCAACCAATCCACATCGTCGTGATTAACTTATCTACAGTCGCAGACTCGTCTGGATGGTAACGGCCCCATTGATTTACAGTTGGGCTGTTATATCCAAGAGATGCCCACAGCTGTACAAGATGTATGTTTGTTTAAATTGTTGTCTTAAGTCCACTTAGTGCACAGAAAGGCCAATCGGGACTGGACATATCGTTTAAAGTGGGATCTGAAGCACTATGCAATGTGCCTCTACCAAGAATCGAACCAGGGACCCCTTTATTAAAAGGTAACGACGTTACCACTAACTGTATAAGATCTAAACATCACATTTACGTCTAAAAAGTTAAAACATCCTTTGTAGTAACCTTTGAGAACCAAATTAGAGAAAATAACCAATTACAGCAATGACAGGAGGAACATCCTCCCAAACATAGCCATTCATGAATAGGTTGTTTACCCATCTTTGTTGAAGCGTTATGCAACAATGGCACAAAAGATTACTATGTACCTTACAAATACACATATTCTTGCAAACAAGCATTTCCTTGGCGTTTTTTTTTAAGAACAAATAAAGTCCCTATTATATCTATTAAGACACTTCAATTTAGACATCCCGGAAAGCTATTTTCCCGGGATTCATAAGTTAATAATGCCAACACAAGCTCCACTCATTAGCCACTTCCACTATGAAGGGAATTAGTATAGAGCGTTCATAACGAAATAAGAGAGGCCCAAGTACCTGCTTTAATAGGGCCACTTTGCTGAACAAACAGCGTGCTTTATTAGTTTTGGCAACAATGGGGGTCGAAAGAGCCATGGCTGGGAGGATGCGAAAGAGAGCTCGTGCCTATCTTGGCGGATCAAATATGCAGTAACTCTTCGGTGGGGGCGAAATTCGACCAACTCAGCCGAGCAGGGTTCGGGATGGGGAGGCACCTAAAAATAGCAAACCCGAAGCTTTCGGCGTCGACTGTTTTTCAGGATTAGAGCACGGGGTTATTCTGTCCGGGGCGTTATTGAAAAAGAAAATATTTAATTTAGAACGTTAAAGAGCAACAAAAACCGTACTTTTTTTACAATCATGTTGTGAAAGTAAGCGCGTTTCTTTTCAGTTGGAAATGCCGAGGGTAACGTTAAAAAAGCGGAAATGGGAGTCAAGAAGAGGAAGAACATACGTGCCGAAAAACAGATGCGAGAAAAAGTGCATGATAAATAAAAATCAACATAAAATGTCAAAAACTGGCGATAGTAATCGATCAAAAGAGAAGAGAGAAGAAAATAAAGGCATACATAAGCAACATAGAGAAAAGAAAGAATAAACAAATGACTCTATTTCAAACCAAATCTAGTTTAGTGTTTTAAAGAGAGAGAAAGGATTTTCAGATAGAAGAAGACTAATAAAAATAAACTTAAAATATTTTGTAATATTTTAGACAAACCAAACAAGAAAAACATACCCAATAACAAACATTTTTTTTGCAAATGTCACACTACGTAGCAGCAACAAAGGATTATCTTATTGTTTCTTTTTTTAAACTATTTTGAATACATTAGAGATTTAAAAATATTATGTTCCAAAATTGAAACATTTTTAAACTGCTATTTGCGAATATACACATAGTATATTGCAAATATGTCTTGACCTAGAAATTGAAAAATGAAATCTTGTGAAATGTGTTGCCCAATGCTGCGTTAACTACCACAACACAAAATGGTCAAGAACCATTTGCACCATTTTGAAAATAGCGTCTACCATGTTGGATTTTTGGCACTCTAGTTCATTGGACACAATTTTCAAGCCATATAATTGAGATTTGATCTTTTTGAAAGTTCTCATTATTCCTCTACGTGTACTATCCATTATTTCATAATTTCAGAAATAAATTAAAACATATTAATTTCAATAAAATAGTTTTATTTAGTGAGAATAAAATTTTATGCAGGAAATATGTTAAAAAATTTTCGATATTGGGAATTTTATAACCTTCAAAATGGTATACAATAGTAATAGATAATCTTAGAAAGAGAGGTATTACGTACCCCACCAACAAAATATCGCAGGAATATAGAAACGCTTACGGGAAGATTAGTTGGTACAAATAAAATTTCCTGGACACATAGGGAGCACTCACTCTCTGCGTTTCTCATTGATCTCAACCATTTCGTTACCTGGTCTATCAATTTCTTCTATTGTGTATATCGAGAGAGGTCATTTGAAAAACTTACATCTTCATTAAAATCCATCGACCAGTTCCAGTACATGAACTTAATTAAAAGAACTGAAACACGATGTGGGTGAATGGTGATAAGATAAGATGCATGGAGGGACAATCACAGATATATGTATATGAACGACACAATACAAGCTCAACAGAGAATTATCCCTTTTGTTGATCCAGGCTCCAGAGCTTCGTTAGCCTGCACAAAATGCAACATACGGAGAGAGATCAAGCCTTATACCACGCAGATTTTAAATAAATGTACCAACTTACGCGACACTGTACCGCATAGGGGTAATGTCGCGTTGTAATAAATGGGTCCCTGGTTCGATACCCGGTGGAGGCACACACTGGTTTGGTATCCACTTTAAACTGTAGGTCCAGTCCCCATTCTGTGCATAAAGTGAACTTAAAAACATGAACTCAAACTGTACCGCATGCTCTTAAAATTGACCTTACTGGAGCAATTAACAAGACACGTGGATTTCAAACTTTGTTTTGATGCGGCTGAATGTTTCCTAATGAAGCTGTTAGAGGTAGGCTGACAAAAGACGAGAACGTATCCGCAATTATGGCTTTGCTCTCTGCTCTGTTTGATGTCCTATTTGGTCGATGAGAGCTGTAAGGTGCAGTGAGTACAGGTAATATACGTAGGTTCGTGCAGAGAGACTATTTCCTTTTTGTGGCGGCGTCCAAACAGTAAACATGCGTGCATAGGATGAGAAAAAATGGGAGGGAAGATGGACGGACATGCAAAGCCTCATCTACACCGACGATGTGGAAACTGATAAGCTTGTGTGCAAATTAAACCGGCAGGCAATGGAAAAATGGAGTTACCTACGCAGAATGCTTGGGAGTGAGGAAATAATATACTATATTTCTAAGCGTGTCTTCCCGTTTTGCCGAATCCCGTTTCGCTGAAAGGCGCAGAGGCGCATATATTTCAGATTTCCAACCTAAGTAAAGTTTTCGGCGAGAGGAGAATTCCAGTTTCGCTGAAATACTTTGAAGGGAGATAATTATTCCTCCACTGGGAAATTTCAGGTGTAAAGAAACAGAAAACTTATTAAAATTTTATATAGGAAAATATACTTAGAGGAAAGACATTTTTTTTCGATCTGGAGAAAGCATTAGATAGAGTGAATTGGATGAAACTTACAGACATATTGAAAGGTTTGGTGTAGATTGAACAGAGAAGAGACTGATCAATCTGTACACGAAACAATGAGTTAAACAGAGTAGGAGAAGACATGTTAGAGTAAAGTGAAATGCTGGAAGACATCAAGATAAGAAAAACACATTGCTTGGTGCACTGGCTAAGAAGGAACTGTCTACTAAAAGACGAGCTGGAAGTAACTACTATTTAAGATTCAATTTCGTCAGTCAATGAGAATGTGAAATGAGTTGCTGACTTCGGTCCCTGAAAGTTCGTAGCGAAGGGAAAATCCTCTCCCTTCAAAATATTCGGCTAAACGGGAATTCCCTCTTTGCCGAAAATTTTGGTTAAGTGAGATATTTTTTACTGGGGAATTCGGTGAAAGGGGAATCGGCGAAACGGGAGTAAATCATTCCTCAGTAAGCGCAGAAATTTGGTATTCCTTAAATTTTTTGTTTGTTTCAAATCGTTCCCGAATAGAATTGACATCTTGTGCAGAAAGGCATTACGGTCACCCTCCTATCTGACAACGAAATGGCTTGGGCTAAGTATCTAAAAGGAGCACGTTTCAGTGTTCTGGGTCAAGGTGTGAGGGAAGGGAGAGAGAATCTCCCTCCTCCTCTTTGGACAAACGAAAACTCGCACGGCTCTCATTTCCGTTTGAAGATTTCACAATTTTCTTCTTTCCGTTTTCATCCATTATTTTCTCTTTCTCTTTTTTATTTTGTCCATCTTTTCATCACTAGTCAGACTCCGTGGCGGAGTGAAGTCACCACTTCATCCTTTTATTGTTCATCCTCAACGTTGCGATTATACCAAGAGGTAAAAGAAGCGACATAAAATGAGATTATTATATTTCTTAGTTCAAATTTGTACTGTATCTCTCCTCTATCTTCTTCCTATTTTTTCACAAATCTCTTAGTTAATTTTTCAATTATTTACGTTTTTTTTTATTTTATATCACTTTTCCTCCTGTCCTTTCCTCTCCCAACACTTCTTTATTACATCACAATGATTCTGGTAGATGTGATACATAAAACCGACCATGATTTTGTAAGTACCTAGTTTACAATATTGTCACTAGATGGTGCGCAAGTTTTATATTCAAAAAGACATGTTGTTTGTACAGTTGGCTAAACAATGGTATTTGTACTGTGAGAAAGAAACAAGTACAAAAGAAAACTGGTCAGTGCTTTGTTTTTCTACACACATAGTGTGCTCTAAAATTTTACATATAGATTGTATTAAACCTCTCTTAACTAGATAGTGACTATATTTAAATTTGTAAGCACCCATCATTCATAGACGGCAGGCTGTAGGTAAATCTGTATCAATGAAAATTAGCAATGAACATTTAACGGCGTGCTCCGGAAATGTTGACGTTAATTTGAAAACATTTTGTGCAGAGCTGACAAACTTTTACCAGCCTACAGCATCTGTAATTTATTTACATTTATATATTTGTGAAGGCCATAAAAAATAATGCTGTAAAGCTGAACTGACAACAGCAATTTACTCCAAAATGTTGACAGCGTGTGCGTTTGGTAGTCATTTTTCAATTTCTTTGCTACCATGTCTAAATGTTCTACGTTAGCGAAAAGCGTCTGACTTCCATGTTGAAGATGTGGGTTCGTTTTCCGGGGTAGGAAATCTCTGGTAAGAACTTTCTCGTTTGGTGACACCTCTGCGTCTCACCTAGCATTTTTTGAAGGAGTATCTGGGACCATCACTGCATGGGTGGTAAAGGCGAACAGAGGATGATGATGATTCCATCATCTTTACTGTGGCGGAGATGAGAATGTGTAGCCATAACTCCCATCTTCACTATAAGTTTCAATGGAACGGTACAGTTTAGAGAGTGCGACTTTATTTTTACTTTATTGTCATGTCTAAAAATTCCTTTATTTTGTATATTATTACAGTACACGTGACTGTTATTGGCCATTGGATCACAACCGATTTGCCGCACAGCCCTGGTGGAGTGAATTAACAAATAAATTATAACAAAAGAAATGTTTCGGAAGACTGAATCTTCTTCCGTCAATGGAACATATCTTACTTGGTTGAGTTGTTGTTTTAAGTCCACTTATGCACAGATAGGCTAATCCGGACTGGACCTACAGTTTAAAGTAGAACCCAAACCACTATGTGCTCAACCGGCTATCGAACAAGGGATCCTTTGATCAAAAGACGACGACGTTACCACCACGCTACCGGGCAGATCTGACAACAACTTAGGCATCCACCTCACTAAATAAGATAATCACATTGCAACGTACTCTCTATATGATTCATAAGTAGTCGAATTGGTAATTGTAAATAGGTTGGCAATGCTAAGAAATAAACGGCAGGGAAACATACTTTTCGATATGCCCACTAATGCAGATGCTATCACCAGGGGATCAAAATTCAGAAATATTTTAGTATTGACAAAGAGTTCAAGGTTTCCTGCCCCTCTCCTGAAGATCGCCCACCAGAACGTATAATGTGTCTATTTGCAATGCGAGAAGTGTACATACACCTAATGCATGTTTGCATGTGGGAACACCGCATCCCATCCTCTCGCGTGATTCCATTCTCTCCCCACTAACGACTTTCCTATCGAATCATCCCTTCCCAACACGTTGCGGGCACTTCGACTGTCATGCGACATTCATAATGAAGGGAAGACCCCCTCCCCCTCCCCTACCTCACAAACTCAGCATTGAACCCGACACGCAACTGATATGTGGTCGCAGGGTCTGATTGAGTTTTGACACGAAATAGAAACCGAAAAGTACATAACACGCCTCTTTGTTGTGCGTCACTTAATTCTGCTCATTTCGCATCCCTTATGTACCTATTCGTTCCTCAATTTTTGGTCAAGTTATGTCGTGTATTTTTTACTGTGATAGTCGTTCAGCGTAAAGTAAATGGGGCAAAACGTTGCACCTTATTCAAGTTTCGAATCAAGGGGTACTAGTTTCCCAATAGTAGAGGAAATAAGGATTTCACATGGAAATAATTGCAACACAAATGTGTAGGTTTTGTACTAAATTGCGCGTGCAGATAACACGACCCCTACCTTCGGTCGTGATCAAGAAAGTGTAAGGCCGTAACCTCACAACCCCTATACGCCATCATGGCGTGATGCAAAGCACAGGGGAGCACTTTACATTCACTTTACTTACTAAATTGTGCGAAATGGTATAGTGAATACGTAATATATTAAAAATCCGCCACCGAAATGTTTGGCAAAAATCCGCCATCTTGTAAAATGGCGGTAAAGGAAAAAAACATTTCATAACTTATTTGAAAACGGTCGGCCTGACAGACCAATACTTTCATAATCACTATTAGCAGATGCGATGAACGGAAAATAATGCCCAGCAACGAAATAATTAGAACGCAATTGGTGCGTGTCCTTGATTGATTTCCTTCATTTCACTTCGCTTTTTCTGCCACTTTTGGCTAATTTGCGAATATGAGGATGAGTGATGATCCGATTAAATTGATGAATGGACACTCAAAAACATCCATACCCAGGCTAGGATTCGAACCCAGGACTCCTGACCTCGTAGCGCGATGTAACGGGAGCCGGCAAATTAACAACGAGACAGGGAGGTTGCAGGAAGGATGATCATTCATTTAATAGTGGCGCAATTGCTTTACACGGCATTTTTCTCCAAGGTGCAGTTCAGTCGACATTATTGGCTATTTTTAATTAGCATTTTCTACTGCGTGTAATTAGTCTTTCGTGAAAACATTTCTAATTAATTTTACAAAACGTTTAAATGAGTATATCAAAATTGCGCTAATTATACAGTACTACAATATTGGTTAACTGTAAACTTTCGGTTCCTTTCGTTAAATATACCATCCCAGCATTCACCCAGAATAGATGAGCAGAATGGAAAAGCCCGTTCACGAATTCTCAAGTTTGAACGCCTGTCTCGAAAGCAGAGAACGTTGTCGCCTAATAATGAAGGGGCTTCGATGTCCGATTGAGGCACGCAGTCGTTTGGATTCCACTTTAAACTATAGGTCAGTCCCAACGAGCCTTTTTATGCAAACTCAAGCAAGCTCGAAAGCAGAAATCAATATTAGAAATGAGCCAAACATTAATACATGCCGTAAGGCTTTCTTTCATGGAAAGACTTGCTACAACAACAACAACAACAAAAAAGTTGGAAGTCTATTCCGCGTGATAAGTAGGTATCGCAAAGCAGTAAATTCCCTTCGTTATGGCGCCATCTTAAAGAAGGAGGCTAGGGCAAGAAGAGAGGTAGCAACACTATGCAGTTGGCAGTCCTGGAGAAGTAATTTTGGAGGAATCGTGATGGAAAGAAAGGTATGTAGCGTGACCTTGGAAGAGGTCACAGGAAGGTAGCAAGACGAAATTGGTGCAGGAACACTCACAAAGAACAATCATGCCCAGACAGAGATTCGAACCCGAGACCCCTGGCGTCATAGCGTGTTGTGTTAACCACTACGGCAAACATACTCTTGAGGTAAGATTACTTAAAGAGAACCAGATATCGTGAACGTGTTATCTTAGAAACCCTTATATTTAAGGTTGCTGAAATATGTCTCATTATTTCTCTATCTGGTAAATCTGCTGTTTGTATTCAAATATTGTCCTTACCAATATACCTTCTCTCTTCATATTTTTCTCTGTAAGACACAATGTCATTGACCAGACCTTGCCACCTTAAAGATGTATAAGACATTTTCAAATGCTGTTATATCCTGAAAGTATCCAAAATCGTTGATACATCCTGTACACACAGGGAAGTAAATGCATCAGCTGAAACAAAGAAGTGCATAAAGTCTGCATCTCAGACCAAATGTTTAAGTATATCAGTGAGAAAGATGCAGTAAGGTGCATCGAGAAACACAATCATGGATGAATTAAAATATCGCTCGACATAGAGAGAAATACTCCCTTGCATTATATAATGCTATTTGGCGTTACCTTTAAAAACTATATATAAAAATGCATCAAACTGTAAACGTGATTCTGTGTATAAAAAACCCAGCAACACTGTAGTGCATCAAAAAGATTAGATACATTTAGTTTTCTGAGCACATAAGCTTATTCGCAAATTGTGTAAGTTGAGTTGAGTTGAAGTCCACTTTATGCACAGTGAAGCTAATCGTGACTGGGCCTACAGTGTAAAGTGAGATCCGAACCACTACGTGCCTCCATCGAGTTTCGAACTCGAACCCCTTCATTACAGGGCGACGACGCTACCACTACGTCATCGGTGACGTCAAGGGTTCCGGGTTCGAATCCTGGCCTGGGCATGGATGTTTGTGAGTGTTCATTCATGAATTTCATCATATCATCACTCATCCCCATCTTCGCAAATTAGCCAAGAGTGCCACAAAAAGCGAAGTAAAATAAAGCAAATCAAACCAAATTAAAGCAAAGCCATTGGTGAGGCAATTTGGTGGCCGCGGTGGCTCAGTCGGTAACGCGTCTGACTACCATGCTCAAGGTCCCGGGTTCGATCCCCGGCCGGTTCAAATCCGGGAACTTTTCTAACGATGGAAGCGGCCCCGGCGCCCACCCAGCGTCGAATAACATGGGTACCTGGGGGAAACCCTGGGGGGTAAAGGCGGTCAGGGGCGTGATGCTGATCACATCATCCCCACTCATGACCGGATCAAGAAAGTGTGGGGCGTTACCCCCACACACCCTATACGCCTTCATGGCGTGGTGCTAAGCACAGGGGAGCACTTTACCTTTACCTTTACAAATGCTAATTTGCCATATCAGGTGATTCCTTGTTTTGTGAAGCAGGTTTCCATTCATGATTTGACGCCAGTTTTCTGCAGTTTTTGTTTAGTCGCGGCGATGAGGATTAAAAAAGATAGAAGAATAAAACCGCTTGGACAACGCCGGTGCTCTAGCCAGGAACCGACACTTCCGATATCGTGATTCGAACACTCAACGCACTCAGCCACCTAGGTGGCAGCTTGGTGGAAGAGGTTTGGAGGCGAGAAGGTAGTTGTTAGAAAGAAAATAATTCATATGTGTACTAATTAGTACCACACCCCAACAATTACCTCAAACAAAAGTACAAGCGAAGAAAACAGACTTGAAGATGAGGAAAATGAAATGGAAATATGACACTGGGTGAAAGTCAATCGAAATTTGATCCCTCTTTCTCCCCTCTTGCGAGACGAAGGGAATTCTCTCTTGGTCTACCACGACCGTTGAAAAATGTCTTCCCGACGAAACCCTCGTTTCTTCCACCAACTTATCTCAACCAAGAAGATATCCACTCCCCCCCCACCCCTCCCCAACTCCCCACATCGCTATAAACTTATCAAATGCTTTGCGAAAAGTAAACACCAAAGAAATGACCCCGGGGCTCCATAAATTACGAGCTGGGACCAGCTTTGCGTCATCGCTGAAGGTTCCCGATAGATGGAGCGGAGATCGCAACATGGCCGAGACGTGAAAAATATCGGTATCAACTCCGCGCAAACCCATCGTATTTCCTTTACGAGTTGCATTGCGGCCATAAACATTAACTTATCTTTCGCCGCTTTCATCTTTTATCTTCCCGTGCTGAAAGTCGTGATCAATCTCGGTTGCATCTCGTTGGAACGAAAAAAAGGGAAAAAAGAATGAACGCCGATTTCTTTCGTGAAGAGAGTGGTTCGCCTCTAATGAAATTGTTTTATATACCGATTTCGTGTGGGCGTATTGAATTATCTAAACATTCTAAGTGCGATTTTAGAACTATACGGATGACGATTACTGATTTGACAATATATTGGGTCGTATGAATAAATCAAGAGCACCTACTCATTTCTGAAGTTCTTGTAGTTCGTATATCATTTGGTATGAACGAATCAGAACAACTGATCAAATCTGAAGTTCCCGTAGTTCGTATATCATATCGTATAAACGAATCAAAACAACTGATCAAATCTGAAGTTCCCGTAGTTCGTATATCATATGGTATAAACGAATCAAAACAACTGATCAATTCTGAAGTTCCTGTGGTTTGTATATCATTTGGTATAAACGAATCAAAACAACTGATCAATTCTGAAGTTCCCGTAGTTCGTATATCATATGGTATAAACGAATCAAAACAACTGATCAATTCTGAAGTTCCTGTGGTTTGTATATCATTTGGTATAAACGAATCAAAACAACTGATCAATTCTGAAGTTCCCGTAAGTAGTATAATTGATACTACGGACAGCACAACTTTTAAGTGTAGAAAAGGCGAGGCTATTTGATTGAACAATCAGATTTGCTTATACTTAAAACAAAGCCAAGAGAGGCCTATACCCCAATTCTTCAGGTGTGATATGCTCTGATTTTTAAGAAATTCTGAGTTTCTAGTGTAGAAAAGGCGAGGGCTCAACAGATAGATTTACCCGTACTTAAGACAATGCCAAGAGGGGCCTATACCCCAATTCTTCCAGTGTGATATGCTCTTAATTTTAAGAATTTTGAATTCTAGTGTAGAAAGGGTGAAAGCCTCTCAGACAGATTTGCTTATACTTAAAATTATGCCAAGTTCCCATATGATCTTATTGCTTATAGTGTGTTTTTCTGTCAAAATCCCAGGAATTGAATTTTAGTGTAGCTCAGATTGATTCTGCCATGTATATTAATATAAAGCTTATAGTTACTGGGTTCTGAGGCCCAGTGGAGTGTGGTGCATAGCCCCATGGTTTTTATTGCCTTGCAATCAGGAGGCCTCTGGGTTTGAGTCCTGATAAAATGTGAAGCCTCTCCTGATGGCAAAATGTTAATATTGTTGCTTTGTAAGCAAAAGGCTCGGGTTTGAGTCCTGATAAAATGTAAAGCCTCTCCTGATGGCAAAATGTTAATATTGTTGTCTTGTAAACAAGGGGCTTTGGGTTCGAGTCCTGATAGATTGAAATATATACAACTGCCCACACATAAGATATTCACTGCTAGCTGATAATACAGTTGAGGTTTGTGTATTGTACAACAGGATAATAGAACAAATATCTTCTAGAATTGCTCCGTGACTCTCTCATTTCTTACATCATAAACATATGATTTTTCACCTATGAGAATGACACTACAAATGGTGTCATCAGGTAATGCCTCATGGAATTCACAGATAATTTTAATGTTTGTCCTGTCATTAACCACAACCTGTTTTCTTTTTGAAGTGTTGATTACAAACATGGGTCTCTGTGTCTTGAATTCATCTGGTGAATAATACATGTCAGTACTGCCTGTAGTGACTCTCTTGAAAGCCGAAAATGCCTCATATAATTTAAGAAAATCATCCTTGGACATGTCTAAATTATAATTTTCTCTAGGAAATACCTCATTTCTGCCATTTTTAAGATATATGTTCTTGATGTTGCAGTTATCAAATCTACTTGAATTTTTTTCCTGATTATTGTGTCTCCCAGTCTGAAACAGTACCACTACAAAATCAGGCATGTCGTATTGTATGCTGGAGAATGAATTTGTAGCATCAAACTCATAATAAGTACCAGTTGCGGGCTTCTGTACGCATTGATATGTATAAAATTGCAGAGGAATCTGTGGATTTTTTATTATATCAGCTTTGTATTTAAGAGCGTAACTGGCTTCATATTCAACAACTGGGATTCTTAACTCCATAGTCTGAATAATGCATTTGCCCTCATCAGGTAGGGTATTAGGCAGAGCTTCCCCTGTAGGGTTTAATGTGCTGTACCTCATCAATGCATTATTATCATTTGCAGCTCTTCTAAATGTAATTCTTAACCCGCCTTTCCACATAATTTCTTTGTAATCCGAGAAGAATCCTGGCAACAGGCGCATGGGGAACAGCACTGTGTGATTTTTAGATAATATTTTATCACCAGCCTCAAATCCCCCTATTTTGTAGTATGGAGCCTCGGTTTTGGATAATTTTAATGTAGCCAAAGCTGTGGAGGTAATGCCGGGATAATCCACTCTGTTTATAACAACTCCATGCTTTCTGATCTCAATTTCAGAGAACAGATGCGGCACAAAATTATCAACCAATCTTATATTTGAATTTGCCGGATAATCTGTACCATCGAGCTTTACAACATCAAATTTGATGTATAGATCTGCTCTGTGAGGGTGTATAAAGCCGTCCCCTACATCAAGATCAACCTCAATCTCTGTGTTGGGTTGATTTAAATTTGCAAATGTCCTCCTGTTTGGGGGGAATGATTGTAGCTCATAACTCTCAATATTTTCCATTGTATGTATTTTTATTTAAATGTTAATCTCTATGATTGCAGTTGTTGTGGCTCCAGCAAAATCAACTAATTCTTCTTTTTCATTAGTGACCATCAATTCAATGTAATCTATTCTATTATGGCATACAGGAAAATATAATGTTGGGGATGGATTGTAGATGATGGGCTCCATGAATTCGGAATTAGGTTTGAATGTTGCAATGATGCCAGTTTGTTTGTGAGTGCCTATGCCATTTGATTTGGTGATCATACCCTCGGCCACATTACAGTGAATATTCAGAGTCTCTATGGCCAAGAATTTAGGTATATTAATAGCAGTGTGTTTGATGGCTGCTTCAAGTTTTGTGTTGTTCTCAAAGCCTAACAGCTCTCCTATAGTACCCAGATGCACTGTTTCTGTAGCAGATACAATCTCTACTCTGTGAGTGACAGAATTTTGACTTAACACTACACCTCTGGGTAACTGAGCATTTAGAGTGGACAGATTATATTGCCCTGGAGTGATGACAATTTTTTGATCCCCTACTGCAATTGTGTTGTTGTGGTGTGTAATATTAGGTATCAAGTACATGCCGTAAAATGCTCTGAGAGCTATTGTTTTGGGATACACTATGTCATCATGCAATTTGAGTTTCAATATTGAATTTTGGCTGGTGAGATGGAATACCCCCATGATGTTTTAAATACCACAAGGCCTTTTGAAAATTTTCAATTGATGGTTTATTTATTTGAGACATATATCTCAGAACAGATAAACACAAATGTCCGCAATTAACATCTTTGAAGTTTTGAAGACGGGCATTATTGTAATAAAGATTAGCTGATTTTAGATATTTTATTAAATTTTCAGGTGGAACACCTCCAAATGAATCAAACACAAATGCCTCATTGTTTAAATATTTAAGATAACAAATCCAGTGAGTGCCCTGATTTTTATACTCATCCAAATTAACAATGCCACATTCTTTGTTGAGTGGTTGTTCCGGTAAAGAATCAGACATGTACACACCCCTAAAATGTTTGATGCCCAGTGGCTTGATTAAAGCTTCAATATCTTGGTTTGTAAGCGGCTCTTGTTTTTTTTAAACTTACTCATGGCTCTCTTAACACCTTTGCCTTTTTTCTCCATGGCCAGGTTATGGCGCTTCTGCTCATCTAATTCTGCCCTATTTTTCTTGGCATCTATTACTGTTTTTGCTATGGCAGCTGATCCCCCAGCCAAGCTCCCAACAGCCCCCAAAGCTGCTAAGATGGCAGGGATGGTAAATATGAAACCCCCTGTATGCAATTTTTTCCTGGATTGCTGTAATTTTTTTAATTGGGGGGTACTAAGCAACAATTTCATACCATGGCCCTTTGCAAGACAAGAGCTTTTTTTCTTGCGCTGCTTTTTGGTTAAAAGGCTATCAATAGTTTTAAGAGATTTAAGACCTGCATAAGGTATTTGATACATAACACCCTTGGCCTTCATTCTAGGTTTATTATATACATATTTACAACCCCCACCCCAGTTTTTGTTTGGTGCTCATAGCTATGGTGGTTCCCAATGCTGCTATTCTCTCACTTAAAGAAGCATCTTTGCTTACAAATCTACCAAATGCAGCCTCTTCTAATTTCTTGTCTGCAACATGTCTCTTGTCAAGATCAGTATGCGTGTTGTATGCTATGTCATGGTCTCTACAAGCAGCATCTAGAGGATTAACACCAGGATCCCCTCTGTTTAATCTATGATCCAATTTTGTGCCTGGACCACAATACTGATAGCCTGGAATGTGTAGTTCAAATGGCAGCTTGTTTATAATGTCATTCACCAGGCCCCGACCCTCAGAAATATTCCAAAATTTAGGTGGTAGAGTATTAATAATTTTTATGAGATATCCAATCCCCTTAGGGTCATTCACTATAAAATTAGACAATTTTGTGCTTATCATGTCCATAATTCCAACCTTTTCATTGTAAAAATTGTGGTTGCCAGCATTTTCCTCCCCAGCTATCACCAATAACCTATCTACAAGTTTCCTGACATCATCAACCCAGACAAATTCTTTGGGCAGGGTGTTGTATTGTTTGATTCCACTACCTGTCTTGATCTGTGACCATATGGGCTTGATTAAATTATTGTATTTTGCCCCACTGCTAGACTTGACTCTTTTTTGTGTGGGATCATTGTTCTGGTATAGAGCATCTGATTTTATTAATATTTCTTTGTAATCCTCATAATCTTGCTCTGTATAGCTGCCAGGCCTTTTCCTAGTCATCAGTTCCCACAACCCAGGTGTTCCGGTGTACTTAACAAAAGCACCTTTTTCTCCGAGACGAGATTCTGAATATACAATTATATCATCTCCCATAAATGTTACTCTGAAATTGCCAATTCTATGAATGATGCTACCATCAAGCTCTGTGTCAGCATATAAGCCAAAAACCTCATCTTTGTTGTCTTTAGGTGTGGTTAAATATTTTTGAGCAAGAAGACCCAATTCAATAGGATCCTGACTAGCCTCAATTCTTCGAGGAGCAACAGGACTAGGTGTATGAATACTGGAAAGTGGGGTGAATGGATAATCTAATATGTTCCTTGCAGCTACAGGTACGAGCTCTGTGATCAAATCTTGATTTTGCTCTGTAACAGTTTTGATATTCTTACCTAAATTATTAATAGCATCAATTACAGGCTGTTCTGTTTGTTTGTGTTTTTCATAAATTCCCCGGTTCTCTGATTTCCATCCCTTGAATCTTTTTACAAGATAATCTCTTAACTTAAGATCATCAATGACTGGTCGTTTCATGGTTATTTATATACGTCTCTACGTCTAGAAAATCGTTGATTTTATTTCTGTATTTGCCAGTATTAGGTGTTCTTGTCATATCAATTGTGACAAACCCATAACTGTCCTGGTTCCAGCACTTGCTGCAAAATTTGGAAAAATCATTGTAGCTCAAGTCCCCACCTACATATTCATCATGTATGTGTTTGAGGTTGGTATGATCTTGATGAAAAACACATATAAAATTGCTGTTGTCTCGGATCAGCTGCTTCGGTATTTTTGAAAAAGTCTGTGCCAGGTAGAAGCAATCAATGTTTTTGTGCCGCCCCTGTGTAAAGAAATTTCTAACCTTGTTTTGATTATCCAGTATAATGTCATCAAACACAACAACAGAATTATCGAGACATTCATGAAGTGGCTTAACATCTGATTCAAAAGTGGCAATATCCAATCCATCATATAGCTTCATCAGCTGCTGATATTTTAATTGTTCCAAGCTCTTAGAGAAGACATACAAGTGCCTGTTTTTCCAGTCTAACCAGTTGGGTGCCAATAAAAAATTATCAACCATTAGTGTAGTTTTACCACAAGCAGATGGCCCAACAATAAGACACCTAATATTATCAGGCAGCAAGTTGCCATTTCTCTTATTCTGTTGTTCAGGTTCTGGCAGCCTTTTTATAACATCCCAGGTGCTCATATTATCACTTTGTTTGCATCGATCCAGCTGTTTTCCGGATGACCCAGCCATTTGACAAATAACTTGTTGCCTTTTCTGCGGATTATTTTTTCTATGAGATATGTGTCAGGCTGTTTAGTTTTGCTGAGCTCTTGTTCATAAAATCTGCCTTTGAGAATTTCTCCTCGGTGATCTTTTATTATATATGTGTTAAGGGTCCCAGGTTTAACTTGAACCACTGTAAATAATTCAGTGCTCCAGTTTCTTGTAAAGCCTCTTTTGAATAAGTGCTTATATTTGCTGATTCTTACTTGATCACCCACCCTGTATTTGGCCCTTCTTGTTGTTGTCTGGTATCTAGGATAATAAACAGTCCTGATCAATTTTTGCTCATCAGATGAAGTTACTTCGGAAGGTTTCATGTTGATTGTGGAATGGACAGAGTTGTTATATTTATGTAGAAGTTCTGGAAGAATATTAAGCCATTTATAATTACCTTGAAGTGTAAATTGTTTATACATAAGATTTTTTAAGGTTCTGTTGAATCTCTCTACAATTGAGGCCTTGAGATCACTGTAACTCGAATAATGTTTTATTGCCTGGCTTTTAATAAATTGTTGAAACACTGAATTATAAAATTCTTTGCCATTATCTGTTTGCAAATAGCGTGGTGATCTTCCTGAATGATTGATGATTGTCCTGAGGGCTTCTGTAACACATTTTCCAGTCTTGGATTTGAGTGGCACAGCCCAGGCAAATTTTGAAAATGTGTCTATCACAGTGAGTAGATACTTGTAGCCCTTGTTGATTTTGTCTAAGTTTTTCAACTGTCCAGTTGCCATTTCAATCAAGTCGCTCTGCCATAAATCATCTATGCCCTTTGTGACTACTGGGAGTCTCTTAAAATTATGCCTGGCTTGTCTGTGTAATTCATCAACAATAATTTGTCTAGACATGGTATGAAAACAAGAATATTGCAACTATGGGGTGTTCAGCAGCTGAGACTGCAGGATTTTCTAAATATAATTTGTCCCCTATTTGTATTTTAAATTCCAAAGTGCCATCATCTTCAGTATAGGCTGTTTCTAATGTATTGGGGTCTGTAAAATCCTCTAACTCTACACTGGTGATTTTCACTTTGTTCTCAGCATTTGTTATTGATAAGGTAGGGTAGTGGTGTGCCTGTGGTTGATGCCAATATTTGATCTTGATTGGTCTCAATGTGCCCCCAACAAAAAACTGGTAATAAAATTGTGCAGGGGACAGCATATATATTTTGCCACCTGGTGTAAATGGAGAATCATATTCTTTGTTGGGGATGCTGTACAATTCAAGAATTACTGTATGTTTTGGATTCTCGATTATGCCTGTTATTTCCTTTTCTGCTGTGAGCAATCTGCTTGTTACAGATTCAAGATGCTCATTGATGGTCCTAACAACATCATCATGGCCTGGCTTAATTTTTATGTCCACAATAAGTTTCTTGTATTGTTGCACAATCTCTTGTAGCTGGGTGGCAAAAACAGACAGAGCATTTGCTTGATTGGATTCCATGGTTCCTAGCTGTTGCTTGATATTAGCTACAATTTGTTGCAAATTTTCAACAACTGCCAATTTTGAATTTTGAGCAGTAAGATCATGGACCTGTCTTCTGATATCCTCAAACAGGGCATGCAGTTCATTAATATGTTGATTGGTTGGAAGAGTGGCCACTGTCTGAGTGAGTTGTTTGATCTCTGTCTGGATATTCTTGATATCTTCTGATTTCAATATCCTATTCACTGCCCTCTTAATATTTTTAAGTTCCTGTGATGTAGGAAGATTTGAAACAGTATTCTGCAAAGATTCAAGTGCCAATTTCACATTGTTTAATTCAGAAGCATCAGCCACATTTTGCATAGCATTTTGGAGCAGGGCTATATCTGCCTGAGAGGGTGTTGATTGTTGTAAAATTTCAAGCTTTGTTTGGATATCATCGATCAAGTGATGAAAATGAGATAGCTCAGATTCAGTGTTGAGGTTTTCAAGCTTTGTGATTTGTTGCTGGACACTGACAAGAGTATCTACAATCCCAGGCAGGCGAGTTTCTTGTACATTTGCCAAATCACTTTGCACTGCTGCTATGATACCTTCAAGATGGGTTATGGTACTTTGAATTTTTCCAAAATCTTCATATGTTTCGAGTTGCAGCTTAATGTTGGCTACACTCCGAGTTATTGCATTCAAAGCATCAGAAGATGGCAAATTGTTCATAAAATTTTCAAGTGTCTCAATTTTTTCTTTAACCTCGGCTATGGCATTGTGCAGAGGATCCAGATTAGGTATCTGGAGTGACTGAATCTGTTCTTTCAGAGTGGAAATGACTAGATCAAAATCTTCTTGTGATTTTATGCTTTTGACAATTGTTTGGAGCTGTGCCTGGACATTATTTATCTGCTCTTCCAATTGCTGTTTCAATTGCTCAGAATTGGTGGCCTGGGTCTTAAATTTGGCTTGAAGAGCTGCTACAGCTTCTTCTAAACTTTGAAAATTATCTAATGTTGCCAGGTCAGTATATTTCTGAAGCAACACTTTGAGTTCGGAATCAATTTTGAGAAGAGGGTCCATGCATTGTGATTGTAAATTTGTAATTTCTAATTGAAGACTGGCATTGAGTGTGGTTTGTAAAGCTTGTAAATCACTTCTTAATTTCTTGACTCTGACATCAAGCATCAGAATCTCATCACTGTGATCTTCATGTCTTGTGTGGCCAAAAATATCATTAGGCATTTTCTTTTAATGGTTATTTATTATAGAGTATCTGATTCTTAATTCTATAAAAAAGGGTATAAGCTTGTCATAGGATCCAGGGACCTCAATATATAAGCAGTCACCAGCAGAAACAGTATATACAGTGCCAGAAACCATGTTTGAGTGCTTAATTCTATAAATATTTCTCCCTACTGAAATCTTGACATCACCCTCAGGGGTTGTAATAAATTGCAATTGCCCACCTACAGGTAATTGGTAATGATTTAAATTATTGTTAAATATGTACAATGTTTTGCCTGTTTCATCATCAACATCTGTAAGTATGCTGTTCAGATGAATAATTAACAAGCCACTCAGTTTAGACATTACAGATTGTAAATCAGGAGAGGGTTGTGGTGTGGGCAGGTCCATAATTTTGAACCCAAATAAGTTCATGGGCATGTTTATTTATTTCAAATCATGCTCTGTAATTGGGCATTGATTCCCATTTTTCAAATCACAATGCCCCCAAGGCAAAGTATGCATGCCGCATGATAAAATGCATCTCTTATCATCATGTGGGTCCAGAGCCACTTTTGTTACAATATTTGAAGTCAGCAAGTGATTCTCACTCTGAATTCTATTTTCTGATGTTCTAATTGAATTCTGTGATTTGATGCAATTTTTATAATCTTCAAATACAAGCTCTTTTTCCACAGTAACTCTGCCAATGCCCTTGGCCTTTTTGACAACAGCACTACATGTTTTAAAACTGTACATCTTGGCACTTAACCCAGCAAATTCCACAATAACATCGCCAAGTGTCTCATCTTTTAACTTGCCAGGCACCTTTTTGTTGTGGTGTTGTTGAATCTTTGTATGTTCAGTGGTATCAAAATATTTAAACAATTCAGGCTGTGACATATCTTGATAAACATCTTCTGTTTGAATTTCAAAAATAAAACTATCCGTGTCCATGTACAATAATTTTACACGATCACCGTAAAAAGGTTTCAGCACATCATAATACAATATTAACATATGTAATTTGGACAATTCCAATATCACAGCCCCTACATAAATAGGTTTATCAAACTTAATCTTTGTTTTCATCATGTTGAAAAGTGCCATGTGCTCATCATAAATTTTTCTGTAATTGAAATTAGGCTTTGCAACCAATTTTTTGCTCCGGCTGGGGTCAGTAATTATTTTAACATCGGTATGTTTTCTGACATTTTCAATAGTTTTGCCATAGACAGAATTCACCATCAATTTAAACAAGGCCTTATCAAATTGGCTTTTTGCAGATGTTCGAAGCTCTGTATTTGTGTCAATGTATGGTTTCAGCCATTCTGAGTGCCTGAACCTCAAAACTTTGCCAACTTTGGTTACTTGAACACCATGTTTCATCAGGAACTGGAGGGTTTTGTAATATATGACATAGCCTTGTTTCGGCTCCAGGGTCATCATGAGCTTCTTCTGTTTAGAACCAGGTGGGCACCTAACCTCGGGAATTGGGGGCAGATCAGAAAATTTGTTGTGCAAATGATCTGGAAATATCAGATCAGTCTCTAAGAAGAGGCCATATTCACTGTCATCAAAATTCTGAAGATCTTCAATTTTGAAATCTTCAACCCACTCAAGCTCTGCATATGGCAGTTTTTGCATCATGGCGTGACCATAGAGGCTGTTTGCATCTACATACACTATATAATTTGATGGCCGTGCTGGATCATAATCAGGCATATGCTTGTTATTTGCTCTGGCATATCTCTGGGAACATTGCACCATCCCTCCTCTTATACATTGCTCCATAAACAGATACATATCTTGATCGTGGATTAGATCCAATTGCATTTTAGTTTTGAAAAACATTGCAGACCATGCTAGGCCCGGAGCACTGAAAAAATACACTGGGTCCAGTCCATAATTTTGCATGGAAGATTTTCTGAATGTCTGGATTATATCAGCTAAGAGGGTCACATCAAGTTTCAAATAAGCCATGTGATAATCACCAAATGTCTTGCATTTTAAACTTTTCCACATCAATTTGGCATGGTGATAATCTTCATCAGTAATTCCAGATCCTCTGATTTTGCTATAAAATGCTTCTTGTGGTGGCAGGGAACACTCATTAAATTTAGAAAAATCTGTAACATGGTCGTATGGATATACACCCTTCCGCCTAATTAATTTCAGGTCCTGATCTGGAAACAAGGCACGTGTGATTTTCAAGTCATCATCAGATAATTGAGTGGTCAGTGTGGCCAGGCTAGCAGATAAAAATCTGTAAGAATCAAGAAATCTTATGTGAATAGGAACACCATCAACTTTAATTATCTTGCTAATAGATATATATTTCTCATCATTTTCAGCTAAAATATTTAAATTCTGCTTCTCAAACCCCTCGTACCTGATCAAATGATGGAAATCATAATTGGATGCTCCATGGCAAAATATGGGGACAAATCTTGGTCTCTTGATCTGAATATTACAGCTATTACACAGGGCCTGTTTATATCGACCATCTGTATGAGAATGGTGATGAACCTTGATATTTGTATCTGAAAATTCACAATCACATACCGGGCATTTTTCTGTATTGTTGAAATCCTCAATCTGTTCCTCTGTTAAAGGCAACATAGGCTTTGATATTATTAAGATGTTAGATGCTATGTCACGGCACTCATTTTCTATTCTATGTGCAAATTCTTTGATGGCATCTGGTCCCATGTATGAATATTCTTTAGTAACAACACCATCCTGTACAACCATATAACAAAAACTGGAAGGTTCATGTAGCTGGTATGGTGTACTTGAAGATTCTTCTGGATCTGGGCTACAGAATGCAAGAGATTTGAGGTTCGATTCGAAATCACAGACAATATATACAGGGTGTTCCAACAAGGCTTCATACTTTTTGAATTTGCAATTTTCACTTGGATTGGGCATCACCATATGAACAGGTTTATGGTTGCCACAATATTTCAGATGCTCAATTAACTTGTTTTTTGCAATTTCTGCATTTTTTTCACGAATCCCATTTACCATTTTTTGACCATCAAATACAGTTAAACATCTTCTGCACAACTTGAATATTGTATTGGATTTGTCTAGTTGTGTTCTCACTAAAGCTTGAAGATTATGTATTAGAGTGTAATGGTATGTATCATCCTCTTCAATTAAGAGCAGATCAATCGGAATTGCAGCTTCATCATCAATTGTACTGATTCTGAGAGGTGCTATCGGGCAATTGCCAGTGGAACAAATAAATACATTAATAGATAATTGTTTGCCGTTGATGTGCCTGGCCCTTTTTTCAAATTTATCAATATTCGGAATAGACATTGGATATTCTAAACCCTCCATTGCTTCGTCAAAAAGATGTTCATGGTGTTTGTAATAAGTTATTCTCTGAGGATTCCTTGAAACTGGATACAAAGCAGCTAATATACACCACAAAAAGCATTTCTGGTCGGTGTTTTCAATATTGACCACGGCTCTTTTGTTTTTGATATTAGCAGGCAATGGCAGATATGTAGATCCTTGTAATGGAGTGAATTCAGAAATATTAACATAGAGCTTGTGTGATGAACCGCATAGGCTCCATCCTGACTCTTTTGCCGCAAATTCAGAGTGTTTGATATTTAATTGATCTATCAAATTGCCTATTATTGTGTCTGAATTTGAATTTGAATATACAGGTACAGTTTCTGTTATGTGGGGCTGTGTAAATTTTGTGCCATTTGGTTTCTTATATTGTACAAACAATTTGAGGGACAGCTTATAAGAGCCATTTTGTGCATTTAGAATTGCCTGCAGATCAGAATTTATACTGTTCAAGAAATTCTCAATGCCACATCTTGGCTCTGATACAAACCGGTGATCCCTTAATTGGCCGTTAAAACTGCTACGGATGGGTGCATAGCGTGGCTGCTTTGCTGCTCTGGCATTAAGAGGTACTTCGTGCTTTCTTTTCAGACCAGATGTAGATGGTTGTGAGGGCAATGTTGATGACTGTACATAAGAATTACACTTATGCCATTTGTAATATGCCTTGCTTAATATTTTATGGCATCTTGGACATATTTTCATGGACTTTCTGCATTTCCTAGGCTTACAAATATGCCGGTGCCTAGCCCAATGAGAACTAGATATATTTTTATTACACTGATTGCAATATTTTTGTTTTGGCATTTTTTTCTTGTTGTTTATTATATAAGATTTTCTGGGCTTCAATTCAAAACTTTATACTTAATAAAAATATCAGTTGGGTTCAGCAGTTAATGGCTGAGCTGGTGCTTTTATACCCAAACAACAGCAGTAACTAGGTTTTGGTGATAGTTTTGCTGATGTACAACACACTTCACCAGGTTTAAAACCTCTTCTCTATATCAACTAAATACAATTCAAAATTGGATTTTGAACTGTGCAATAAATATTCTGTAAGTATCACTTGTGTTTATATTAACAGAACAAGACAAAACCAGAATTGTATTCAGGATTGCATGTTTTCATACAAAAAAGCCATATTTTTGACAAGTTTATAAACAACAATCATACAGATATAACTTTTACACACATGGCCGAATCTGTCTGAGCAGAGGAGAAAGAAGTGTTATTCTCATAGGTGAAAAATCGTATGTTTATGATGTGAGAAATGAGAGGGTCACGGAGCAGTTCTAGAGACCCGATTCAAACACAGAAACCCCTTGATTACAAAGCAATAATACCAACACTTTGCTGTCAGAGAGGTCCCAGACACTCTACCAGCTTTGAAACCTCAACTGTATTATCAGCTAGCAGTGAATATCTTATGTGTGGGCAGTTGTATGTATTTCAATCTTATTCAGGACTCGAACCCAAAGCCTCTGATTACAATGCCACAATATTAACACTTCTCCAAATGGAATATGCCCACATTTTACTGGGTTCTGAGACCTTAATGCAGACAAAATTGGATTTTGAACTGCCATAATATTTTCTAAGTCTTTGCCTAGGCTCATATTATCAGAATAGAATTGCTTTTAGCACGAGGGGGGTACAGTTCATTGCCACTGTGTGAAAATATGTATCTTTGTCTCAATCTTTGTTACATTTTCCTTGTTACGGACATGTTACACGCACAGAAAGATTAATGACCTCTTCAGTGAATCATACAGAAAAATCATTAATGCTCCCTTCTAGCGTGTCTCTTGCGTGCCGGCAAAGCACGCAAACAATTAACTATGCTTACCCGCTCTTCTCCTATTGTATCGAGGAGGTGGTTATAAAACATGAGAAAATAAGAAAATTCAGTTTTTTGTACAATATATTATTGTAAAACACTTTTTACCAGGTTTTCAGATCTGGGAGTTGTATATCAACTATTCTCAAAATCTCACTTGTGGACATATTATTTTGCCACATGTTTTCAATCTTAAATATTTTATCAGGACTCGAACCCAAAGCCCCTTGTTTACAAGACAACAATATTAACATTTTGCCATCAGGAGAGGCTTTGCATTTTATCAGGACTCAAACCCGAGCCTTTTGCTTACAAAGCAACAATATTAACATTTTGCCATCAGGAGAGGCTTCACATTTTATCAGGACTCAAACCCAGAGGCCTCCTGATTGCAAGGCAATAAAAACCATGCACCACACTCCACTGGGCCTCAGAACCCAGTAACTATAAGCTTTATATTAATATACATGGCAGAATCAATCTGAGCTACACTAAAATTCAATTCCTGGGATTTTGACAGAAAAACACACTATAAGCAATAAGATCATATGGGAACTTGGCATAATTTTAAGTATAAGCAAATCTGTCTGAGAGGCTTTCACCCTTTCTACACTAGAATTCAAAATTCTTAAAATTAAGAGCATATCACACTGGAAGAATTGGGGTATAGGCCCCTCTTGGCATTGTCTTAAGTACGGGTAAATCTATCTGTTGAGCCCTCGCCTTTTCTACACTAGAAACTCAGAATTTCTTAAAAATCAGAGCATATCACACCTGAAGAATTGGGGTATAGGCCTCTCTTGGCTTTGTTTTAAGTATAAGCAAATCTGATTGTTCAATCAAATAGCCTCGCCTTTTCTACACTTAAAAGTTGTGCTGTCCGTAGTATCAATTATACTACTCCCGTAGTTCGTATATCATATGGTATAAACGAATCAAAACAACTGATCAATTCTGAAGTTCCTGTGGTTTGTATATCATTTGGTATAAACGAATCAAAACAACTGATCAATTCTGAAGTTCCTGTGGTTTGTATATCATTTGGTACAAACGAATCAGAACAACTGCTCAATTATGACGTTCATGTAGTTCGTATATCATTTGTATTCTGACGTGCATGCAGTTCGTATATCATTTGGTGTGAACAAATCAGAACAACTGCTTAATTCTGAAGTTCCTGTAGTTCGTTTTTGACTTGCTTTATTTTACTTCGCTTCTTGTGCCACTTTTGGCTAATTTGAGAAGATGCAGATGAGTGATGATATGATGAAAATGATTAATAGACACAAACCTCCATGCCAAGACCGGATTAGAACCCGGGATCTCTGGCGTCGTAGCGCGATGTGCTAACCACTCCACCACGGGGGCCGGCTCCTGTAGTTCGTATATCATTTTGTATGAGCGAATCAGAACAGCTGCTCATTCCTCAAGCTTCTGTAGCACTCATCCATTTGTTATGAACGAATCAGACAGCCGTTAATTTCTGTAGTTTCTGTAGCCCATATCCCACTTGGTATAAACGAATAAGAAAAGTTGCTCATTTCTGTAGTTTCTGTAGCGCGTATCACACTTGGTATAAACGAATAAGAAAAGTTGCTCATTTCTGTAGTTTCTGCAGCGCGTATCACACTTGGTATAAACGAATAAGAAAAGTTGCTCATTTCTGTAGTTTCTGTAGAGCGTATCACACTTGGTATAAACGAATCAGAACATCTGCTCATTTCTGAAGTTCATGTAGTTCTATATCATTTGGTATAAACAAATCAGAACAACTGCTTATTTCTGAAGTTCCTGTAGTGCGTATATCATTTAGTATAAAAAAATCAGAACAACAGTTCAATTTTGAAGTTCCTGTAGTTTGTATATGATTTAGTATGAACGAACCAGTACAGCTGCTCATTTCTGAAGTTCATGTAGTTCGTATATGACTTGGTATGAATGAATTAGTGCAGCTGCTCATTTGTGAAGTTCCTGTAGTTTGTATATGATTTGGTAAGATGAATCAGAACAGCTGCTCATTTCTGATGTTCCTGTATTTTGTATATGATTTTGTATGAACGAATCAGTACAGCTGCTCATTTCTAAAGTTTCTGTAGCGCGTATTCTATTTAGTATGCAAGCATCAAAACAGCTGCTCATTTCTGAAGTTTATGAGATACGTATTTCTTTTGGTATGGGTAAGTCGGAGCACTTGATTATCTTTTAAGATTTTGTAGTATGTATTCCCTTTAGTATGAATGAATCATAGAATCAGAGTATTTACTTTTGGTTTGTTAAAGGAGTGAGAATGTTTCCAGGAAAATAGACCAAAATCGATTAGGAATACGTGATAGAAAAAATAGTGGTTGTCCGTGACTATACGAAGTTTCTCTCGAATCAATTGGAAATTACAGGTATCAACAATCTATTCATATCTGTAAAAATTACATGTCCTTGAGCATGACGATGCCCCACCGCACACAAGTTTAGATGGTGGTGATGCGGAAACACTAACTTGCTCGATTGTGACATCGAATTCCACAGTGCTCCACCCTCCCAACTCACGCTCCCACTACAACGAGACGGTCGATTAAGAAGAGAAGACGGAACCCTCTTCCCCCTCAATTCCCCACCCCAAGCATTCACGCGGACAGACAGACGACAACATCAGAAGCAGTTACAAGCGCAAATTACAATACCCCGAGGAGATAAGACGAACAATTGGAAGATAAAGATTTCCTGTCATCCTCTCTCCTCATTGCACAGAACAAACATTCACGAGAAAGTTCCACCTCCTCTGTGCCCTTCCAACTTCACAATAGTTGCTGCTGGCGGGGATGGGGGGTGGGGGTGGGTCTGTCGGAGAGAAAGAAATACAGAGAAGACAGGAAATTTCTTTGAGGGACAACCTAAGTCAATATCCTAGCCAGGTCTGAGACTCTTGCTCTCTCTGCTCTCGCCCCCTCCGCGTAACCTGTCCCCTAAGAAAGGGTTCCAAGGGTGCCGGAGAGAAAACACACAAGATTAATGGTTGGGATGAGGGGTTTAAATTTGTTTCCCTTCTAGCGGAGTCCAGGATGTTTTCCACTTGCCAATCTTCTCTTTCTTCATATCATTCTTCATCACTCTGGTTTTGTGTCACTATCTCCATCAACCCTCTCTCTCTCTCTTTCTGTCGACCTTAGCTTACCCACCTCTCTCTCGTAGTCTTGTATCTCATCCGTTATCACTTTCATTTTCTGTCGCTTATCTCCATTTTCTCTATCTTTTTCTCTATCTCTGCTTCTTTCACTTGACCTCGCTGTTTTATTCCTTCTTTCTTTTTCTTCCTCTCGAAGTCCTATTCTGCCTCTCCTCCTCTTGTTCTTGAAGTCGTATTTTGCCTCTCCTCTCCTTGCTCTCAATGTGTTATTCTGCCCCTCTTCTTGCTCACGAGGTCTTATTCTGCCTCTTTTCTTCTTGCTCTCGATGTCTTATTGTGTACCTCTTTCTCTTGCTCTCGAGGACTTCTCACCCTCTTATCGCTCTCGAGGTCATAGTCTGTCTCTTTTCTTCTTGTTCGAGACCTTATTCTGCCTCTTTTTATTGCTCTGTACGTCTTATGCTGTACCTCTTCTTCCTGCTCTCGATGTCTTATTCTGCCTCTTTTCTCCTTTCTCTCGAAGTATTATTCTGCGTCTCCTCTTCTTGCTCTCAAGGTATTATTCTGACTCTCCTCTTCTTTCTCTCGAAGTCATTCTGCCTCTCCTCTTCCTGTTCTCGAAGTCTTACTCTGCCTCTCCTCTTCTTGCTCTCGAAGTCTTATTCTGCCTCTCCTCTTATTACTCTTCAAGTCGTATTCTGCATTTCCTCTTCTTGCTCTGGAGGTTCCAGCTCCGAGAAGTTGAAGCTGCGTTTGCAACACCCAGTCTCTTTGTTACAAAAACCAAGGAAAAACTGACACCACATTTGCTATAAACTAGAATTCTAATAATTCGACACTGACAGTAATGGCACAAAATGATATGCTTCAGAATGATTTGCAGAAGGGTAAAATGTTTTAAGCAGTGTAAAATCTCAAAGCAGTTCAGCTGAATATTGAAAGGAACGATTAGATTATGACTGCAACCCTCTATATGTCGATTTCTCCTCTCAACGATGAAAGACTGGATCCAAATTTTACGAAAGCTGTTACACTGTTACTTGAATCGCTGAAACTTCATTGTCAGAAAGGCAGCACCCATTTGTAGAGTCACTGACACTTCTAGAAAATAATAGTCTGTCTTTGTATTCTCTTCTGCGTTGATGGTCACCTTTTCTAAATAAAGAATGACGCTGAGAATGATCTTGAACTGACCAAATAGACATTAAACCTAACAACAAGCACTATCCATGCTTTATACTTCACTTGGACCTCTAGTTTAATTGACTTGCAAGTATTGGAAAGATTAGGCTTGAACAACGTACTGGTATTTCAGTATTATTAACCTGTTGTCCACCGACACCCACCCAGCGGGGCGCAATGCTCTTCTAGAGGATCCGCGAAGGCAAGCTTTGATACTTATCATGAGAAAATAGGCTGCATTATTGAATAAAGGAGTTAAAAAATAAATGTATTGCAAAATATTTATCGTGTACATTAATGTTTAAAATACAAAACATGTTAATATCCATACGAAATTTTAGGTATTCATTCACTGTTCAACTTTATAGTTATTACAATAAGTCTATAGTAAAATTGTATACTAAACTACCGTTGATGAGGAACTTCAGGACTTCAAATATTGAATTTAAGTCCAGAAAGGCTACTTTCATTAATTTCCATCTCTACACTTAACACGAGGATGTATCATAAAAGCAACTAAAATAGCACCTCCAAGATTCAAATCCGTAACCCCTGGTTTAGCAGCCCTTTACGGCAACAGCTAGATCTTGGAGGTCACATGCAGATTGAGTACACAAATCTAAATTTTCTCTGTCAAGAGTTTCATAGAAAACCGATCAGCGAATGAATGTTACCACCGCACGTTTATACATATTTCCAAAGCTCCAGTTAAACATAACGACTTGTGCATATTGCGTATCACTACTGCAGATGGGAATCTGAATACATCATTGTTAGCTGCTCCAAAGCCGTGCGTTGTTCAGTGCATGTGTTTTTGCACGGGTGAGAGGTTGAGAGCGATGAGCCCGTTGCATAGCTGTCCAACAGCGGACCGCAATAATACCGTAATGAACTTCAGCCGTTTGTTCCCTATTACCTCTTTGCATGAGGAAGCATTCAGGTCATTTTAGGTTAACGAGCTGTTTGTTTGTTTTACTAACAGCCGGGTTTCACTCTTCACCTGTGTTTACATTCCAAAGGGAAATCTCCGCGAAAAAGGTATCGAGTGCCACGTGGCTAGGGGGAATGAAAGGAAAATGCCATTTCGTTATACAGCATTTAACGAATGAAAGTATAGTTTCTGTTATATTTTTTCATTTTTTCTATTATTTAAAAATAAATTAAAACTACACTTTAAAATGTTCTGCTTTCATTAGAAAACACAACAGTAGTTTCAAAATCAAAATTTTTGTTCGGGGAAAAAGTTATAACCAATGCAGCGGGTTCAGAGTGGACGCACGGCGAAGCGGCAGTCTACTAATTCCTAAAATGAGGAAAATAAGTCTTACAAGCAGTCTACTAATTCCTGAACTAAGGAAAAGCAGTCTACTAATTCCTCAACCGAGGAAAAGCAGGCTTGAAAAAGCATTCTACTAATTCCTCGACTGCCTGAGAAAAGACAATCTTCAAAAAGCAGTCTACTAATTACTCAACCGAGGAAAAGCAGTCCTGAAAAAGCAGTCTACTAATTCCTTAACTAAGGAAAAGCAGTCTTGATAAAGCATTCTACTAATTCCTCGACTTCCTGAGAAAAGACAATCTTTAAAAAACAGTCTACTAATACCTCAACCGAGGAAAAGCAGTCCTGAAAAAGCAGTCTACTAATTCATTAACTAAGGAAAAGCAGTCTTGAAAAAGCATTCTACTATTTCCTCGACTTCCTGAGAAAAGACAATCTTCAAAATCCAGTCTACTAATTCCTCAACTGAGGAAAAGCAGTCTTGAAAAAGCAAACTACACTATTCCTCAACTGGTATCAGTCGAAAAAGCAGTCTACAAATTTCTCGATACGCATCGATAAGCTAGTGGTAGACCAATATCACGACTAAATCGATATTTCGTATCAGTCAATTGCTAATTAGTCGATGTGATGCATCATGATTTGATACATTGGGAGTCCTAAGAATCTTTGGAAAGTCCAAGAAGCACTTACCATGCGCGGAAACACCAGAACCAGCTCATGCGAGAGGGCGGGGTTGTGTGTGTGTGTGTGGGAGGGGGGAGGGGAGCATGGCGAAGTTTGATAGCGGCGTGCGAGGCTCGTCGAGCGGTTGGCAGAGTGCCGAATCTTGTTCCCAGGAGATCCCCGAGGCGACTTTACGAGGCGCGAGTTCCAATTCGGGCCGCGATATGTTTTGGACCAGGGCGATTCAGGGCGGCAGGGGTGGCGAAGGTCAAAATACAATTTTCTTTTCCGCGCGCCGGAACAAAACCCGAATAAAGTAGGAGCGATAGCGCCGATAAAGGAGGGTAGAAAGCAATGCTAAATTGCATCGTTGCACGGCCTCCACGACGATATAAGTGTCCGGCAAGGAGCTCGAATTGAGAAGGATGCGAGATGGGGCTCCGATGCCACCGGAGAAAGCTGTAACTCGAGATAGAGATATCTGAGAACGAGACGCAATCGGGAATCCTTTCCTCTTGGATGTGGATCTTCAATTACGTGTTATCTTATGGCAAAAAATGGGCGATCCACGCTCTAGCAGTATTTGTTAATGGCGCTTTCAAGCTTGAACCTTGGAAGTCAAGTGGGCGATAGAGGAGCTGCACTAATTAAAGGATTAAGCTTGGGATTGGGTACGCTAATTACAATCAATGAACAGAAACTTTCAGAGGGCAATAAGTGAAATGGAACAGAGATGAACGTCTCTTTCTTTACATGGCTTCTCTAACTTTTCTTACTTTAATTCCTTTTAAAAATTCTACAAGTATTATCGAAGATGCTTGACCGCGATCCTGACGGATAGTCAGCGTAACGCTCTACAAAACTAGGTCTCTCAGGTTCGAGAGACAATCCTGACAGTATAAATGAATGTTGAACTGAAGGTTTGGGACAAATACGGTATGCGCCAAAATATACAGTACTGAAACTCGCGCATCTCGAACACGTGGTTGCGTTTGTCGACGGGGCATAGCTCCAGCTGCACGTGTTCGCAGTAGTGAAAAGAAAGTTGTGTTGTGCAGTTGTTGTTGGAAATGGATCTCTCGACGGAGGAAAAAGTATTCATAGTTGAGTATTATTTCCGCTCATACGGAAGCGGTGGACCGAGTTTGAAAAAGGTGATTGGTCTATATGCAACCCAAATGACAATCGTCCACTCCACATGCCCTAACCTAACCTAACCTTAGGTTTCCTGACAGTTATGCAACGCAAAAGGCACGATTGTTATTTGGGTTGCATATAGACCAGTCACTATATTGTAACATGTCATACTTTTGTTCATCTTTTCATTTCAATACTGTATATTTTGGCGCATATACAGTGATACATTCACGTCTTACCTACGGTTCGAACATGTGACCTCTGATTTTGCAG
The DNA here is from genome assembly GCF_977018435.1 of Lepisma saccharinum. NCBI lineage: Eukaryota > Metazoa > Arthropoda > Insecta > Zygentoma > Lepismatidae > Lepisma > Lepisma saccharinum. The sequence continues at coordinate 194,350,140 of NC_139229.1, read as the reverse complement.
GATATTTCGCATAGCATGAAAAACGACAAGAGTCTTTGATAATAGAATTCAAGCAAGGGGTTGAAGTTAGATGATAAAAGCAAGAAACCAAATAAACAGAAAACTACATTTGTAGTTCCTCCATGTAGATATGCAATAAAGCACTTAATGACCTAGTATAGTGAACTTCTGCATCACCTTGAATAGAAATGTCCTCGCCTTCTAGACCCTGTGAGAGCATAGAGAACGTACCAGCTTTCAAATCACTAATATATTTTACATTTTAAGTCCTCTCTCTTCACATTACATTTGGTAGTTTTAAAAATTAGAAATTATACACATACTTTGCATATATTTCTGTGCAGGTTCGACTATTAACAACAGTCATACTAGCATCTATTTCGTTGTCATTTTGGTAAGAGTTTTCGTCACCGATGCGTACACTTTGGGGTAAACATACTTTATTTTCTATTTGATTCTATTGTTTTTTACAACACGTTCGTTCTATGAATTGGGTAAAACCACTGCATTGTTTGTCCTTTTGGGTTTGAACCGTAAACGTAATCTTCAGATGAATGTAGAAATGTCTTATGGATGCTGAAGTGTGTGTGTGTACAGGTCCTAGAGCTTGATTTTCAATAAATTCCGATTTCAGCAGTCCCGGAAATAAGACGACTTAGATTTTAACAATTCAACTTCCCCTCCGAAAATAAGCAACACATTTATCCAGAAATTTTCAACAACAATGCGAATAAGTGCTTCTTCTAATTCATTGAATCGTAGAAGTGTTTCTATGACAGTAGCTATTGTAAACAAACATTACGCATATCTACTCACTCTTTAGTGTATACTTCGGAGCTCTTCTTAGGTATTAATCTCTAGTTTCAATCCTCTAGCTTACCTGTGAAGAAAGACAATACATAATCAGTTATAACGTAATCAAAACGTGGGTCCTTAAACTAATTGCACACATATCATAAGAATTATCAGATTTACCTTAAAGTACTGATTATCTTCAATTATTCACAAAAAAAAATCAAACGTGATAATTATAACTGACCTTAAAATATCGACAACAACTTACGGTTCATTTCATCTGTATACCGTATAATCGGCATTAAAAGCACATGGCTACGGTTGCACCCTTATAGTTGGGCAAAATAAAAAATACACTGTAAATATATGAAGAGCAAAAAGCGATTGGCGCCAGGGGTGCCGGTTCAGATCCCGACCTGGACATACGTGTTCTTTGTGAGTGTCCCATCGTCAGTTTCACAGTGTTATCACTTATCTTCATCTTCGCGATTAGCTAAAAGAGGCAGAAGAGCGAAGTAAAATAAACCAAATTAATCAATCAATTAATGAAAATCTACACTTTTTAATCCAATTGTACAGTCACGGACCCTTTTCGGTTCAATGGGTGCACTACAACCTAGATGAGTCTTTGAGTACATAAATTTTGCCTTGATCTCCATTAATATCATGAAACACAGAATACAAAGAATGGTTTTATGTCATTGGAGCAACATTTTCCTCAAGAGATCTCTTGTCTTTATGAAAGCATTTCCAAATAAGAAAAAAATATCCTACAATTCCCAGTCCCTCAAAAAGCATCTTAGACGTTCATGCGTACGTGCACATTCACCCCCACACGCACTCTAAAAAAAATAGAGGACTCTTAAATTCTTACAAGTTCTTTCCATTACCTGATTGGCTAGCGAAAAAAGGCTTATTCTCTCAAGGGTTGAAAGAAGTTGGCAAGGAGGGTGGGGGTAATCGAATCAAGCGCTGTTTGTAAGAAGAACATGAAGGCAACCCGGATATGACACGCAAAGGCTCATGGGAAATTAGGCGCGAACTCCGGACTTCTCGCTAACAGGCAGAGGCATGCCAACCAGCCATTAGGCTTGGGATTCCCCGTAAAGCTCGTTTCTACGTGGGGCCTGCAGCCTTCAATTTGAATGAGGCTCAGATGACTTCTTGCTTTTTATTATTTCATCAGGCTCCCCCCTCCTCGGCCCCCGTTCTATCTTATATTGCAAGGGCGGCTCTTGCACCCAATAAGACATTTATCTCGCTTTAAAGTTGCAGTGAAATTAAATATTCTTTTATATTTTGCCTTCTTTCTTTATTCTTCTCTGCGTCTTTAATCTTTCTTCCATTCCGTTTTCGTCCTTCTGCTGAATCATTTCGAGGAGTCGTTGCTGGAGAAAAGTTACGTTCCTTCCACTTCAACATCACAGCAATCATTGTTGTAAAATGCATTTGTGTAAACGTTTACATGAAAGCAGGAGGAAAGCATCAAGTTTTAGTAAGAAAACTGAAGAGAAAAGACAAGGAAATGAATGAGATTATTTTACGTCGCCTTTCTACCACATTTGACTAATCGTCACGATGAGATGAAAGGACATTAACAAATACATATGGACAGAGTGCAGGTCTAGCTGTGAGTACAGACGACAGAGCCTCGTTGGCTTGCAATAATGCAGTTCAGTTTCCTGTGTGTACTATGAAGAGAGGTTGAAATATTAGTGTCCTGGTAGAAGGACCATTCCTTACATACCCAAGGCAAGAAGACAAAAACAGTAAGCTGAGATATAAGAGAGGAGACAAAAAACTAAGAAACCAGATGTGTATTACAAGAAGAGAAAGACATAGAAGAATATAAATTAGAGAAGGATAGAGAGCAAGTTTGTGAAACCTAGTCTGCCGTTCAAGATTTTTGGTGAAATATACTGTATCTAAACCTTTTAAAAGGAGTACTATTCCGAAAGGTTTTCATTCATGTTTGATTTGTGTGGAATTTCTTGGTGTTGCACGTGAAAAATGTTATAGATTTCAATGGAAAAAAAGAGTCAAGCTACAGTGTGAAACACAAACAATTGAAGAACTAGTAGCGAATGAAGCCCAAGAACGCTATTGCTGACATCTTTCGGAACTTCAGGTAATCTTTGAAACATGTTTCGTCTACTGTTCATTTTCTATTGCTGTTTGAATTACTCTAATATGCTCGGGAACTAAATATAATTATACATGGTATCCTATTTTAGTGGCCTATTTTTATATAGCTTAACTTGTGTATTAAAATATCTTTACTTTCTTAAGCCGCTTGTGTATTAGATGCTTGCTGCTTTTGGATAATTGATCCACACTTTATTGTACATACGTGTACATATAACAACTTGTACATTTTCGACGTCCACTCGAATGTTAGAGCTGGTGTTTCCTCAATGCTCCAACTAGCTTTGGAATGGAGGGAAGTGAAACAAGTGAGTACGTTCGTTTCTTTGAAAAGTTTATAATGCAACATTATGCGTGTACGTTCCCTAATATTGTACACATAATCAAAATATTTATGTCCATTACTTGGTAATAAGCAGGTTAAGTAGCTACTGTCAGTTTCATAAAAACAAATTCAATAGGCTCTTTTTTCAAAAATATGAAAATTCATGTATCATTCACTTACCGTAGTTTTCTTGATGAAAATAACCTTAAGTTCCCTAGCATCGTCCGTTTCCATGGTCATCAACAAACATAGCAGTGTTACACCTCTAAAGATTTTACAACAGCCACGATGGAGCTGTTTTCGTATTGAGAAGTCAGTTGTATAATTTGGACTGACTCTTGTTTGAAGCACGTTTTCTAACTAGGAATTCAATCATCTGTATTATTATTGATCCCGACGTTAAATTATGAGAAAAAAATGTTGGATTTCGTCTCTTGAAAGGAAGGTTGCTAAGGACCTCAAAAAAGGGCATTTTAACCCTTAAAAAGGGGGGTAAATTAGTGATTTTTCAATTTTCACGGTGCTTCCCTACAATTCCATGTGGCGTCGTAATGGAGCATTTTTTGCCTTCTGGGCTTCCTTCATGAAGAAAAAAATTACTTATTTATTTAGGTACTCAATTATACTGCTTAAAAATAGTATACAAGCCTTGTACAGCAGTTTATTACAATAAATAAATGGCACATACACAATACACAATAAAAAATTAATAGTAGTACACTACATGATAAAACATACATGAGAAAACCAATATTCGTTGAAATAAAAAGAATTACAAATTAAAAAATACAATACAAACACTTACACTAAAATACACGTTAAGTAGTAAAATTACACATATTATTTTAATAATAAAAGGACATTATCCTCGATCGGAATATGATCGTATTGTGATATAAAAAAAAATTAAAATACCTATTATTTGTAAAATGGAAAATAGCAGAAATTGCAAAGCACTTAGTTCTGAACGTATTGTGGCGAGTCTCTAGAGTATTTATAGATAATAAGTAGGGAATATGAAGTTTATCATTAATTAAATTGCAAATAAAACTGTAATCATTGGCATTTCTAGTATTCAAGGGGTACTAAATATTAAGTTCGTCTAACAAATTATAGATTTTATTTTCACAATTATTAAAGTCTGAATTTAAAGTACAAAAATGAAATATTTTCTGTACATTTACAAGCATAATTTTCACATTATTATTACATACAAAATTCCAAGTTTTTGTACTGTAAGTATTTTTGTCAGTGATTGATGGGATTGGGGATTAATATATAGACTATTGAAACGATATTTTCCAGTCTTAAAATGCATAAATCATAGTTTCGCTAATTGTTCCCTGGACGTCTAACTGGCACATGACTTTATAGTTACCAGCATTGAAGTTTCAATATGATTTCAACACATCACGTTGCCAGAACGTTTCAGTTCTTCGTAGATACTTCTTGAAGACAGACAATGAAACATTGACTGAAAAATGTCACGTCGCCACAACAAAACTATACTGCGCACATTACTCTGCGCACGACACATTACCATAACACTTTCCAATATCCCAGCTTGGTTGCTAATAAAAACGAATTCGCTTTAGCGAAGGAGGTTTTCTCCTTTTTTTTCGCAAGGGGTTGGAGGGGGTGGAAAAGTCAATAAAGGGCTTCCTGGGAAAAGGACGACGTCCGTACCTTGGATGACGTGAATTCAGGGCGATTGTTGAAGGCGGAGGAGCGGTCGTAAACCCGGGCCACCTGCGTCTGATGGTAGGGTCTCCGAAGCGACTGCTGGCTGCGATGCTTCAATCAAAGAGTCCCTTTGCCGACACTGCCAGCGTTTCTGGAACGGGCCTACCCTCAAAAAAGTACCGGGAGAGATCGGGATGGAAAAAACCGTAATTGACTCGTTTTCGAATGTAGATTTCGGGAATTTATGCGTTATCGCCTCTGCTGGGTTCCGCAAAGAGCCTCCTCGGAGACTTTCCTTTGTCTGGTTCCTTCGATGACGTCCCATCCGTTGACATCTGCTCGCTTGGAGCAATGGAAAGAACGCATTAAGTTCGCATCCGATCTCGACAAATGCCATGGTGACCATAACAGATTGAATGTATGGGAAGACCTTCTCCTACGAAAGGGTTGTAGGAGTAATCAAAAATAATTTAGTGAAAACCTTACTGTATTGAAAAAATATTTACAACGAGACCCTGTAAAAGTAGATGCAACAATAACGTATGTTTTAAAAGTAAGTTCTCCGACCTCTGTGTTGGAGTGTATAACGCAGCGGCCCAATACTCAAGAGATCCCGTGATCGAATCCAAACCTGGGTATTGGTGTTCTTTGTGAGTGCCCTTTCATCTATTTCATCATATCATCACTCATCGTCATCTTCGCAATTAGCCAAAAGTGGCACAAAATCGAAGTAAAATAATAAAATCAATCAATAAAAGTTCTCAAACAATTTGTTTACATATTTCTGGGAATGAAAACGTCTCCCCCCTGTGATGTTTATTCTAATAATTAGTTTATTATGAGGTTATCTACTCAACGAATAGATGATTTAGATAAGGAATGCTTACCAAAATATTCAGAAGCAAAACTGTACTACTAAGGGTTCCCAGGTTCGATACCCTCTGGAAGCACTAGTGGTTCGGATCCCACTTTAAACTGTAGGTCCAGTCCCGATTAGCCTTACTGTGCATAAAGTGAACTTAAAACACCAACTGTACCACTAAGGTGGCCTTTGAATACTTGTGAGGGACAGAAAGTGTCTTGCTCCACCGAAGTCAACGACTATGTTCTATTGTATTATATTTTGGTTATTCTGCGTCGCTTCCCCATCTCTAGACTTATCGAACTAATTAACTGAATCGTAACAAGGATGGCTGCCTTTATAGCGCGCTATCCTACCCAAGCCGTCACAGAATCTGGTCCAGTAAGTGTGTACCAGGCAGTGATGTGCGTCTACGCGTAAACAACGATAGTTTACATACTACTCGTAGACTATTTTATACACGTAGACACGTAAACAACATGGTGAAAGATGGTGACTTAGCAAAGGGCGCTATTGAAGTAATGCAAAATTATACTACCTATGAGTTGCTGATGTGTGAGAAGAAACTTGTGTACTCTTCTTTGCAATTGCGAACAATTTCTCACCAAGAGAAAAATGCAATATAGAAATATTCTAATGTTTTGTGGAAAAAAAACTACTTTTGGTCCACGACTGCCATCTGTTTTTTGAATGCTACAGCTTTTTCACAGTTGATTTACCAAAAGAGAAGAGAGCAATTTTGTTGTAAATATTATTCTACTCAGTTCTTAGTGGACAATGTCATTTTCCTTTTATGAAAGCGTCAAAAAAATAATTTTAATATAGTTTAGATTGTCTACATAGTCTATGTAAACTACAACCCAATGTAATATACGCGTAGATTACATGTCGATAACGCAGATGTAAACGTATAGTTAACGCCACATAACTGGTACCAGGGCCCCAAAGGCAAAGGGCACCGCAATAAATGGACAGATTCGAGCATATTTATAGAATTATTGACAGCAGCTGAACGTCCATTTTTCCCCAGATAAAGCATGCTACAAATCATAGGCGCCGACTCCATGGGGCTTGGGGGCGCTCAAGCCCCCCCCCCCCCCCAATGTTAACGATGTGGGAGCAGAGCCCTCCAAATAATTTTGCTTAAGAGGATCTAATGTATTATTTTGCTTATCTTGTAAAGTTTACTCTGAATTGTGCCACATGAACTTAATTTTAAATACACATTTGAAATGTTCTAGACCATCAACTTTGGGGGGCTATGACCAGAGACAGCAAAACACATGACTTATGACTATATACTAAATATGTAATTATGAGTATTGTTAACATTTTTACTAAAAAGAGTTACAAAAGACGCTGTGCATGAACAAGGGTAGTGGATGGGACGTTCCTGCTACAAATGGCTCTCACATGACATTCAGAACGAGATCATTGATAGGCTATATTTGGGAGATCTGTTTTGCGCTCCGTGGGAGCAGATATTAAAAGTCGGGAATATTTTGCTATTATGGTTGACGAAACTTGTGATATATCCATCCGTGGACAATTAATATTCTGTATTCGAACTGTGAATAAAAATTTTGATATTTTTAAGGAATTAATGGGCTTTTATGAGATTCAGAACACCGAGGCCAAAACTTAAAAAAGGGAGAGAGAGAGTCATTCATTAATTTATTTCACTGAACAGAGCCCCCCCCCCCAATAACTTTGACAAGTTGACGCCCCTGCTACAAATAAGAGAGTAATTGACAACTCCAAGCTTTATTGCAGATGGTTAATATCTAAAAGTAATTCACCCTCAATAGAGGCTTAAAGGACTGTGCTTAGGGCATGTACTGCTGACACAATTTGTAACTTTGACTGACTCTCATGTATTGCATAAATATCGATTGTTTAATTTTGTTCCTAAATCACCTGCAGGCTATATTTACTTCATAAAAAGACTGTTTGCCATACCTCTCTATTACTTGTTAGAAGCAGCCTTAGAACTTTTACTCAGCATTTACTTTAACTTTCACATTTTCAACGTTAGATGGTGCTACGTTTTACGTGTAATATGTAGCGTATTTAATGTAACTTTTAACAGCTATTGTTCCACTGAATTTGAAAAAATAATATTTACGACAAATTGCCAGAAAATTGTACACAAAGAAAAATTATGTAATTAATGATGAATGTAATTAATTCGTGCTGAAGTTTTGGCGAACTGTACGTACAAATTGCAAGGAATTCTTTTAAGTTTCAAATTTAAAATCAGAAATGCATTATTAGCCACGTGAATAGTGTATCCGCATTATGTAGGTGTTTTGTACTTATATATTTTATTTATCATAGTAGTTCATACTGCTAATCTATCCTGCTATCCTCCAAGATATTAGAATTTGAGGGGAGTAGCGAAATCACTGCGACTCCGTAGACCTGAGCTGGACCCATTCTATGTGACGACTGTTTGGGATCTAAATTTCCATTTGTTTTCTTCTTCTTCTTCTTCTGTATCACTTTATTCTCTTTAAAAGTGTCATAATTTCGGCGTTGATGACGTTTCATAATAAATATAAAATGCATTAGTCGTTTCATAAATTTCAACTGATTTTGTTTCAAGGAACTGTGTTAAATGACCTAAATGATAAATTATCAGGAATAAGAGCACAAAGATATAACTGAAGGAAGTCAACAGTACGAACGGATATTATAGTTAGTAGCCTATATTTTACTTTGCACCGATTTTCTGTCATTTTGGTTAATCGTGACGCTGAAGAATGGTGATTAGGTAACAGATTTAACTCTGTGTCTTCAGTATATTAATTGTTTACATTATAAGTATAAATATATTTCTTTATTTGAACATTGAAGTGTAGTGTCAATGTTAATATGTATTTGACAATGGCTTGTTGTAACAGCGGTCCGCGAGACCGAAACACGCCCGTTCCAATAAAGGCGATTCTATTCTATTGATGAAGATATATTTGACAAAGAAACGCTCTTTCGCAGATTAAGAGTCGTTCTTGTTGAGTTGCTGTTTTAAGTTTACTTTATGCACAAAAGGGGTAATTCAGACTGGACCTACAGTTTAAAGTGGGATCCAAACCACTACGGACCTACAACAGGTATCCGACCCGGAACACCTTGACTACAAGGCGTCGACGTTACCACTACACCACTTGGGAGGCACGCCAAGATTTGGATTCGAACCCGAAACCGACGTTGACCAATCGGCTGGACCTGGAGTAAAATACTCAAAATCACAAGTATTCAAGCGTACATTAAGTTCAGAACTGTAACGCAGCATGCTGCCGCTACAATTAAATCTACCCTTTCTAATAATGTGTCAATTTGTTACGGCGAACTATATTATAACCTAACAACTACATGCTAGACTATTGATGTATTTGAAGTGCAGCGACACTAAGCTCTCTGTGTATACTATTCTTGGAACATTGCCAATTTGCCCCTTTGTGGCTGACAGGCAAAATGCCTGACATTTACCTCCCATTTAGGAATTTTCGTAACGGTAACCTCTCCCTCCTCTTCCACCCTCACAGTGCATTAATGAAAAGAAGCAATGGACCGTTGATAATTATGGGGCGGAAATTTCCTCACAATATGAGCAAGGATTAAAGTTCAGAAGATCGTTGCGAACTTTATCTAAATATTAGCAACTTTCGTGGCAGCTCCGTAAAACGGAGTAGCAAAAATATGCTTGTGTTGTAAACTTTAGCTTAATGCTCATGGTCAAGCGAAGCATCATAAAAAGGAAAAGGAAGCTTTCTTTATGGTCCATGATGAACAGAAAGCTGCATACCGGTGAGACACGGGGCATATGCATTGTTGTTTTCCCTTAAAATAACAGCTTTAGCTTCAAGATAAAATTTGCATAGAATGTCACTTTTTTCAAGATCAACTTCTCAATTTTATAACCGCCCGATCGACCATTTCACTCCCTTATCGTCCGCCTTCCCCAGCTAACAAACGAAATTGTATAAAGCAATGCTCTTTTAGCCCAAATATGTATTTTTCGTACGGTATTTAGGGATATTTTTAATGTGACTAATCCTTTCCCCCTAGAAACATTCTTGTCTCTCTTTACATGTACACTATTTTTTCTAGCGCCGGCAATGTTTATAGGACTACTAGAACGTAAACAAGAACTAAACAACCATGAAAAATATGCCGAGTTTAGGAGTGTTTTGTTTCAGTGATTAATGGCAGTTTCAAGGAAAACAATTTGTTACGTTCGAGTAAAAAATTCAACCAGAATGTAAGTGAAAATATATTTTTGTAACATAATAAACACTATCCTAAGAAAGATATCTAACTAACGATTGCTGCTAAGTGTACGGTATTATCACATATACGTATATACGGCGCGCATGCTTATACACAGCACACACAATTATATATTTTAATCGTTCTCACAAAATCGCCTACAGAATATACTTCCTTCTTATATTAATGTCTTCAAAGCAACGTTTCTGAGAACGTTAGGTTTTTTAAAAAGTCCACTCTTTGCACAGATAGACTAATCGAAACTTGACCTATTGTTTAAAGTAATCCCACCGGAGATTTATTAATAGCTAAATCACCTAATAATACAACGTGACGTGAAAAATGTGCTAGTTCTACTATCCTGTAACTTATCTCCGTGGTTATGTTGCAAACACTTTTTTTTAAAAAATATAATTGTTTCCTAGCTAAATGTGTAGAATTCTCGAAGAACTCTGAACAATCTTGAAGTAACGGCGTTCTCTCTTTCTCTTCCATTTCATTTCCACTTCTTTCTTTCACTCTCTTGTTGCCTCAACTTTCTACTTTTGTCTTAACACTGTCTGCTCTGATCTAGTTCTATCCCCTTATCATTCTCTTTTGCTTTGTCTATCCTTCACTGTTGGATTGATTGATTTGCTTTGTTTTACTTCGCTTTTTGTGCCACTTTTGGCTAATTTGCGAAGATCGGAATGAGTGATGATATGATGAAATTGATGAATGGACACTCACAAACATCCATGCCCAGGTCGGGATTCGAACCCGGGACCCATGGTGTCTTAGCGCGATGTGCGAACCACTTTGCTACGTGGACCGGCTTTCCACTGTTGGACTCTCGCAATCTCTCTCTGACTACTTACTCACTGTTGATGCTCTCTCCTTTTTTATAGTGTGATTCAATCAGTTTCCTTTTCGTGTGCGGTTCCTTCGTTGTCTTTTTTCTTCCGCGTATGTCGGTGTCTCTGCCTCGCTTTCTATCCAAGTCATTATCCGTCATTTTCCTTTCTCCCTGAATCGGTTCGAATCCCGGCCTGGGCATGGATGTTTGTAAGTCTCCATTCATTAATTTCATCATATCATCACTCATCCCCATCTTCGCAAATTAGCCAAAAGTGGCACATAAAGCGAAGTAAATTAAAGCAAATCAATCAATCAAATCCTTTCTCCTTAATTTTATCTAGTTTGCTACCACAAGTCCCATTTTTTCTGAATTTCACCTATCCAATGTCCTGAGTTCTATCCCCCATCTCTCTCTTTTCCCAATATTCCAAATTATCTATTTCTCACATTATACGTGTCAGGATTTCTCTCTTATGTGTCACTCTCCCCTTTTCTCTCACCGATCGTGCGATGATTACATGGTTGGTTCCACTAGCATGCCTCCCATTTCCAGGCTTGCTTGTTACAATGTTTAGATTTTGACACGGTACAGTCGCGTACACTTCTGGGTTGTGACTTTGATTTGCTGTGGGATTGTTACAAGTCAGAAATGTACGTGACTGTATAACAAGCCCTATCTTACATTCTCAATATTTCAGAAACGACAACATCTGCACACATCAGCAAACAAACAAGTAGTTCCAAAATATGTCTCCTCCATTGGTAGTTAAATCAACCGGATGCGATTACGTGTTAATAACCCTTTCGTGCGTGTCTGTTACCACGGCAACCGCGCACGGGAGCAAAATTTTTTAAAGTTGCTTAAGAAGTTTGGCAACCATTTCCCCCTTCGCACCCACTTTTCTTTTGTTCTCTGTCGTGTTTGTCGCCGAGGGTTCTTCTTTCCAGGTTACCCTTTGGGGAACGCGCTCTGAGAAAAGTTGGATCGACTGAGGCGGAGCTTTTGCACGCAACGACTTTCTGCGGCTAATTTCTCTTCATTCGTGACATTTCAACTTTGCATCCTCCTGCAGAGGAGACGGGATTAAATTATTCTCCTCCCTTTTCGCTTTTCTCTTCCCATTCTCTTCCTTTCTCGACGAAACTGTGTAAACTAACCCATCTCTGTCTTGCCTTGCCAAGAGCAACTTCCCAGTTGGGAGATATTTTTGTATGCCAGATATCTTGCTGCTCTGTAAAGAGTAAATACCGAAACTTCGCCGTAAATATAATCCGAAAAGACAGCATCCAGAAACGCCAGGGCTTGAATAATAATCACGTCTCAAACTTTTAAGTGTCACATATGAAGGTTTATTTGTTCAGGAAAATCATCAGAAGATTCGCTGCTTACAAACAGAAAAAACTTATGGATAATCACGCTACGTTCCGTAGCACGAGTAATACTGAGGTTTCAATCGCTACTAAAATTTGCACCGCGGAATATGAGCACCTGAAAGTTTGGAGTTTAGATAACATCAGATGGCGTGCACGTAAAACAATTTGGGGCATTGTAGAAAATAAGGAATAATATGTTTGTACAGATGTGTCGGTTAGTCAACACAATTTTCAATCTTAAAAAATAACATATAATGATTGGGATACCCTGACTTCGAATAAATATTGCTTTTGAGATTCAACGCCATTCTCATCTTCATTGATCCTGAGCGCGGACTGCAGAGAAGACGCTGAACATGATTGGTCCGCCATCTACATATATTTAAAGTGGTATATTTGTGATTTTCAAAAACCCAGTTATTCGAATAAACATACTTACAAACATAATATACAGTAGTCTGAAATACAATCGGATTACAGTTTAGAATTTCTGATGGATAATTGAGGACTAAAGTGGTAAACGTTGTAAGTTCCAAAAGCGAAAGTGTTAAGAAATCACATCGTTCAGCACATCAGCCCGTAACAAAGTTCACACTAGTGACCTCTTTACACGCCCTTTGAACTACTTAGAGGGCTACCAGCCACATTTCACGTTTACCACATTATAAAGCATGGCACATTTCACAGTTTAACGTGAAAAACGGTGTTTGAATCACTGTGGCACTTACAGCGTTTACCAATTTTAGTCTTCAATTATCAAAATACATTCACTCTACGTATATTCCAATCTTGCTAAACTGTTTAGTATAAAAATACTTCAAGTTGATTTTGATTACTGCTATCTTCAGGAATGTAATTGTGTATGCTGCAACTATTTCTGGTGCCTATTTCCCTCCTTCGTAATTTCTCGTGTATATTCCAGACTATTTGTAGTTATTATTCACATTTCTACTCTATCTTCTTCTCGATGTACATTTCCCGTTTTTAGGAAAATATGTCTTCAATTTAATTTCATATTAATAACCTCCTATTTTAAGTGATATTAGTAATATTTGATATAGAGCTTTTCTTCTCATTTCTGTGCTTACCAGTCTTTGTTTTTGTTTTAATTTAGCGCTCTACTTCTATTCTGTCAGTTCCTATAGCCCTCCTTCAGTTCCTTTTCATTCTTCCAATGTCAAATTTCATTGTTAGTGATACTTGTATTTTTAGTGTCTATTTCTCATACTTGTTGTGCTTATTTCTACCCTTCTAGTGCTTTCCCCCTTTCTCGTATCGAAAACTGAACATTTTCTGCTTTTTTTTTTATCAATTTATCTTTAAGATATGATTATCATTTTTCGTATACTCTTCCCTTATAAGGGCTTAAATGACTCATTAACATTTCTCATGTTCTTCCAATTTCGCAGTACCTCTTTCTAGTGTTTTGAAATACTGTTTTTCTTTCAGCACACATTGACTTTCTTTAGTGATAAATCCAATTATATCTCAAAATTGTAGTGCATATTTCCCCTATAACAATATTATCTATCTTTCTGAAGTGTTTATTCTACACTTGTATTGTCAATCTTATTTTGTTCAGTGCCATAATTTCGCTTTTATGTATAGTCGCCTCTATATTGCAAACATTTCAGTGACGGCAGATCCGTCCCTCGATCATGACCTAAGGTATTGGAATGGTCAATAGCAGATGACCTCAGTCCTCTGGAGAAGAAAAAAGAGGGACCACCAGGTCATAGACTATTCAATCTGGGGAAACGTTCAACCAATGGCCCCACTAAAAAGGGATTTGTTCGGTTCATAATTCCTTCTTTATTATCTGCCAGAGGAAGAAGCAGCGTTCGAGACGAACGGACGTGCCGTTTGCGTCTGAAGGGATTCGGGCATTTGGAATCCTTTCCGCCAGATGGAGACCTGCGAAAAGGCCCTGGTTCTGCTTCACTACTCCCCTCGTCCCGTCTCCTGCTCCTTTTCATGTATGCCAACGGATCTGATTCGGTGAGGCGAAGCGGAGATTTTAAGGTGCCTCACCCCCTCCCCGACTTCGTTTCTTGTTCCGGGCCGGAGGACCTTTCAACCTCCTGTACCAATCTTTATCAGATCTGTTCTCCGGCGAGAGGACTTTCATGTTTCTCGTCTCGATTCGAACGCCCTGTTATTCATGCATACAGATGGCAAGCATTGTCTGCTTAAGCTGAGTTGGCGAGAGCACTTATCCACGTCTTGCAAAAATCCTATATTGATTTTCTTAATTTTTAGGGAACTACCAAGGGTGAACCTGCAACTACATAACAAACTAATAGTTTATAAAGGAAACTAATCATAAACATAAACGTAACCGTGGCACTCCGTGCTATGACGCCAGGGTTCCTGCGTTCGAATCCAGACTAGAAGGATATAATAAAAAATGTAAATGGTAATTTCAGTCTGGTGACACCCCGTTCGATAGGTCTTTTAATTTACAACAACTTTACTATTGAAAAAATCAGATGCAGCACATATAGCTATTTCGCGCTAAAATTGTCAACAATGGAAAGACAAAATTAAAATAACAAAATAACACAAAAAGATATGAACAAAAATAAGCAAGATTTTTCTGATAGAAGACCGAAAGGCATACTCTGAATTGAATATGTCAAGACTTTATGGGCGGTCATTATATTGTGTAGGAAGTCTGTAGAAGAGGTATCTTTTTTTAAAAAAAATGAATGAAACGCTATTTACTTGGTCCAGAATTCTCGAATGGGTTTCTCAAATCTGTTTTACTGTTGCGATGATTCCCTAACTTCGTACGAGTTTAAATATTTCCAAAATGGAAAACAATTGCGAAATATTTATACATTCTCGTAATAAAACGCATTTGAAACGACTCTGTGGTTGAGCATGTTAAACGGCCGACGTTCGATCTCGCTACCAAAGTTGTCGGGTTCAGATTCCGACCTGGACAATGGTGTTCGTTGTGACTGTTCAGTCAGCAATTTCATCTAATCATCACTGATACTCTTCGCAGCGATTATCCAAAAGTGGCAGAATTGTAACCTAAAATAAAGAAACACAAATACGAAAACCAATATGCCAAGTCGAATGGTGGTATTTTGAAAACTATTGTGCCCCCTTATAATGAGGTTACCGCGGAGTATCTAGAAACTTTTCATAGAAAAAGAGGTCTGAGTGTCACTCGACTCTTATGTGGGTGTTAGTGAAGGACACTGACAATATGTGGAATGTATTATCCGTTTGGGAACTTTTTGCTTATTGAGAAGTTTGAGGCGTAGAATAATTTATGAAAAGAATTGAACGATTGCTTCCGGATTGGAGGCTAGGATAAAAGGTTATTTACTACACATGGAATACTCCTTTGAGAACAATTCCCCTTCTTTACCCCTGCATATAGCTTGGGTTATCTGCTGTTGATAGCTCCAAGACAGTGATTAAGTAGCAGGTATATAAGAGTTGCAAATGTCTGAAACAGACAAGGAGATATACACTAAAAGACCATATTAGTGGTATTTAAGTTTTAAGTCCACTTTATTGACAGATAGCCTGATAGGGACTAAAACTGCAGTTTCAAAGAGGACCCGAATCACTTTGTGCCTCCACCAGACATCGAACTCGAGACTCCTTGATTACAATACGACGAAATTACAACCACGCCATGGGAGGAGGCTATACACTAGCATTAAGGGATGGAAATATACATTGAAAACGTGGCAAAGTATGGGCTAATGTACAGTTTGCAATGTGCCTCTACCGAGATCCAAACCCGAGACCCTTTACTTACAAAGCTACAGTTATATCATGGAAAATCCACACTCAAACATTTCAGTTTAATACTAGACGAAAGTAAATAAGCACTGAAGGAGAACTTGGAATTGTAATTATAACTCCATTAAGCCTTGTTTCCATGATTATGAAAAACTAAATATGCTGACCAAGGCAGTAATTTATTTTATTAAAAACATAAACTTTTTTGGAATTGTAAGTATAAGAAATAGATACAATAAGAAGGAGAAACTCACTGCTAAAAGAAGGGATTTTTTTCTGAAAGGGGGATCAGCACTAGAAATGGCAGTCAGTACAGAAATATAGGAAGCCACCTAGGAATGCTACTTTTATGTATAAATCAACATTATTAGTGGAGATGCCTTATGAAGATGACTTCTCATAATGTAAATGTAACGATGATACAAAACGGTACGCGATCGTTTTCCAGCGCCAAAGGCACGGTTGGTATTTTTCTAAGGCTATGAAAAGCAACTGAAGTCTCCGGAGAGGGAATAGCACCAGCTGGGAGATTACAAGGTCACTGGAAGCCTCTGGAAACCTCTTTCTCCTCTGGAACCCTGGAAAATATGATGGAAAGGAGGAGAATCCCATTCTCTGGCACAAAGCCCACTTTTACACGCATGGATGTATAATTGCGCTCAGCCCGGAGAGGAGGCCAAGGAGGCTATTTGACCCGGAACGCACGCTCGCCCGACCGACGGAGTATTAATATGTGTGGGGAAGCCGAGGAAAACACATGCGGCGAACGCTCGGATAGGCTGGGCTCCCCGCAAACACGGTTTTCTGAGCGGAATTCCTGAACAGCTTTTCCGCCGTTAATTTTCCCGCATTAGCCTATAAAAGTTCGTCCATTAACGACGGAGAGAAAAGTTTCGTGTTTCAAAAGCTGAAGCACAGAAAGGTAGTCGGCCGTTGTGAAGAGAACTCTAGTTAGCTTCGTCCCCCACGGCCATTTTCTTTTAAAGTTCTTGCATCTTTAGTCCGTGAAGTGTGATTGGTTCCCTTTTCGCGCCGAAACAGAGCACGCGCCAATTGCACTACGTATTAGCGTCATACAAAGCAAGTGATTGGTTGTCCAGATCGCGTGAGCAACATTACGTCATGAGTTTTGGCGGGATTGGAAAAATTACAATTTGCTGATGACACTTCTCGTCTAGCATCGAGGTTTGTTTTAGCTAGAAGTCGTGTGAAACAATTAGTATTTTTTTTTTCTGATTTACATTTTGTATATTGTAATAGCAGCCGTTTTATACTTTCCTCGGCAAATCATTACGAAACGTCGAACAAATGAAGAAACACAAAATAATATTTTTACATTTATGCTTGATATGAAACACTGAGTTACTCCATTCCTTTTTCATTTTGTATTGTCAACTTTTCCGTTTTTTAAAGTATATAAGATATTTACATTATGTTTATTATTTTTCTCTTTTCATTTCTCCTTCTTGTGGAACTCCGTGGCGGAGTGGATTCACAGCGTCCTATGAAGCCTGGGGTCCCGACTTCGAATTCAGGTCTGGGCAAGGGTGATCCTTTTGGGTGTCCCTTCTACAATTTTATTATACCATCACACTCATCCTAATCTTCACGATTAGTCAAAAGTGGAAGAAAAGCGAAATAAAATAAACCAAATCAATCAATCTTTTTTCTTCTTATCTTTTGTCAGTTTGAAATATAATTACATCGTACACACTTTACTTTCTAATTCATTTACTTGAACTTTTTCATTCATTTTTATTGCCTTGTTTTGAGTTGTAACAGAATTCAAACACTGAACAGAACTTTAGCATGTTTCGGATATAATGATGAAGAATGATTACTTCAACAATGAGACAGCCAGAATATAGCTTTATTGCATTATGGCATTGCAGTCATCTCTTTGGTACCCTTTTATGCGATTTGTTACTCTAATTTGAAATAAATGCGATACAGTATGCCCTTAAAACGAACTTCCGATATTAACTGAAGATTTAACCAATTGTTAACATGCTGCTGCCTGTTCGTTTATTCATATTATGTCTAAATATTCTCCTCAACATTTTACACACCATAAAGCAGCAAATACAATTTAACGCACGCACATATGCACTCATACAGATATTGGCAAATATTCCAAAGCTGTTCAAAACAATTTTATGTATGTACAGTTACGGACACTGTGGGTTGTAATGATACCATTAAAAGTCAATGACGTTGTTACAAGCCAGAAGTGTCCGTGACTGTACATACACTGCGAAGAATTTTTCTGAAGTAAAGAAAGGTTCACAAGAGCATTTTATCCCACAATAACAGCTTGTAGAACACATAATAGCGTGATTCTCCTACTTGGAGTTGTAAATGTGCGTTATTAAAATATTTTCCCGCGCATTCTAAAAAATATATTCTGCAATATAAAGGTTAGGAGAATGTTACTTCAAGTTTTCTTCCTTCTTTTAATGATGTGAAATTCTACTGCTAAGACGCCAGGAGGGAAGGAATCTGTGCTTTCCTCCAAGAATGCACAATCGAAAGATGAAGACTCAAAAGAACTGAAAACCTCCTCAAAAGCTATTCACAGAGGAAGAATTACAAAAACGTCTACTCTATCCGAACTTATAAGCAGACGAGGGATTTCAAGTAAATTTCCGAGGCGAATAATAATGGAAAGAAAAGCAGGATGATAAAGAAAAGAATAAGAATTGAAAGAATTCCATAAAAGCGATGTTTGTTAATCTACAAAAGTATGGGAAGCTGGGAGAAAAAATTGGACTGCATTGCTACTTTTCCTTTTCCTTTGATCACATCCAATTTTTCATTTCTACTCTTCAAGCTTCCGTTTCACCTTTTTTTCTTTTTGTAATCCTGCTTTTTTGTACTGCTCCCTTTTCTATTACTGTTTCTTTCGTAAGGAGAAAGGTAACAACTTGCCTTATTATCTAAAACTACCCATATATCGTTCCGCTGTGATCACAAGAAATGTTTTCATGTTCCTCAAAGCACAATATAGTTCCTCCATATATCTTCCTGGTTGCTTTATATCGAGAGTTAATCACGTCTTCATTTGGGCAGATTTCATATGAACATTGTAAAGCTCGTGGCCAGAACCGATGTCTCGTTAAAGCTAATAGGGTAGGTATTCTACGAGGATGTAAAATGAGTATTGTGTTCACTTCGGAAAATGTTTGTTACCACAGTAACTTTTCTCTTCTGGCTTTTTGTTTTGGATTTGCCTTATTCTTAGGAATGAGGAAAAGTCTTCAAAATAACAGATTTTTTTATTGTTCTCAAGTCAATAATGGGGTGCATGTATCATCATGAATAATAAATGTTTATTCCTAAGGTATTTCGCGATCATTACGTTTCACAGATCAGCAACACAGATTGTGATTGTAAAGGTTGATTACGTAGAGAGTAGATCTGGAATGTTGCGAACTAGGCATTTTCGCTCTTCATGTATATTTGTTGTCTTTCAATATGAGGTGTATTTTTTAAGACATCACCATGTCAACCTCTCTTCAACGTATTACACCCTGGACTGCGTTTTGAAACGAGGCTCTGGCGATTGGACGTGAAGCCAGGATAATCCTCTGTACGAATTGTGTTGTGTCTATATGTGTTTGTGATTGTTCCTACATCCATCTCATTGTATCATCTTCCTCCATACACAAAAATGGCAGGGAAGCGACATAAAATTACCTAATTCAATCAACCAATCGTTCAGTATGAATTTTTGTACACATTTCCAGTTCAGGATTTGTGTTTCTTAATTTTTTTTGGATATGAAAATATTTGTAAAAAAAAAGTGAAATTTTGAATATGGACGTTTATATGCATACTTGTATGTTTTTCATAGGCAATTTGGAGCCTTCAACTATTTATGTATTACTTCAAAATAATAACGAATTGGAAACTCTGCAAATATGTGTTCAGTTTGTTTACTAGGGTAGTACTGTACATACTTTTCAAAAAAACACTTATGTTATAGCAGCTACAGCTTGTGTAACTTTGATAGAGCCCCGTTATTAACTTTAATATTTACTTATCTGTTTAACGCTGCAAGGATTTAAAAACAAATTTTGTTTACTGATCCTTTTATATGCTCTATGCCATAGTATCAGATATATACAGTAATACTCGCGTACCTTCGACGTGGCCTTTGGCCACGTCTTGTACGCTCGCATGCGTGACCTTCGTCCACGTTGTGGGCGCAATCATGTTATAGATGGAGTTCTTCATAGATCTTAATGACTTTGAAAATGTCTGCATGTTGTATTGGATGATGGGGAACATATGTATAAGTTTGAAAAGTTTAAAAAGTAACTTTATGTGTGTATGGGCTCTAATAAGGTACAAATATTCAAACTATTATTGTCTATTTTCTTAATAATGAACTGAGTAAGTAATAACAGTTTCAAGATAAGTAGTTGGATGTTTTTCATTTACGAATTAAATTGCGACAATAAATTGAAAATGTTATATTTACTTCTTTTTCAATTTTCACATTTTTGAACGTAATTGGATAATAACTGTTTTCCGTCATTTCCCTCTTTTGCCTGCCTTGCCTCTGTAATAAATTCTGATGCTCGCATTTTGAAATTCGAAGAGTCTAGCATAATTCCCTTACAGTAGTTTTCGGGTTGAAAATAAACATTCTTTAGGTTCCCTAGCAACGTCCGTTTCCATGGACAACAACAGGCACGGCAAGCTCTAAGGAATTGCATGTCATTATACCTACTAAACATTTAGTTAAAACAAGCACGATGTAGATATTTACGCATTGAGTATAACAATATATACGTAATTGTATCTGGGCTGAAACTCCTTATTATGTAGATGTCGCCCTTGTTTCAGGCACCTTTTCAAAGTCATGAGTTCATTCATCTGTGTGCTATTGATCTGTGAGAAATATAATGTAGCTAGACAATTAAGAATTGAAGGAAACAATGTGTGCAAAAGAAATGCCCGTGGCAACGGTTGCTAAGGACGTGAAAAAATGGCATTTTCGCCCTTAAGGAAGGGCCGATTGAGCGATTTTTGAATTTTCTCGAACTTTTGGGACGATTTCATGGGGGGTCGTGATCGGGCATTTTTCGCCTCCGGGGCTTCCTTCATGGAGAACATTTATGTCAGTGAGTGAGTGAGTGGTGGGATTGGGGCTATATATATATTGGACTCGCGTACTTTCGACGTGGCCTTTGGCCACGTCTTGTACGCTCGCATGCGTGACCTTCGGCCACGTTGTGATCGCAATCATGTTTTAGATGGGGTTCCTCAATGATCTTAATGACTTTGAAAATGTCTGCATGTTGTATTGGATGATGGGGAACATGTGTACAAGTTCGATAATTTGAAAAGTTTAGAAAGTAACTTTGTGTGTGTATGGGCTCTAATAAAGTACAAATATTCAAACTATTATTGTCTATTTTCTTAATAATAAACTGTGTAAGCAATAACCGTTTCAAGATAACTAGTTGGATGTTTTGCTTAAACGAATTGAAAAGCGACTAAATTGAAAATGCAATATTTACGTATTTTGTTATTTTCACATTTTTGAACGTAATTGGATAATAACTGTTTTCCGTCATTCTCCTCAAATTCCTACATTGCCTCTGTAATAAATTCTGATGCTCGTATTTTGAAATTCGAAAAGTCTAGCATAATCCCCTTACAGTAGTTTCCGGGGTGAAAATAAACTTTCTTTAAGTTCCCTAGCAACGTCCGTTTCCATGGACAACAACAGGCACGGCAAGCTCTAAGGAATTGCATGTCATTATACCCCCTAAACATTTAGTTAAAACAAGCACGATGTAGATATTTACGCATTGAGTATAACAATATATACGTAATTGTATCTGGGCTGAAACTCCTTATTATGTAGATGTCACCCTTGTTTCAGGCACCTTTTCAAAGTCATGAGTTGATTCATCTGTGTGTTGTAGATCTGTGAGAAATATAATGTATCTCGACAATTAAGAATTGGAGGAAACAATGTGTGCAAAAGAAATGCCCGTGGCAACGGTTGCTAAGGACGTGAGAAAAGGGCATTTTCACCCTTAAGGAAGGGCCGATTGAGCGATTTTTTAATTTTCTCGGCCTTTTGGGACGATTTCATGGGGGGTCGTAATCGGACATTTTTCGCCTCCGGGGCTTCCTTCACGGAGAACATTTATGTCAGTGAGTGGTGGGATTGGGGCTATATATATATTGGACTCGCGTACTGTCGACGTGGCCTTTGGCCACGTCTTGTACGCTCGCATGCGTGACCTTCGGCCACGTTGTGATCACAATCATGTTTTAGATGGTGTTGTATTGGATGATGGGAAACATGTGTACAAGTTCGCTAATTTGAAAAGTTTAGAAAGTAACTTTATGTGTGTATGGGCTAATAAGGTACAAATATTCAAAATAGTATTGTCTATTTTCTTAATAATGACCTGATTAAGTAATAACCGTTTCAAGATAAGTAGTTGGATGTTTTGCATAAACGAATTGAATAGCGACTAAATTGAAAATGCAATATTTACGTATTTTGTTATTTTCACATTTTTGAACGTAATTGGATAATAACTGTTTTCCGTCATTCCCCTCAAATTCCTACCTTGCCTCTGTAATAAAATTCTGATGCTCGTATTTTGAAATTCGAAAAGTCTAGCATAATTCCCTTACAGTAGTTTTCGGGGTGAAAATAAACTTTCTTTAAGTTCCCTAGCAACGTCCGTTTCCATGGACAACAACAGGCACGGCAAGCTCTAAGGAATTGCATGTCATTATACCCCCTAAATATTTAGTTAAAACAAGCACGATGTAGATATTTACGCATTTAGTATAACAATATATACGTAATTGTATCTGGGCTGAAACTCCTTACCAGGTAGATGTCACCCTTGTTTCAGGCACCTTTTCAAAACCATGAGTTCATTCATCTGTGTGCTATTGATCTGTGAGAAATATAATGTATCTCGACAATTAAGAATTGAAGGAAACAATGTGTGCAAAAGAAATGCCCGTGGCAACGGTTGCTAGGGACGTGAGAAAAGGGCATTTTCACCCTTAAGGAAGGGCCGATTGAGCGATTTTTTAATTTTCTCGGCCTTTTGGGACGATTTCATGGGGGGTCGTAATCGGGCATTTTTCGCCTCCGGGGCTTCCTTCATGGAGAACATTTATGTCAGTGAGTGGTGGGATTGGGGCTATATATATATTGGATAAGGATTTATTTCATAGACAAAAGAAGCCGTAAACCATGGCTGGCTAAACCGCCATATTTGTGGAAGAGAGCTGTCGTGTGCATGTGTGGACTGCAGAGCTAATAACGCTACTGTAGCGTTGTAAGAGAGGGTGACCGAGGCAGGAGGCTTCGTCGGTCGCGTTCACGCAGTGAGAAATATATCGTTAACTGATTCGTGAGTAACACTTTGTAGTTGTAGTGAGGACAAAAGAAACAGCTGGTGATTTCATGAAAATGTTGACCTTTTTTACTTCTCAACTCAAGTGGCTCCCCCACTCGTCTGCTGCTTACTGGCCTTGAGGTACAGTATTCAGATGGTAAGCTCACACCGCACGGGGAGCTTTCCGACCTTCACAAGTGCAAGTGAAATGCTCAAACCTGATAAAAACCATAACAAAACCGCATGAAGCTACTTCTATAAAATTCATATGGTCGATTTCAGTAGATAACGTGTGTAAAAATGTCAACTGTTTGATTGTTCTGTAGAAGTGCTTTTGAAATTTTCAGCAACATTTTGTATCTTTCGGAAGAAATATTTCACCTCCCCACGATTAGAAATCCAGGAATTTCATCATTAATGCTCATTGAAGTTTAATGCGTAGTGCTTGGTAGTTGTTCAGGCAAGTGTTTTAAGCAGTTCTGAATCAATCTGGATATTTACAAATCCAGATGAGCAAACTTACTCATCCCACACTCTTTGGTGTGTCATAAAGATCTGTCTCTGTAAAAAACAGCTATCAAACATAGCAAATACAATTTGGCATGTACTTCACAATCTATCAAAAAACTCACTTTAAATTTTTATTTTAAGTTTGATTGATTGATTGATTTTGTGTTTTAAGTCCATATTATGCACAGTAAGGCTAATCGGGACTGGACCTACAGTTTAAAGTAGGATCCGAACCACTATGTGCCTTCACCGGGTATCGAACCCGGGACCCCTTGACTACAAGGCGATGACGTTACCAATACGCCATCTCGGAGGCCCTTTATCTTTTAAGTAATAAACACGACGTCAAGTTTGACGTTACACATGAGTATATGAATCCATTTAATATTTTTTAACATTGTTTACCGTGTGTAAAGTGATACGTGTTTGATTTTGCTTACATTATACCCATTTCAGCCTCTTTAGGCTAATCGTGGCTGCGAGGGCGAATGATGATTTGATGAAAATGATGAAGAAAAGCGCGGGAAGTAATATCCCAACACATACCGGAACTTCAACCTGAAACCTTCATGGCAGATTGGTTGATCTCTTTCATCATGTTGGTAAAAGGAAAATATTTTTTTTTATTTTCACGACCAAAAAGAATTTCAAAACCTTGCATCTGGATTTATGGTTCCAAAAAGAAGGAATGGTGTGTGTTTTTATAAGATGAAGAGCATGAAAAGTATTTTCTTGAAGGTGAAAAGTAGGAAAGTATGTTTCTAGGTAAAATGTAGGAAAGAGTGTTTTTAAATGTAGAAAGCAGGAAAAGTATTTCCAAAATATAAGTACAGAAAAGTATGTTTTTTTAATGTTAAAAGCTGGAAAAGTGTGTTTTTGTAAAGTGAAATGTATGAAAAGTATGTTTTATTACTTTTTCGATGTTCAAATAATTCAACGAAAACAAAACGAATGATAACTTTTATTTATATACTAGTATTGGTTTCTCAATTATTGATATTAATATCTTATCAGAGAGACTCTATGTCATTTTATCTGAAAAGAGAGACACAGCAAATTATTAACAGGAAGCATTCATTCTTTTATGATCAGCAGCGGAGATTTTTTTAATCACTTGCAATGTGACAAGTTTGAAGCTCGTCCTCTGAAGCACGAAAAAACAACAACTTGGAAATCGTATGTTTGAAAAGAGTGCTCCATTTATCATCATCCTACGAGAGGTTCTCTCTGTCGTTGAATCCAATTTTTCATCAGGTAACAAATCATTTAGGTTCCGTTCTAATTGCTTTCAGTTTTTCCTGAAATTCGTCTCTCAGACAAAAACATGTGAAGCGTGTCACCAGCGGCGATTTTTTTTAATGTAACTGAGTATGGGATTTGACGTGGATTTCAAAGAAAACATTTCAACTGATGAGTCAAAAATGCGATTTATTGGAGAAGAGGCGTGAAGGATATCGATATATATGTGATTATTGTAGGAATGATTTAGGTTTAAGGTAAAATAAAACCCGTATTTTACTCGTATATGTCATTCATAGGGTACTAACCAACCTATCCGCGCCAACTGTCTGAATGTCAGAAAGTACCCGTTCTATGAAGATAAATTTTGGTGGACTGATAGATCTACCCCAGTGCAATATATCTGCTAGGGATCTTGGATAATCTGTCGATACCTTGAACATTATAAATTGTGTTTCGTAACATTTTCCAAAGTTCAAGACCTATCAAATGCTAATTTAACGCGACATCATTATTTGTACTGGAAAGTTCCAGGTTCGATCCTTGGTCTGCTTGTTCCTTTATGAGCATCTCCGCATCATTTTCGTTTTTTGTATTCTATTTTGCATTATTGTTATGAAGTCTGCCACTTTTGGTTAATCGCGACGATGAGAATGAGTGATGATTAGATAGAATCGAAGGACGTATCACTCACAAAGTACGCCTATGCCCATGCAGGCGACTCGAGTCCGAAAATGTCGGTGGTAAGATCAAAAACTGACCACTCCTTGATCCATTACGTATCACTTTCATTCATCATCGCTATTGGCCTAAAAAGTAGAAAAGGGACAACAAATAGGAAATATACGAGTTAATAGTGACAATGCGGGTTTTCCCCATAGCGTATTGGTATTCGATACCCAGGGGAGGCACACAGTGATTCCAATTCCAGTTTAAACTGGAGGTCCATTCTCAATTAATCTTTCTGGGCATAACGTGGACTTAAAATTTCAAGTGAGTTCGTATAGTGACGATGAGGAATGAATTATGATTATAGTAGTGAATACATGGGAAAAAGATGAAATAATGATTTGGAACAGCCAATATGAGCTTATAATACATCCTCTGACTTTGAAGCGAAATATGGTCAACAGATATTCATGAGTAAATTGAAAATGTTTATGCAGTCATGGGTAACGTATGCAAAGAAAGGAAAATATGAGATAGTAAATTTTACAAAGCTTTTATTGATTCGTCCTTGAAAACATAAGTGTGGAGAAAACAGCGAGGAAGTCTGAAAGGAAACGTGGAATGAACTCTGTGTCGCATGGTGTCCCACCCAGGAAAACACCTTGAGTAGCTTTAGAAAGGTGTCACTCGGGAACAATAGTCCCAATAAGAAGAAAAGAAGCGTTTGTAACACCTAAAGCTAGAAGAAGAAAAAGTGCACAACAAGGGAACTCGGAAAATATAAAAAATAGGAACGACAAGAAAACGAAGCTCTATTTTCCGCGGGAAAGTTTTTTTGGTGAGAAAAAGTGACAAACTGCCAGCAACTGAAGCCATTCTGAAGATTCCAGGAAGGAGTTATTGAAAGAAAAGTTTGTGGATGGGGGTGGTCCCCGTCCAACGTTCCCTATACAACGAGCTATTCAAGGGTCCGTTGCAACCTGACGATAAAAGTCACAGTTCCCTATCGTTTATTATCTTGCGCGGGAAACGTGTGAGAAATGACGTCATTCTTTACTCAGGCGCTGCCTGCGCCCCCTTGTGATAAGTGTCGTAAATCACCACTTGGAGGAGAAAGGGACACGTCACGTAAGATATATTCCGAGACATGAAGCTATCGATCTGACAGCTTTTGGCCTTGCGACTGCTAATGTTGGGTTGGAGAGGGATGAACGGCGGGGGAAATAATGCCCCCTCCCTCTGAGCTGTTTCCTTATTGGAATTGTTACAGGGAAAATAATATGATTGCAATTTGCTTCAAGCAAGAAAATGACTCAAAACACCACACTCGCGTAGAAACGTGCGTCGTAAGGTAATAAAAGAAAGACGTGAGGGGAGCGGGGGGGGAAATAGAAGAACCACCTGTTCTATTATCTTGATCAGCTCCGGCCGGAGCACTTGGAAACTGCTGAACCCAGATATCGCAATTTGTACACTAGCACGCAATGTTAAACTGAGCTTAAAACCTTGCATGATGGAAATTTTTCACGCAGGTGGAACATTTACAAGCACTTGCGGAAGAAAGTCCCCTGCATCTCATAATGAAGTCCGCCGATACGTACAATACGTTACGAGATTCTTATGAATTTGCAAGCACAAAGACGGATTCAAATGAATTTTAGGGACAAAGGTTCTTACTGGTGCCGCGATAGTCTAGTGGGTATGGCGTCTCACTGCTACAAAGGAGAACACCTAAATTCGAATTTTAGAGGCTGGAATTTTTCCGGCAAGGTCCCTCCACTAAAGCGGCTTCGAGTTTCATTCAGCCTCTAATAAACTGGACCGCCATACGACTTACAGGGTTAGGAAAAAAGATTCATAATAACTAACTAACTCTCTAGCCTTCTTAAACCCAAAGGTTCATGGCTGCAGCAACACATGCCTTCCATCTGTCCCTATCTTGAGCAAGATCTATATATTCTTTTCCATCCCTACCGATTTCCTTTAGGTCTATCTCAACGTTGCCCTCCATCTTCGTCTTGGCCTTCCTACAGGTCTCTTACCATTAGGTTTCCCAACAAGAATCCTGTAAACTCCTCTATGCTCTCCCATTCCTGCCACATGGCCTGCCCACCTAAGTCTTCTTGATTTATTATTCTAATAATATCTGGACATGAATACAAATTATGTAGTTCTAAATTATGTAACCTTCTCCACTCACCTGTCTCCTCATCCCTTTTAGGTCCAAATACTTTCCTAAGGATCTTATTTTCAAATACTCTCAATTTATGTTCCTCTGTCAATGTAAGGGACCAAGTTTGACACCCATGTAATACTACAGCTACTAATAATATAAAAGGATTCATAATTTGTTTTGTATTTTCCCATTTATGCAGCGATTTGATACTAATTATTACTATTAGCATGAACGATTATTATAGCAAATTCATGAAGTGATACTCATAAATGCACAGCCAGGCAAGAGCCGGGATTCGAACTCGGAACCTTCGGTAACTAGATAGCCAGGCGACCATTCAACGACCTCGGAAACCGAGTTGGCAAATATAGTCACGCAGATTCAAAGAATTAAAACTTGCCACTGAAATTGAATCTTACGCGTGTTTTCAATTTTGAATGGTAACCGATAAAACCGTAGACTATTTCCAAAGGTCTTAATGTAGCTACACGTTAAACACGTGTTATTAAAAGTAACTAGGGGAATTTAAGCATAATTATAACATTTTCTTTCTTCAATATTAAGGATAAAATGATGACTATAAAAAATACAAGGGAAACGCCATACCTTATCCATCGTGCCTTCGATAGGTTATAATTTTTGTTACACTAACCACTTAATCACGGTGTCTGGAGCACACAATTATAACATTTCAGCATGATTTAAGCTTATTATTAATATAACATTGCTGCCTCTATGACAGAACACGCTGACACTGCCGGGTTTGAGTCCTGTTCCTGGTAATAATTGATCTTTGCGAGTGACAGTTCGTCACTTTTATGTAGGAATTATTCATTTATCATTGTGTTGCAATTAGTCAAGAACGACAAAGATTCAGGAAGAATAAGAAATATGCAAACAACATATCATTGATTGATTGATTGATTGAATTGTTGTTTTAAGTCCACTTTATGCACAGAAAGGCTAATGTGGACTGGACCTACAGTTTAATGTGGGATCCGAACTACTATGTGCCTCCACCAGATATCGAATCCGGGACCTCTTGATTACAAGCCGACGACGCTATCACTGCGCCATCAGGGAGGCACAACAACATATTATTCGTAACCATATTTGAAATTGTGTGAAGAGAGAATTTTATTTTCTATAATTATCACATTATCGAAACAAAATAATATTATTGTTTCGATCTATCTTTTCCAGGTGTAATTTAGTGGTTAGCGTGGCTTTTGTGGGGGGGGGGGGAGAGGGGGAGTTAGTACAAGGTAATTATCGAGCCATTGTGATAATTACTGCTTTCGTAACTGGATCAAAGTTTCTTCAAATTGTGTTCCTCTTCTCAAGATTAAATATGGTGTTGAGCAGAGTAGAATGTCTTAGGTTGAATTCGAATCAGTGACCCTGAAGTGCGCTGCTACAACTCCAGACTAAAGTGACCAGTTTTCTAAGCAGTTATCAAAACTGGTTCGAAAATTAATGAATAATCAATCTTATGTTTGGAAAAGATCTGGTCTTAAAGTCTAGTGAGATTACATTAGCAATAATTTAATTACAACTTTTAACAATGAGTTTCTTATATTTTTGTGCAGGTGTAAATCTTGTTGAACGTTCTAATTCAGTCCCTCTCATCCGAGACCAATAAAGCCAGCGTCATACACTAATATGCACTGAATTATTTATTAATATTGCCTCATCACTTGTCACGGAAGGCTGCTCTAAATTGTCACATGTCAACGTCAGGACAAGTAATAATCAATTCCCTACTCTAGGAGACATTTAGGTAGGCACCGAGAGAGAACGCGAAGGAGGGAGAAGAGATGAATACTTGATGGAAATCGTTAAGCGAGAAGTACATTTAAATTTATATATTAGATTGGATGTCTCTTAACGTCAAGATTTCTTACTTGCATGAAATATTAGCCCAGAAGTTATAGAGCCTCAACGAATGGGGTATAAGTTGTGCATATTTTCAGGTATAAAACATGCTTAGGCAATACAAGTAGTATTGTTTGAGCACTAAATATATTTCAATTGCACGAGGGTATTCAAAATGAACTCGACAACATAACTTCTTTATAATTCTTCCAGTTGGAGTTTCGTGAAAGACTTGGTGTTGGTCCAAACTGAACGCATCACACAAGTCGATCGGGAGATTCTGGATTTGAATCGCCTTTATGTTTGTACGGTTAACCGTAGAGTACACATTCAAAACTTTTGACTATCTTGAATTATCATATTATTGCACGTAAGATATTTATTTTCTTTTAAATAATTATAAACCTCATTACAACAAATGTTTACAGTTGTTGACTACGTAAATGAAAGCAACTCTCTTGTATCCGTAAAATCCAAAGTTTAATTTCGCAGCAACACACGTATTCCATCTGCCACTAACTTGGGCAAGATCGATTCAGTCTTTACCGTCCTTGAGGTCTGCCTTCACTTTGGCCTTCCACAAAGTACTAGATTTAGTAAATTTTGAGCAAATTTCTTGGTCCCTCTCAACAAATTTGGACGTTTACTAAAAGAACTTGGTTCTGCTTAACATGATATGATCCACATTTTTATGTGACGTCACCAGTAGAAGATATGTCACTAATGTATTTATTTTTGTAAAAGAAAGCGTAATTTCTTTGTTATTATGTGTAATATTGCACCCTGTTTGTAATATATATCTTTTGTTTTAATGTTTATTGTATTTTATGCTCTGTTATGAGTAGTTTAATTATCTTCATGTTTGCAAGAGTGCACTATACGAATTTGTATTTCTAAAGATGTATAGATGTCAGTCTTGTTGATAGTATCCTTTTGTAGATAGTGAATGATTCATCTGTACTTTAATCTGTGTTCTCGAAAATAGTATAAAAGCGAGGATATCGCGTAAGAATCATCACACTTTTTCGCCTCGGATCGACGAAGCTTTTAAACTTAAAAATAACTCCTCGGTGTTGTGCATACATCTTGGTATGGTAGTTCGGGGCGCAAGCTAGGTCCATGTGATCATAGGTACGCCGATAGCCATGCATTGATGATATGCACAATACTGCAACCATTCTACGTCAAATAATAAAGTTAGCCTAAGGATTAATTTGGAAATAAAAGGCTAAAGAGCAAATATTGGCTCAGTTATCATTGCATATCTCTTGGTGTGGTAGTTCGGGGCGCAAGCTAGGTCTATGTGATCATAGGCTTACCGATAGCCACGCATTGAGTTTATGCGTTTTAATTGAGTCAATTCATCGACAAAACGAAATCCTCGCCTTCGTCTCAAGTATAGTTGCATTATAATTGCAATAAATAAAGAATAAAACCTTTCAGTTTATACATACGGCAGTAATGTGGTTTTATTTCTCTGTGCTGTGAATATTGTTTTTGCCTAACACTATCCCTGTACCTGAGAGGAGTCTGTGTACTTCACCGAGTCTCATCGTTCACCGCTTCGTATTATTAAGTTAATATTAATAGTAAAATAATACGACGCGTGAAGTAATCGTGCGTGAGAACGTATCAAACAATAATTTGTTTTACGCCAATTTAAACAACGTTTGGTTACTAGCAGCTACAGTCTCAACAGTATTAGTCACGACGTGATGGGGTAACAGGGATGGAACATTGCTGAGACAAAACATGTGAAGTTTCAGTCCATGGGTGAATAATTAATAAAGTTTTCATAATGTTTGGGCTCAGAATAGGTGGAAAAGAGGGAGGAAGTGTGGGATTTTTTTTAGATAAAAGATAAAATAGTGATTAAAATGCTGCATGCAGATGAAAGAGATATACAAAACGACGTGAAGCATCAGTTATGACGGTAGACTGATTAGCACAAATCAATGACGCATGGAGAACACGCGCATAAGCTCTTCCAACGTTCACAAATTACATGCTATAAAAATCGTACATGAAATGAGTAGAAATGCCATTTCTGCATGAAATTGCCCGCTTCGATTTCAGCCAGGAACCTTTTAGCAGGTAATGGTTGCTTGACAGATTATCAGCATGTATAACTTTGGCCCTAAGTGAAGCAGGTGCCTGATATGCCTCATGCGTGGTGTATAACTGAATCGATCCGAAATAACAGCAGCTCCTCAAATTGGTAGTTACAGTAAAGTTTTCTCAAATTATGTATCGATGTTAATTACGGGAGGAGATATTCTTCTAATAAGATGAATTATAGGCGTCGTATGCACATGACGGTTCTCACACGCTTCGAATGAAATAGCGACGCAACAGTGACTTGGCTGTCTGATGTAATGATAGGTTTCCGTGAAGGAATTGTGTGTCCAGGACTCCCGGACTAAATATACATTGATGTACTGTCGGATCGATGGAGAATTTGTTTATAAAAAATAATTTGATACCAATTTATCACTTCCAAAAATATAAAGGTATAGTATAATATATAATTATAATATAAATGTAAATCTTAAACCTTGAAGGAGGACGCCTTATCATGGAAACCATCAACACCAGGCAAGGCCCAGGCACCTAGCCACCATCTTAATGAGGAATGACAAACGTTTTCTACTGCCCAAAATAGAGTTACTTAATAAACCAACTTACCCTCTTACTCACCGCAATGTACTTCGTTACATTGTTTGTATTATAACTACGTACATCGTTGTCCTGAGTAAAGAGGAATTAAGGAAGGTAAAAGTGAATTTAAATTTCTGTTGCTGATATGATCTGCAACAATATTTTACGTCGAATGTATAACAGATATTAACATAAATGTCAATTTATCCGATTCAAGTTGATTGACGTTAAGTATCTGGTGGGAATCTTCAAAGTTCTTTAAGTGAGTTTTATGCTTTTTTTGTTATCTCACGTAAAGCATACATGACAATTTTAAAGGTAATGACATATTTCATCTATGATGATTTTAGCGACCTTATTTGGTGAAAAGAAATATTTTTATAGCATTAAGACGGGTTAAAAGAAAAGAGCTCTCTATGACAGTCGTAAAATATATAAAATATGAAATATTCGTATCGTTTTACTACATACTTACATAGAACAAGCAGCCTAAAGAATCAAGAACTTTCCAGACAGAATAAATTGTAAATAGGAGGACAAGCTAGAAGTTGAGATAAAGATAATGGAAGAAGTAAGGGGAGCATATATAATCGAAAACGTAAAACGTAGATATTCAAATTAAGTATTAAAAATTCATAGACACGTAAAAGTAATATGCGGAAAAGTCACGCTCGCTGGAGGAGAAAGTTTGAAGTTTCCTGTAAGTGAATTTCATGTTATTACCGCTGGGTTAAAACATACTCTGCAGCAGGTATGTCGTTTCCGAAATTACTAGTGTCCTGTTCCTTGCTGACTTCAGAACTACAATAAACTGAAGTCTGCTTTGGACGCCCACGGAAACATTTAACGAGTGCATTACACGTTGTCATTAAGGAGTAACTTATAAAGCATTGTGTCCTACCATGAAGAGACTGGGTCTATGAAAATAGCATTGTACAGTCACGGACACTGCCGGGTTGTAATGAATACATTGACATTCAATGGAATCGTTACAACCCGGCAGTGTCCGTGACTGTACACATTCAGCTTCTCGCTCATTGTGGATGAAAAACTCTGACCGCCTTTATATACAAGTACACTCTGATGAGAAGACCAGGAGTAAAGCCTGCTAGAGTTCGCCACCCAGGAAATCGAACACGAGTCTCCGGTACGTAAATTGTATATTTTTCTGTCCTCTACGATCACATTATGTTTTAATGCTACAACCTTCAACATATGCAACCAAAAGTATTACGGTGTTGTGTGTGTTGCCAGAACCAAGGCTATCAGGTAAATTTTTTGTTATTTCCAATGTCGGAGTAATTGTGAAGATAACACTAGGGAACAAATTTTAACTTTTTTCTGTATCCTGGATGAAATAACGTGGTCTTTACTAATTTCGGTGCGAGGAATTCAGAGAAAGTCTCAAAATTTTTGTATCACGTCCGAGATATACAGGGTGTCCCAAAAATCACGAAATCAAGACTGAACTTGTGCAAAAAATAATCGAGACATGAAGCTTGTATTAGTTATTAACTTTATCTATATGGATATTCCTTACACAGTAAGCACGAAAATGATTATCTGCATGGACTTTCTGTATGGATAAAAGCTTGTAAGGTGTAAAAACACACATTGTACGAAGGAAAGAAAAACATGGATAAAAGAGAGATATGGAGTCGCTTGCAATAATTTTTGATGTATGTCGATCGTCTCACTCAGTATGTATCGAATTGATAAAATAACGATACGTATTTATGCATTCTATGCATAAAAAGTAAGAAATAAAAAATGAAGTTCTTGTGCATGTAGCACCGTGCAATGAGGATGTGGGAGTAATTCTGTGCATTACAGACAATTTATGGGGTTAATTATGCTATATTCATTAAAAATACTATGATTTTTTTAAATTACGAAGTATACTGGCAACAGTGGTCGTGTCAGAGTACAGTACCAGGTGCGCTGACATCTAGCGATGTTATTAAATTAAGTTCTAGATGAAACAAATGATTTGAAATTTATCGTGCAAGAAAGTAACCTATATATCTTTTTCTACCTAGCACTATATTTTATATTTGAAAGAACGTTCTTGGTCACTACAAATTTTCAATTCTACTGTGGTGGATAGTGATTGAGGAATTGGGAATCCCTCGCTATGTGGTACGGACTTCAAAGCGAAGGGCACATCGGAATAGCCACGCATTACTGTGACAAAAGTCACGATCTGTCACGTGGTGCTTTGGTTATTATACTAAGGAACAGCCATTTTGTATTCTGTTAGCGAATATGTGTTCTTAACTAATTTCCGCATGCTGATTTTGGATTTGCCACTCATTTTTCTCCATCACGTACCATTTTCGAAATATGCTGACGTCATATTTGGTATAATATGGGTAATATATACGCCACTGAATTCTGCTTTTCTTGTAATCTGGCAACACTGCAAACTGTTTGCATGCCAAATTATCATACATACCTTCAGTCGTGTCATATGTGTTGGTATGTGACGTTTATTGTAACCCTCTTTGCTACAATAAAATATATTATTATATCGTTACAATTCTGTTACATTTCTGACTAATGTACTTCAAAATTACAATGTAAAAACATCACAGATTGTGTAAAGATAGTGTACCGACTGTACTTTGGTTGTCACTGGGAGATCAAGACCGTCTATGGTACATGTCATGTTCAACCATTCTCTTAGTGTTACAGCACAACTATGACATGTAACAGAATTGGTTAGGGTGATATACACCGCTAAGGGATTCTTTCCGTCGACATAGTTTATCACAGCACAGTCCACTGTGGCACTGCACAAATAAAACGCTGTAAACTGAATGTTTATTTATTACGATATATAATAATATATTTTATTGTAGCAAAGAGGATTACAATAAACGTCACATACCAACACATATGACACGACTGAAGGAATGCATGATAATTTGGCATGCAAACAGTTTGCAGTGTTGCCAGACTACAAGAAAAACAGAATTCAGTCGTGTATATATTACCCATATTATACCAAATATGACGTCACGCGTATCTCGAAAAGGCAAATCCGAAATCAGCATGCGGAAATTAGTTAAGAACACATATTCGCTAACAGGATACAAAATGGCTGTTCCTTGGTATAATATTTTCTTATTGTAAATCTTGTATCTTTTTCTCACACTGCAAATAAGCTCTAGTATGCATTTTTAATGCAGCCAATCGACATTTGACTTACATGTAAAGTTTCATCATTTATAAGTACATTGAATAGACGATTTATCAACACTGTGTGCATACTAGCCAGATGTATTCAACTGTTCACATATTTCTAAACTGTAAGAGTTACTAGCTAAAAGGTAAGATTAAGTAGAATGTTTAAACAGGAAGACACTGGTTCACTTGTGGTAATATGCTCCTTTACATCGAGTACTTTTTACTAATATGTTATACAGAATGTCGCACGAAATGAAAACCCTGTTCCGTAGCAAGGAGTAAATATAGAATAATACAGTGTAAAGGTAAATACATTATGTAAGGGATAGGAGGAAAAAGGGATAGGCTGCTGAGTAGTTCCAAGAATCTATCAAACAGGATATTGTATTTCAAATGTAGGTATCAACTGGCAAGTTAAAAAAGCTTTAGTACAGTTAGTCTACGAGGGCCGCACTGAAAGTTTCGGGAAAATGACATAAAGAAGATGAATGAAAGTACACCAATTTTTTATTGCTTTTCAAAATATCCACCCTTTACAGCAATGCATTGTTTCATGTGATGGAACCAATTGTTCAAACAGTTATGCCAGTCTGAAGTTGGTACCTGTGAGACATGCATTTCGTATACTTCGATCGCCTCTTCGGGAGTGAAAAATCGCTGACCACGCAACTTGTTCTTGATTGTTGGGAACAAAAAATATCACATGGGGCTAAGTCAGGTGAATAAGCTGGATGAGTCATGAGTTCAACTTGTTCATGATCCAGAAAGTTCCTT
The DNA here is from genome assembly GCF_977018435.1 of Lepisma saccharinum. Taxonomy (NCBI): domain Eukaryota; kingdom Metazoa; phylum Arthropoda; class Insecta; order Zygentoma; family Lepismatidae; genus Lepisma; species Lepisma saccharinum. Next base: position 194,313,607 of record NC_139229.1, on the reverse strand, counting down.
GTGTCAGATGCTGTGTGCGAGCTGGCATTGTCGTGATGCAGAATGATTCGACGATTGGGGTTTGAAGTTCTGAGTACGTGGAGTACTTGTGGCAGGCAAATTGTGGAATACCATTCTGCATTGACTGTTCTACGATTCTCTAGTGCAACAATCGAAATGTGACCTGATTTACAGAAAAAAGAGGCAACCATTTCTTTCGACACACTGCGTGCACGAACAATTTTCGTTGGTTTAGGCTCACCCTGGAACACCAACACAGCAGATTGTCGCTTTGTTTCAGGTTCATAAGAGTAAATCCATGATTCATCGCCTGTGACGATGTTAAACACAAGATTTGATGATCCCGACTTGAACCGTTTGATCATATCCTTGCACCACTTCACACGGTCGTCTTTTTGTGCTTTTGTTAAATTGTGTGGGATCCAACGGGCACAAAGCTTTTTCACACCTAAATGATTGTGCAAATTGTTTGTATTTAACTCATGCCAATACCTAAGGAACCCTGAATTTCGCGATAAGTCATCTGTCGATCACTGTTGATTAGTTCATGAACTGCATCAATGTTTTCTAGCACAATGGCTGTCGATGGGCGGCCTTCACGAATTTCATCACTAAGGGCAACCCGGCCACATCTGAATTCTTAAAACCAGTGATAAATTGTCGTCTTTGATGGGGCATCGTCCTGAAAAGTTTCGATCATTCGCGTAACGCACTGTTGCTGTGTTAAACCTTGCCGAAAATCATAATAAATCATGGCACGTAAGTTCTCTCTTGTTAATTCCATTTTTTTTACAAACACCTCACTTCAAACTTCTATCCTGAAACGAAAAAGAATCCATGTTACATCAGTCCTTGTATTTACAGTCGACAAATATCACAGTTTATAAATATAACAAAATCTAACAGATTGAATAGTTGCCAGTACCTGATTTCTGAAACTTTCAGTGCGGCCCTCGTACATTTACATTTCGTGTTCAATCCATACGTTACTGCCTTGATATTTTCCCATTCGTCACTAAATATAGGCATTTATGGACGAATGAAATATTTCTCTTGCAATTTATATAAGTGTCTATGAATTCCCACTAGACCTGCATTTGTCTCCATGCAGGCACGTAGCAATAGGGTGGGCTATGGGGGTTGAGCTCAAGCCCACCCCCAAAATCCCACAAGTGTTCCGTTGGAAATAGTATATAATGGTAATTACTTTTACTTGCTTAGCAGGATCAAACATCTTGTACAATAAGTTGTAATTTATTTATTTATTTATTTATACATACTCCCCATAACAGAGCTATTGCTCCACTTACAACGGGGGCTTACAAGTAAATAAACTATGGTACATAATATCCATATACATAAACATAATATTAACATATACATAAACACAAATATTAACATATACAAACACATAAACCAATTGCATATACACAAATAATTAAATGATATTAATGCCTATTTTCAGTTTGTGTTATATTATATTGTATTATAAAATTATATTTAGCATTAATAAAATAACCAAAAATATAAAATTACAATTTTTTAGACAAAATACTAATTATGAATAAATTGTTTAATGACAGATAAATATCTCTCATAGGACATAGCAAAATCAATATTAACATTATTTTGTATTAGTACATTATGAGCTTTACATATTTGAACCATTACTGAATTCTGATGTACAATATTTTTAGAATTAACCAAAGAAAATGGCAAATAAGAACGCAACGTTCTAGGTTTAATTGTGAATCCTATCAACTGAAGACAATCTTGAGCATCAATTAAGTTATTTATAAATTTATAAAGTAAAATATGTTTGGCTAGTTCTCTTCTTGATTGTAATGAAGAGAACCCAAATTCAGATAAAATAGTATTATAGGATATTCTTTCTAAATATGAAGATCTTTTAAATTTTTTGTAATATAAATATCTTACGAACTTATTCTGAACATTTTCAATTAAATCACGGTAGCATTGAAAATAAGGATCCCAGATGACACTAACATACTCTAACTTACTTCTTAATATCGAATTGTATATTGAAGCAATAGCTTGAATATTATTAATTTCTCTGGTAGTTCTAAATATAAAGCCTAAAATTCTAAATGCATCCGATACTAATGTTTGTACGTGCTCTCTGTAAGTAAGCCTTGAGTCGAGTAAAAGTCCCAAATCCTTTATAAGTTTAACTCTATTTAAAACTATTCCATTCATAGTATAGTTATGAGTATAAGATAAGTTATGTCTGCTAAACGTAATAGTTCTGCATTTACTTATATTAAAATCCAACCTATCTCAGTAATATACTGAGAAATTCACTTTCATCGAATTTCCACGTTTCGAGTTCAAGTCAGGGAGTATGTGAGCGCTCCTTCAATCAATTTAATCTCATCACTCAACCTCGTTGTTAACCAAGAGTGACAATAAAACTATGTAAAAACCCAACCATTATATATGAGTTGTTAGCACATCGCGCTACGGTGACAGGGGTCCCGGGTTCGAATCCCGGCCTGGGCATGGATATTTGTGAGTGTCCATTCATCATTTATCCCAATCTTCGCAAATTAGCCAAAAGTGGCACAAAAAGCGAAGCAAAAAAAAAGCCAATCAATCAATGTATATTACAGCCGTCACGGTGGACGGGCACGTTGCACTCACGATCTCGCTACCAAAAGTTTCCTGCTCGATTTCAGGACTGAGCATTTGTCCGTTCCTTTGCGAGTGCCACCATTCATCCTCATCGTCGCAATTATCTCCAGAAGCAAAAATGCAAAGAAAAATAAGAAAAATACAACTGGAGTGCAATAATAACTGTTTTTAAATTGTGTTTCCAACCCACTATTACAAGACAAAACAAATAATGAAATTGGTAGGAGACATTCTACCGTAAACCTTATTTTGGTCTAAATCGAGATCAACAGGTCGCTTACCTCTTTCTCATTCCTATGCGAGAGGGCATGAAAGTTTATAATGAGAGCCGTGGACAATTCATTACGTTGGACAAAGCTAAAAAAAATGGGGAGAGTTTAGCAGAAAATTTATAAGCTAAATAAAGAGGTTTACATACGAGACAACCTAGTCTCGAGGAGAGGGGGGGGGGAGAACAAATCTCTTCTCTTTTTTCGCAGTCGCCTAACCCTCCGGCGGACAATCTCCAATGGATAAGACTCGGTAATTGAGTCCGAAGCTCTGGTGTTAGGTGAATCCGGGGCCAGTGTCTGCTCGGCGGGGCACAGAATGGACCAATTAACGGAGGCCCGCGGAAAATGCGATCAACACGGACAGCACAGAACGGGATGGGGTTGGGGGGGGGGTGAAAATAGGGGGAAAAAGGACCGCGTCCCAAAACTTTTCCTCAGGACAAGCGGGATTTTGCCCTTGGGGATGAGGAAAACATCTGGACGAAAAATAATTATCAGAGGTGGTTTTCCCCCTCTCCCCCAACAGTTGCAGTGGATTTAAGTTTCATTCCCTATGTTTTCTCCCGTCCATTTTCCTACAGAGTGTACAGGATTTATAGATATTATGTTCCTAAAAGCAAGTCGTAGACGAAGTCTTACTGTATATTTACAAATCACTGTTTTATTTATATATATATATATATATATATAGGTGGGTTTCATGTATTGTCAAGATGCGCACAGCCGCCATGTTTGCGGCCAACTTTATTTGTCGTTTACAAGGAAATATCCACCACGTAGTATTCGTTACATCTGGACCAACTGCAAATTTGTTTTGAATCATGAATGTGGTTAGTATCTCCCACTTCACCCGCAAAAGTATTCCGGAGTGTGAACACCTCTGCGTCTGCCCCCATCCGCATCATCATCCTCACTGACAATGTGAAATCACATTATCATATGCCGACATTCGACATATCACTTCCGTTTTTGTACTTGATTTAGTGAGAAGTCTTGAGGTTGGCAACAGCCTAATAACGGATTTCTTCCGCAGCATGTAGTCCGTTTTATAAAAGTACGCTAATGAAAGAAAAGCGTGTAAATTACATTGGGATATACATTTTAAAATATATTTTCATTAAAGGTTTCTCTTTATAATAATAATACGTGATGAGTGTACAAATTACAACCGATCACGTGAGCAGCAAGAACATAGCGCCAGTTTCGAACATGGAGACTTCCATGCATGCAGGAAGGTCTCCGTGATCTCAGAGTTTCTTTCGGAAATACAGCGGTGTCCACTGTGAAGAAGATATTGGCTGATGTTAATAGTGATGATGACGATCTCCCGGTTCAACGTTAAATCGCCTCTTGTGGCACGTTGAGTTCGTTTCGGGGAAGCAAATTTGACAGACGACACTCATTGACAGGGACGATATAGTTGTCTAGCGCCGAAAATACCTCCAGTTCAAAAAGGAACTGCTTAATAAAGGTAGGAAAATACATTACTTGCATGAGACGTGGGTCTTTAAATAATGTGATTATTATCGTCTCATTGTTTTCCAGTGCACGAGAAACAAAGAAATATAAACAATCTCCTTTTATTCCTCGGATTTGTTTAGCTTCCGCTAAAACTGGCGGTATATTTGTTGCACAAAGGAGAAAACAATACACTGTATGTCAAGAACGTTGGACAATAATTTAGTGGAAGAGGCAAAACCAAAACCAAAAGGCTTGAATTTAGTGAAACGATTCTCTCACTCTCTTGTAAGCTTTACTTTGGCGATGTCATACTGAAAGAGGAGAGGGAAGGGGAACTGTTAACCCAGTGTCAGATAAATGGAACATTTGGCGTAGAAAAATATGTTCATTCTTGAACAAGAACATGTATTTAATAACTTATCGAAAATTTCTTATAGTTCAATATGTATAAGTTAAAGTAGGAATACCTTTTTCCATGGTATGTAAAATTAAAGATCCGGTGAAGTGCCAGTGAACAGCATATGATGGCCACGGCATTCACGAACAGCTGACGCGGAGTGATACGTTACTCGAAGTGAGACGTTTGTTTACAGAGGGTCGGAAGGTTCGTGATTCCGACTTTAGACGTAGACAAACTACGTTAAATAACCAACACAAACAATACAGCACATACAGTGACGCAAATAACGAAAACATATTTTAGAGCAGTGTGACAGCTTGGGTACAACTGTACTTAAGTGCCACATGGAACAACAAGAAGCGTCAGAAAAGTGTTACGTTTCATTAGGTGCACATTTTTACCCCTAGAAAATAAACGTTCCTCACTTTAGAAATAAAGTTGACTTTGAAACATTGCAGCTAAATATGCAATTGTCTTGATTATAATATGTTACGTGAATAAAGTATGGTAATACAGATGGAGATATAGTTACATAATCTACAGGAAGAGGAGTTTTCTATTTTCATTTTCCGATTTTGAAATATTTTAGGCAAATCTTTCAGAAGATTTTACGTCTTGGTTCAATTTGACAGAAGGCCATGCTTCGCCAGTGATGATAAATGTGCAGCAACTTTAACAAATTTGGGGATAAAACATGAACGCAAAAAGAGAACCGAACAACCCACTTATTCCTGAATAAGGGAGCCACATCCTACAGCTTTGCATCCAATGTTCCGGTCGTTTCTTATCTTATACAAAGCGCCGCCACATGTGAACGGAATCTCTGGAGCTACTTGGACGTTGAGGGACTAGAGTCCATCCATCATCATCGAATGCCTATGGGAAATGCAAAGGAACGATGTATATCATGGTCCTTTTGCAGACTTATTTCCCCCTCATCGATTAATGGTGGATGATTTTCCATACGTGCAACGTGGATTGTGAAGTGTTATGATGGGAGACGATAAGAAAATTAGTATACACACCTTTATCATCATGGCAGAAGAACTATTAAAATTTGCCACGTTGTTCCGTATGAACACAAGCTACTATTATCCTGAAAACATATTTTATTTCTAAACATGAGAAAAGCAACCAGTAACAAATTAGTCAGAACTTACCACTGTGAGGTTATTAAATGTTTGCTGGGAAGGTGATTAATGTTGATTATTCATAATGAAGAGGCACTAAAGAACTATATGTTTCAAAATTATTATACAGGTTAACATGTATAATTTGGTATTTAATACTAACCAAACTTGACTTCTATGTTTACATATTTTACATACTTTCACATAATGATTTGTGCTACCATCTATAAATTCAATATGTTTGTGGCCTTGGAACTATAAATCCATTGTCAGAACAAATATTTGAGTGTTTTGATGTCTCTCTTTACAATTATACGAAACAATTCACTACTCATAGTTGCACAGACATACAAATCAGATTATAAACAGTGTGTTGCATACTTGAATTAAGTAATGATAATGGTATAAGATTGATTACTTTTGCAACCTCAAAGAATTTAATTGTGAAAAGTACCACTTTTAAACATAAAGATATCCATAAATATACCTGGTCTTCTCCAGATGGTAAAACTCATAATCAGATAGATCATATTCTCATTGATAAGAGAAGGCATACTAGTATAATTGACGTTCGTACACATAGAGGTGCTGACTGTGCCAGTAACCATTATTTAGTAATTGCTAAATTAAGAGAAAGACTCGCAGAGATAAATCATAAGCAACAAAATCTAAAAGTTATAAAATTTGATACAGGAAAGTTTACTGATGAAAGAATTAAGAAAGATTACCAAATTAAACTGTCAAATAGATTTGATGTTTTGCAGGATTTAAATGATGATGAAAATATAAATGAAACAGACGTAAATAAGAATTGGGAGCACATACGTAATGCAATAGAATCAGCAGCTAAAGAAAGTATAGGATACCATAAGCCGAGAAAAAGTAAGCCATGGTTTGATAATGAATGTCATAATGTAATAGAAATAAGAAATCAGGCTAGACTTAGGTGGTTAAATAACTCTGATGATACAAATCTAAACAATTATAATAGAATAAAGCGAGAAGTTAACCGCACATTTAGAAGTAAAAAAAGAGATTACTTGAAAAGCAAAATTAACGAACTTGAAACAAACAGCAAAAATAGAAATATCAGAGATTTATATAAAGGTGTAAATGAGTTTAGAAAGGGGTGGCAACCTAAAGTAAACTTGATAAAAGATAAAGACGGTGATTTTCTAGCTGACCCAAGCGATATTCTAAATAGATGGAAGAACTACTTTAATGACCTTTTAAATGTCCATGTAGGAGATAAATCAGAAGTGAATGAAGTACACACAGCAGAACCTTCAGTTCCAGAACCTAACTTGACTGAAGTTAAAGATGCTATTAAAAGGCTAAAGAATAACAAAGCACCTGGCATTGATTTAATACCAGCTGAGTTAATTAAATATGGTGGAAATTCATTAATATGTCAAATTCATAAATTAATTTGTTTAATATGGAATAAAGAAGAAATCCCTCAACAGTGGAAAGAATCCATAATTGTTCCTGTGTTTAAAAAAGGTGATAAAATGAACTGCAATAATTACCGTGGAATTTCTCTACTCTCGACAACATATAAAATATTATCTAACATTCTTTTAACAAGACTAACCCCATATGCTAATGAAATTATAGGTGATTATCAAAGTGGATTTAAACGTAACAGATCAACTACAGATCAAATTTTTCACATCAGACAGACACTTGAAAAAAAGTGGGAATATAATCAAAATGTCCATCAGCTATTCATTGATTTCAAAAAAGCATATGATTCGGTCAAAAGAGATAAATTATATAATATATTAATAGAGTTTCGAATACCTAAGAAGCTTGTTAGTATGATAAAAGTATGCACCAGTGAAACAGAAAGTAAAATTCGTGTGGGTAGTAATATGTCTGACAAATTTACAATTCATGATGGGTTAAAACAAGGAGATGCATTATCTCCATTGCTCTTTAATTTTGCCTTAGAATATGCTGTAAGGAAGGTAAAAGAAACTAACGAAGGACTAAAATTAAATGGTGTGACTCAGTTGTTAGCATATGCAGATGATGTAGACTTACTGGGGGATGATGTGAATACAATTAAGAATAATGCTAAAATATTTTTCAAAACTGCTAAAGAGATATGTTTGGAAGTTAACAAAGAGAAAACTAAATATATGCTTACAGGCCGAAACCAAGTGTTAGGTAATAATCTAATTATTGATAACTCGTTTGAACCAGTTTCCAAATTCAAATACTTAGGAGTAATATTAACAAATGAAAATTATATTAAAGAGGAAATAAAAAGTAGGCTTAATTCAGGAAATGCATGTTACTTCTCTCTTCATAAACTTTTGTCTTCTCGTTTAATATCTAAGAAACTAAAAGTTAAAATATACAAAACAGTAATTTTGCCTGTAGTATTATATGGATGTGAAACTTGGTCCCTTACATTGAAAGAGGAACATAAATTAAGAGTATTTGAAAATAAGATCCTTAGGAAAATCTTTGGACATAAAAGGGATGAGGAGACAGGTGAGTGGAGAAGGTTACATAATTTAGAACTACATAATTTGTATTCATGTCCAGATATTATTAGAATAATTAAATCAAGAAGACTTAGGTGGCCAGGCCATGTGGCACGAATGGGAGAGGAAAGAGGAGTTTACAGGATTCTTGTTGGGAAACCTGATGGTAAGAGACCTGTAGGAAGGCCAAGACGAAGATGGAGGGACAACGTTGAGATGGACCTAAAGGAAATCGGTAGGGATGGAAAAGAGTATATAGAACTTGCTCAAGATAGGGAAAGATGGAAGGCCTGTGTTGCTGCAGCCATGAACCTTCGGGTTTAAGAAGGCTAGGGAGTTAGTTAGTTAGTTAGTGTAGCATACTTTAGACTTTAATTATGTGTAATAACCCAAGGTAAGGCTGTGGGTACACGTAAATACCAAAGGACGCTGACTTGTAATTGCCCAGACTGGTCATCTATGTTTAACCTGTCAACAATGGGCAGTGCCATGGATTTAGATAAATAAGTAAACATTTCGCGATTCACGTATGCCTCGATAAGGGACCATCATCGACGAGTAAGCCTAGCGATTCACATTATGAGGATAAGACAAGACTATTTGCTTGAAGCTCCTGCCTCCAAAACGTTAATTAAAATGTACCTAAGGATATGGTAACACTGCTAAGCCTTGTTTCCATGTTAATAAAAAAATCGTTTCCATCCTCTAGAGGGTGTAAACGTTACGTTTTAGTGTCTAATATTTTCTCTACAATAAATTTTGCCTTGATCAGCATTTTTTTACTAAGGATATGGTGGATCTTTATGGTACAGATAAATAATAGAACACAATTTGAATCAACTCATAAATTGAACCAACAATTTTAGTGTTGATAATTATTAGAATGAACTACATAACCATTTCTTCAAGGCTTTTACTACAGATATAAAAGCCTCAGATTCATATTTAAAATTATGGAAGTAAAAATTAATGTATATTATTCTTTACCCATATTTATTGCAGTTTATCCTCTTATTTCTATCCGTCAGAAAGATTAGAGTAAGGTGGGGTAAGACTGCGCGGCGGTAAGACTGCGCACCGGTTTTTCGAGGTGAAAATCACAACACAGTTGGCACCACTGCACCACCGTTACTTCGTCCAAGATGGTAGCTAGATGTGGACAGTGGTGAAGATTCGTTTGAAATTCGTTGTGCTGAGAGAGGTAAATGAAAAGATTTTGAGGGTGTTTGCTATTCATTTTGGTACTCCGTGTTTTGAGTACTACGTCACTGTGCATGTATACAATATTACGATGTTGATGGATAGAAGACGCTGTGTTAATGCCGAGTCCACCTGTGTATTAGTTTCCATTGCTTTGTACAATGGCTGGGCAGCATCACGTGATTTGTTTAGGAATGCAACACGGAGCACTACTGCGCACGTGGCTTGCAGGTGCAAGTGTGTGGCTTGCAAGGCCCAGCCATTAGATATATCATTTTTTGGTCCATTGAAGTCGTTTCATTCATCTGAGTGTGATAAGTGAATGAGTATCCATCCGGGTCGCCCAATCACAGTTTTCCAAGTGGCATCCATTTTTACAAAGGCATATGGGAAGGCAGCTACAGTTGGGAATGCCATGAAGGGCTATGAAGTGACTGGATTATGCCCTTTCAATCAAGACATCTTCACTGAGGACGAGTTTCTTCCCTCTACTGTGACAAATGTATCAGCTCCAACTCCAGGTGAGCAGCCTTCAACAAGTGAGGTTAACAATACTGGATCATACGGGCACATTTCCGTTAACCAGATATCACCATTTCCAAGTGCAGAGCATATTCAGCACTGCCGACAAAAGGGAAGGCAGTCTCAGGTGTTAACTAGATCTCCATTCAAAGTCAACTTGGAAGCCTCGTTGGCTGAGAAGAGTAAGAAGAAAGTTCAAGGGAAACAGAAACGGAACATCGTTGTTGAAGAAGATGTAGCAAGCAGAAAACGCCAGAAGAAAGAGTACAATTGCCCAGGTTGTAATGAGAAGTACAGCGATCCTCCAGTAGAGGATTGGATCCAGTGTTCCACATGTGACGAGTGGTGGCATGAAAATTGCACCTCGTATGAAACAGGAACCTTTATTTGTGATTTGTGTTAGCGATTCCTCACCCAAGTGCAGGACGGGATTCACTGTACCTACTGTGAGAATGCCACGAGAAATGTATCCCATATGATAGATGAACTTTTTAAGGTGATTTGTGTTTCTTTTTATACAAATGTGACTGAGTAGAAAGTGCGCATTCTTACCAGAACTTGATCGCAGCCTTACCCCGCGGTGCGGGTAAGACTACGCATTTGCATGGTCACGGTTTTGTAATTGTTTCATGCAGAAATATTGTTCTTTCAGCTTTCGGAAATTTACTGTTAGTTAGTAAAGGATAGTGCAATGTGTATTGCTTTTTTCATGTGTGTCTGTAGTTTCATAGCTTGAATATAAAATTATGAACTGAAACTGCGCAGTCTTGCCCCACCTTACTCTAATACTCCAGCCATTGAAACTGATATCTCACAACAAAAATATTTACATGAGTTACATTAACAATCTGTCATTGTTTATGCTCTTTGTATTCTTCTTAACATGTTTATTAAATACTATTTTCATTGAGTGACAAGTTTCTGAAGATATTTATATTATACAAGTATTAATTGGTCTAGAATTTCTTCTGTTCTGAACATCAGTTTATTTAGTTCTTCTTTAGCAACCTGAGTAATCAATCCCATACATGGTACTACTACTAGGTTGTATAGTATCACCTCTAAATATCTCAAATAATAATGAACTGTTTGTCAATTATTATAATAATTTTTTTCTTTTTCTTTTGGGCTCATAGTCAAATACAAGATTCTACAATTAGACAATATATATTAACATACTATGAGGTCAATAGATATTTTCATTCTAGAATTTGGGTACAGTTGAACAAATTTCATTAACCAAATTTCAAAGTAGCAATTCATATGCACCGCTCATATAAACCACCAATTAATTTTATTCCATAAACTCCACAAATGTATTTTACGTACAATTCTGAGAATATTAAACATGGACAACAGATGTATAAATCGTTATTGATGACACTTTTAATAGTATTGCTATTCGTGTCTTACTCTTCGAAGTCTTTGCATAAAACATGGCCGACGACTCCGATTCCACCAATAACAGTCTCCTCAGTAATATGCAAAAAAATCAATGAACAATGCACGAGAATCAATTATAACTGCGTGCTTCCCTTCAAGTAGAGAGGTGGGTTAAAGATGTGGAGCATACTAAATTATCAAAGACTCCTGCTTTCAGTTTTTTTCTGAAACGTCAATGGGGAAGGTCAAGATGACAAAAGGAGAAGTCAGACCAGAATGAAGGAAGAGACAATTCTTTGTGTTGCGCGGAAGCTTACTCAGGGAGAATCACGGGATAATTCGAGCCCCGGAGATAAAGGGAGAGATGTCTGGTGGGGCAAGGAGAAGAAAAAACAGCACAAAAAACGTTTCTTAGAAAAGGAGAGGGAAACATTTTAGAAAGACACTGAGAAAGGGGGGGGGGACTCCTCAACTTCCATGATAACAATTCATTTGATTACTGAATGGCAGAGGTTTCTCTTATGCTCTGTGCTCTCCGGCTCGGTGATTCTTTCAAGAGGGGGGGAAAGGATAGCTATGAAATGAAGTCAGCTACCCAAGTTTTCTGGTGGCGGTGGAAGGGGACTTTCTAATTAAAATTAGACAGTTCAATTTCCTCAATTCCCTTCCCCCTATAACTTCACAAGAGACAGGACTGTATCCTGAGGGAAAAAAACGCTTCAAAGGAAGGGGTAGGCTTAGGTACGGATGTGATCCGACTTGGATAAAGGATATGGACTTCTCTGGCATTATACAGGGTTTCCCAAAAATGGAGGTGCACAAAGACGGGCCTGAACTGATAAAAAAATAACTAGCCATTTACGAAGGAAATGAACATAAAGTATCAATATCTTAAACCGAAACATAGGTAGTTTCCTAATGTATAGTACCAATGAAATATTTATGTATTAAAAATCTTAACTATACTACACTCTGTCCCAGCTATCTCTGGAGTAGGCGAAAGAGAACAAGACTCTGCGCCAGTAGTAAAGCGAGACGACTCCATCAATGAACACGTGAGAGGAACGGGATTGTGTAGAGGGGAGAAAGCGACTGCAGTTACCAGCCTTCCCAGCAGCTTGTACTGCTTCGCTCTGGCCACTCGATTTCCCCCCACTTCTCTGCCTCTGTGCACGGCCTTGCTCCAGAGATAAATAGGATAGTGTGCAGTGTATATATATATATACATATATATATATATATATAAATAAATAAATAAATAAATAAATACAGGAAATCTATGGAGCAAGCGAACGAAAACAAGTCCTCTGCTCAAGTAGGATTCAACCAATGAACGCATGAGAAGGGAGGTGAGTGCATGGAGGGGAAAACGCGGATGACGTTACCAGTCGTTTGAAGCTCCACCCACCCGCTTTCTCCCCTTTCCTAGCGTTGAGAGAGGCATTTCCTCACGTATTACCGAGACGGAATGTACTTTGAATTGTTCCAATTTTCAAGTATCATTTTAACACCCGCACACCCACATCATACGCTTCACGATATATGTATTACTAAGGATATTCTTAACTGCATGTATGTATGTATTAATGTTCTTCACCTTAACATCAATTGTCCGGGTACAAAATTCCAACGTGAGAGTTACCTCCAAAGAGACGGTAAAAATTGACACTTTACAAAATACAATTTTGTTAGTTACATTGACAAAGTCATAGAAAACTTTCGAAGATTTCTTTCATAGCCACTACTGCCATCTGGGGAAGATAAGCTCCATTTCGAATCTTTTTCTGCCCCTAGTGTGAACTGTGCTGACGTGTTATACAACGGCGAAATGTCACACCATATCTTCATCAAGTCTATTATTTTTAGTGTAGGATCTGGACAACACCCTATCGTTCTCCTTACCGATATAATTATGCTTACTAATGAGGGAGGCATCTATTACTAAGCCTCTACTACTATATAACAACTCGAAATATGCTGTCCCCCCCCCCTAGGCGATTTTGTTGGACGGATACGCCCAAACAATCCCCTCCTCCCATCTTTCCCAACCTCCTGCCCATAAAACAGCCAAAGACGACGAAACAGGGGGTAAATTGGTAGCAAAGGGGGAAGATTGCCGTAACTGCCCTCTCGCGGCCATACCACAAAACCACATCCAGCCCTTACGTCCGCCAAGCACGCAAGCAAAATTGAATCTGACGGTGGAGATTGTTGATTAGAATTGCCGGCAAAGCCTTTAGCATGATTGCACGCATATGGCCGAGAGCTTTAGTGCTTGTTTTCATTCTCACTGAACAAACTTTTAAAAAACTGAAAAAGGACGAGAGGGCACTGAAACAATTAAATTGCTATTGGTCATATTGTCGTATGGCATGTAGAATAATTATTATAGAACTGGTGTAAAAATACTTGTATATTATTTGTTTTGCATTTGGATGGCAAACCAAAATTGGAAGGGGGGTCCAGGGATGCTTCATTTGTAGTTACCTTTCACTAACATTTCAGTATACGATATTGTACAGTGGCGAATTAAATTTGGTTCAGGAACAATAGAAAAAAGAAGATCCTATTTCCCTTCCTACAAAAATTACAAGACAGACTATAAACAGCTCAAATTTACATGAGTTATCGAATGTTACTTACAAAAAGACCTCAAGGCTGCAATATTGATCAATTGAGCTTCACAACACCGTTTTTGTCATATTAAAAACATACACATAAGGAGTGATCCTGATTCATCAACATGCACCAGCGAACAGCAGTGGTTTCTTACCCTTTGGAAGCCTAAAAATTATAGACAATCTACGGTAAATGAAAATTCTATGTCTCTATGAATGTTTACCACGCCAGCAAGTTCGACAATGGCCTCAGTCCGCACGCAGATGGGTGGAAAGACCTTCGCGGTGAGTCATAAGTGACTGCGCATATATTCCAAATATTCTTCTTCTTGAAGACTTGAAAACATACGTGGATCAGCAATAGATCTGTGCTAAATTGCAGCAAACTTGTGAAACTTTTCATGCAGAAATCTACTAGATAGAAAAAAAACAATTAAGGTTTTTTTATTTGAATGTTCCTCGTATATACACACTAGTATTTCCTTCTAGAGCATCAGCCTCCTTGCATTACATGATCCATATATGTGTGAACTTTTACTTCCTTATCAATCTTGTTTCATTCGCATCGGTCTCCGTGGTGGAATAGTCATAGTAAAGAACTACCAAGCTACAGGTTCTAGGTTCGAACTCTGGTCAGGCACGTATGTTTGTCTGATCGCCATCGTAATCAACCCAAGATGTTGAAAAGAGAAATACTTAGCAAAAAATGAGAAGAAAATAAAAACAAAACATCAGTCATGTGGGTGTTGAAATATTTATTTTGCTCTAAGATGGTAGAAATATAACAAACGGTCCATGGAATTTATAAGACCCATCAGGACAGATTGGTTCTTCATGCCCTCAATGGCACAGTACATTGTGTGACTTTTAATGATCTTGCCACCGAAGTTTCCAGGTTGAAGTCGTGACCTGTGAGTACTCCTTCATTAGTTTCACGTAATCATCATTCATCTTGATCAATATCAATAGTTCAAAGGGGGCAGAAAAGAGACCTTGAATGAGACAAAGTAACTTAAAAAAGCGTTTTAAGCGAGATTCAACCAAACGAAATGATTCTCTCTAGGAATGGAATCGAACCGCTTTATTAGAAGTCGATATACAAAGGGAGAAATCGTGGGTCCGAAGGCACATTAGAAGCTAATCCGCTCTCAATACACAAGCGGTCTTAGAGAACACGCGGATAAAGGAGGCTGCAGACCGATTGCAGAGGGAGACCAGAAGATGAGTGTCGCTCCAATTCGAGCGCACTCCGGAACTGGCAAAAGCGACACTAGCGCCTATTTCGTGTCCAGCGACGGCGGCAGAACAAGCGTCAGAGCCCATTTTCCGGTTCATGGTTCGTGATCTGCGAGGGTACCCCCTGGGAATCTCTCTGAAATAGAGTTCCCCCCCTCTCTGTCCCTTTTTTGCAGCTACGAGGAATTCCGGAATCGAACTAGGAAACTTCTGTGAAAGTTACCGGTGCGACAACACAGGAAGAATGGTTCCAATTATGGCTTCAGACATTTCGTCTGCAACCTAAGTCTCTGGATCTTTCATTGGTTTTGTCTCGTTTTCCTCAGTTTTGCCACTGGCGCTGTATGTGATGGCTTGACGGGCTGCACTCCTCTCCAGATGAAGGATTACAATTAAAATGCAAGAACAATACTTCCTAAACATTTGTCAATAACACCAAGATGAGTTAGATAAAACTTGTTTAAAGTACCGAATGATATTGCCTCCAAATTTTCTTTGATGTCTGTATCATTATGGTGGGTGGACGTAGTATGCAATACAACAATACTGTTTGACGGCGGAAGACGCTTCGATTGGTTTGGTTTGAGTTTCGTTTTAAGTTTACCTCTATGCACAGATAGCAAATTGGAACTTGACCTATAGTTTAAAGTGGTATCAGAACCACTATGTGCCTCCACCGCCCTGCTTCAAGTGGACGAGTCCATTCTCGAAAGGGGAAGTAGGTAGACAAATGTTCTAAATTATGCTGTGGGTTACAGATCACTATTCAGCTTGTATGCATTTCAATTGCTCATTATCATTCATATCTTCGGGGTTTTGTCATGTTTGATCGCTGTTACAACTAGGAACAAACCCTTTCGAGGCGAAACAAAAACAATTTTCAAGGAACCTGCTTCCCCGTCTACGTTCCACTTGCAGCTACCACCCTTATTTTTACCAGTAGACTCACCCAGTTATCGCATGCGTAGATGGACTTTATCAAACTATTCCCGTAACAAATGTATCTGGATTGTTGGGGAAGACTGAAGTCCCGCTCTTTCCCACTCTTTCGATCTTGTGTATCATGTCAACATTTTCTTTCCGTGTTGGTAGTATATCAATTACAATTAGACGATATGAGCTACAATATTATGCTGTTCGGCTTATGTAAGCGTGCAATATCTAGTCTATAGTGTGCAGAATTAGTAAAAATAATGTAAGGGCTCACAGGGACTGACTAGCCTAAGTAAAGTTATTGCGTTAGGATCCCAGTAACTCCAGACGATGTTTTAACCAATCAACGCCTGTTTCCAAATCACGCGACAACTAAGTGACATAGGGCGCGTTCCGAAAGTCGCACAAGTTTAACGCGTTAAACGACTTATGGCCAGTGACCGTTCTACAAGTCCTGTCGTGATCTTGGTAAAGTTTGTTATGGCGTTCCTTAAGTCGATTTTCGTACGATGCGTGAGGTTCGTTCTCCCGTGAAACGCGCAGACAGGGAAGACTTGTTTGTCCAATCAAAATCGCCTGCTACTTGCAGACAATGCGTTGGATGATAGCTACAAGCTAGACTAGTTTGGAAGATACAACTAAATTTTAACAGAGAGCGATATAAAGCAACATGCACAAGATGAGTGTGCCTCAACTGTTCTTACAATGTCATTAAAACGAATAACAGTATCAGGAGTAGAGTTTATTTCTGCCAGGACATGCCTTCCGCTGGACGCCATGAACAAAACGCTGAGCCTACGCTTTCACCTAGAGCGTCTCATAAGTCTGTAAAATATCTGACTTCACCAGGTTCACGAGCCCAGTTATCTTCGTGTTATTCGTTCGTTTCGTTATGACTTAACCTTTAGACCGCCGAGCGGGTTTTCGAAAGTAACCTCTCTCTGGCCGCCGCCTTTGTGCGAGATTTTTAAATTTTACACTTATTTCAGAAAAACGTTATATCTCGGACACTATTTGAGCAATCTACTTCGGGTAACTTCTGTTTTGCAGCTAGAAAATCAGGTCATGCAACCGTGCAGGAATCAAAACGCCAAAGCCAATAAGAGGAGTTAAGTGGGCCGCGGCCCACAACTTTCAATGAAAAAAAATATAAAAATGGGGAGTTTTTTCACATATTCGATAATGTAATGCACCCAGGAACATTAAATGACTTTCATTCGGTTTAGAAAGAACCATTCTTTGAAAATAAAGCTAAAGTTTACCTCTCCTTCCCAAAGTAGCGAGGAAAGAGGGGAAAACTCACCATTTTTATGATTTGTTCATTGAAAGTTGCAGGGCCGCGGCCCACCAAACCCCTCTTATTGCCTTTGGCGTTTTGATTCCCGCACGGTTGCATGCCCTGATGTTCTAGCTGCAAACACAAAAGTTCCCGAAGTAGATTGGTCAAATAGTCTATGAGTTATAACATTTTTTATCAAATAAATGTACAAATTTAAAATTAGCGCCAGCTTCCATACGTAACTTTGGAGTCGGGGGGGGAGGGGTGTGCTGGGTGGGTGGGTTTTCTTCCACATGACATTTCAAAGTTTTACCTGAGCAACTGTCAGCGTTTACAACCTTACATACAAGTATGAAGGTGCTAAAAGCACATGAACTTTTTAATCAGCACGATGGGTCACCAGTGACCCATCGGCCGACTACGCCTATATTTTCTATGGGTCACATTTGACCCATTGGCCGAGTAAAGGTTAAAGAATGCTCACATAAAATACAATTCATTCATCAACTTCATTGATTCTCTAGTGTCTACACAATAGCGATCTTCACTTCGATACAACTCAGCAAATACAACTTCGAAAAGATTTAAACCGAGACTGCACGGTAAACAACAATTTCAAGGTTTAGAGAAAAAAACAGCAGAGATTTTCGAGGATGCTGCACTTGATTAAAACTCAGGTCGCTCCCTCCAGAGGAAAACTTTACGTAACAAGTCACATGATCTTCCATCGTAAAGATGGTCTTTTTCGTTTTTTCGTAGCCTCCATCTGAAGGTTCCAGAAGACTAACATTAATCTTTGGAAGTCGCGACGGGCCGACTGACGGAGCGGCCGAGATGCGCTTCCCTCCGTTAATCAGCCGTCTTCTCTCAGCATCGCGTGATGCTGGACCGAGCCAGGGGGCAGCCGAAGCGAGAGGGAGAGAGACACGCAGACAGTTTGATAGCATCACCGCCGCGGTGCAGCCTGGGTAACAAATAGTTCAAGAGGCTGAAGAAAGCCAAAAGGTTCAAGATGCTGGAAAATTTTGTGACGGAGGCGCCGTCGGGATTCTTCTTAGTAACTGTTTTTTTTTCGGTAGTGGGGTGAGCATGCTCAAATTAATATTTCCCTTAGGACACGGCGATGTAAACACCATTTCAACAGTGCACAGAGAACATTTTAAGACCATCTTAGGCAGCCTGCTAAATTTTCTCTCTAAAATTTTTGATAAGTACCTTCCGAATACCCTAATGCAGGAATGGGTAACTCGTCTTAGTTGTGAGAGAGCGCTCTCCTACGCACGCATGATATTCGGAGCAAGGTTACTGTAGCATTGCAAGATGGGCGGGAAGAAGGAAGCGAGGAAGGAGGCTTTGGGAAGTATTGTGTAGGTTACACTCTGGCCCTGGAGCAAGTGAAGGGAAACAAGTCTCTGCGCAAGTTGTGACTCGAGAGGGCTCGACCAATGAACGCGTAAAAGGGGAAGTGCATGTAGATGAAAACGCGGCTGCAGCTACCAGACGTTTACAGCAGCGAGCACTGCTATGCTCCACCCAATCACTTTTTCCCCTTCGCTATCGTATGTGTGGCTCCACATATTCCCGAATCAGAGCGAAGGATCTCTCGGTGCACAGAGCGCTCGCCAGCCCCCACAAGTGCACACGAGTTGCCCAGGTCTGTCCTCATGAAAGTCACATACTCTGTTTTGGCGTGAAACACAGGATGATATTTGAAGAAATTGAAGTACCATGGTATGTAACTTTTACTTGTTACGAATTGTGCTCTAATGAAAGGATTACTATTCAGAATGTGCATGTGCTATCATTAGTTGATCATTGAGTAAAATACACTAAAGTAAATAATCAGGCTGCTCAACGAGTGAAAACCTTTCTAAGTGAACATCGCTAGTCGCATCCACGACAAAACTCATTTCTAGGTTATTACATTTAAAATTATTGGGCCATCAGAACAATGCCTATTTGGATCCGTCAAAAAGATACACGTACGTACAAGAAACATGGCTTTCAGCTCGTGTATCTACGTCTATTCGTACGGTAAATATATGATGTGCTCATACAATAAACCCTAAAAATCCTATTACCATTCATTCATTCAGATCTAAAACAGAGGGAAATTTCAAAGCAAGAACTAATTGATTGATTTGGTATAGTTTACTTCGCTTTTGCTATTTTTGGCTAATCGCGTAGATGGGATGAGTGGTTATATGATGAAATTGATGAATGGACATTTGCAAACACTCATTTCCAGCTTGGGATTCGAACCCGGGATCCCTGTCGTCGTAGCCTCATGTGATAATAATTTCGCCACGGAGACCGGCGTAGTAAGATCTGGAATCGTAAAACATACAGTATTTCCTATGAATAAGTCATCCATACTTGTAATAAGTGTCTAGACTGGATAGAAGCTCTCAACATAATGAGAACCAACCACCTGCCCAGAGCCCCTGCATTTTTCGTTTACATTTCTACCTTGTGCTTCCGCCATGTGGGCCAAATTATAAGGTAATCCAATTTCTCGTATGAAATTTGGTGCATGAAGAGCAAAGCACAATACAATGCTGAAGTAAAACTCGGAAAACAAGAATTACTAGCTTCAACATTAACATCCAGAATAACTATACTCCTGATGATAGCCAAGAAATCGAGTTAGGCACCTGAAATATTGAATTCGAAAATCAGAAATTAATAAAAATCTGAATATGTGTGACTATAAGCTACTCTCAGAAATTATCGTAAGTCGAATCTGATATTTTGTTTAAAAATAAAATGAAATTATGTTAAAATTAATTTATTTAGAAACATTATATGTGCATATATCCATATACGTAGTACGTATTTGTCATGCGTCATTATATCATTGAAATTTTCAAAATTGTTCGAATAAGCGAGGATTTACTGTAATTACTGTTCACTGCAGACGGTAATAAACAGATCGTACATGTGGTCCATGCTGTGCGAGATTCTGGCGGTAGCTTGTTCCGCTAAACGAGCAGGTGTTTAAATTTCAAACGCGCTGCCTTTGGTAGTTCCCATGCAGTCGCGCCCAGTACCAGCTTCAGGCTCGCGCCAGAGGCAAGTCAGTGGGAAAATACTTTTACCTCACAGAGCGTGTGGTCAATCTTTACTGTGGTGTGCAGATAAAAATATAAATCATTCGATGTTTCATAATTCATGGAACGAACAAACTTTCCATGGATGTTTTTAAATTTTACAAAATTTGGATTTATCTTTTTACTCCCTGTGGATCTAATGACGCTTTATATCCATACAATAGTATGCAAATGGCCAACCCTACAGGTAGGATTGTAAAGGGAAAATGGACAGTGGTTCAGTTGTGATGAGCAGTGACACATTCTATGTCGTCTGTTCATTATTCAGTCCAACACATGGAATTATTGGTCTTTCAAAAAAAACCATAAGAAATGAAATTATTTTTTCCCCGCTTGATATAAAAACTAATAAGTTCTCTGAAGTTATCAAGTCTAAATACATGTATATTTTTTTGTTTATTTTACGTATTATCGGAGGCCGAGTGCGTTGAATGATGGACTAAGGATTCCACCACTGATGGTCTCAGTTTGATTGCTAGTGTGTGCCTTTGGGAGTGTCCCTTTATCGATTACATTAATCACCATACATCCTCATTGTCCCGATAAGCCTAAATCGGCTGAAAATCGACGCTAAATAGCGTAAAATATACTACTTTTTTCTGCGATGATGATAATGTTGATAAAAAAACGAAAAAGAGAATACAATTGAAAATCCATGGTTTACCCAGTATTCGAACCTAGAACCTCTGGATTCACTTCGTCAATGAGTCAGTCAGATTGGGAGGGTTTGCCAGTAACACAGTCGTTACGGCTATCTTCGAAGTATATTTTCCGTGGGTTGAACATGCTTTAACCAATATGTCCAATCCCTATTATATTAATACTATGCTACGTCCGAGGAGTATGTGGAGCATCGTCGCGCATAACGGAAGAGAAGGGGAAAAAGAGATTTGACGTAGCGAAGGAGTGCATGCTGCTGCAAACGGCTCCCTCCATGCCCTTCCCTCTCACGGGTTAATTGGTAGAGCCCTGTCGATTCACAACTTGCGCATTGGACTTGTTCTTGTTCGCTTCGTCAACAGACACCTGGGACGGATTAGGTATTTCTGTGCGTAAAAATGTGAAGGAAAACAAACTCCGCCGCCATTTTTGCTAGCCGTTCCTGGTTTATGGAAGCGTTAGTACGGACGAAAATTACACATATCGGAGACATTCTAGTCGCCAGAACCTCGCTAACATGTTGCAGTTTTTAGGATTCACAGCGATGGAGACGCATAGAGAGGTCGATGCTTCTGGAGACAGAACAAACTTTACGCACCCGCATTGGGGTTGAAACAGAAAGGGCCCAAAGTGCTTCATTATACGACCAAGCAGAAGACGACGGAAGGCATTCTGGAAGACCGAAAACGATTTTCCAACTGGCCATATTTCGAAATATATGTTCGCGATATTCTCCTGTTGCCCTGTGATGTCTTATATCATGGTAACCATCTATTTCTGGGTCCGCATTAGGAAAAGATTCAACAAGAAGAAAAAAGAGCACTCACGTCCTCCGCCCCCTTCACCCTCGAGACTCTTATTCCTTTCTTCTTCCTGCAACAGTGGATAGCAAAAATGAAACAAGAGAAGAACATCGCGAAATCCGAGGAACCTTTTGTTATTGCGATATGCGATTCGTATCTTCCCGCGCGGAATATGAAACGCAATGTTCTGGGCCCGGGAATGCGAAATATGCTCCCTTCAATTCTCTTCTTCTGTTCTCTTTTTATTATTATTTTCATCTTAGTTTTCCTTTTCGGCCGCCGACGTCTTCTTCTTTTGCCTCATTTCGTGTGATTTGCTGTTGCTACGGCAACCGAAGGATCAAAAATCATCGAGAGGCTGCAATTTGTTTCCGGAAGGCAGGTCGATCTTCGGATATGAGAATGTTATACCAGAGGTCTCTGCCGTCGGCGTAATGAAGTCCTCATGCTCTTTCTTGCAGAATGAGAAGTGGATGACAATGGCTTCCAGGTTTAGGTAAGCGTCCCCTGGACGTAAACACGTAAGAAGAAAAGCGCCTTACGTCACAACGTATCTGATTCCGTGTCCATGCCAATCAAAATAAGCAACGCAACCGAAAGACGAAAACAATATGAGACATGTTGAACAAAAACTAGTTTAAATGTTATATTGTTTAAATGTGGGACAACTTCAGTGAGAGGTATATCTGTGAAAGACACCACAGAAGAAGTCGAGTCTTTTTCATAGCGCCTATAACATTGCTTCAATTTCATTGGGTAAGCTAATGCTTATTTTGCAGGAAAGAAAAAGATATTCACTTCGTACAGGCAAATCAATTAATGAAATTAGAATTTTGGCAAGGTTAGCTCCTATGCCATTTGCCTCATCATGTGTTATGTGAAGAATCCTCTTACGAAGAACTAAATACAGGACATTGCCTTTCTTGCTAAGAAACTTATCATTGTTTGAAGTGGCTGCATTTTAGCATGACTGCATAATACAAAAATGTTAACAAGACAAAAATGAGGTGCTTTAAAGACCTATTGTGTTTTATTACATAATTAAATGCCTGTTTAGAACTTTTTCATGCATTTTAGGCTTTTTTGAATTTCAAATGCCTACACGTCACAGCTAGACAGACTAGCACCTAAACAATCCAAGTGATACAGGGCAACATATGGGCAACTTGGACATTTAATTGTGGTAGGTATATTATGGAGATCACTCATATGAACCATTTCTAGCTGCTGTAGTTCTCAACATATATTGTTCCTATTCTCTTGTTACTATTGGATGCGTTCAAAGATAAAAGTATACTTTTCTTAGGGCTAAATCCTTGCATTATGGAATGAGCACGTTCATTGTGTGTTTTGTGTTGTCTGTCTGAAAGAATAGGCCAGTTGGTTAAATTTTAATTCTTTTCTGCTTAATTTTATCCCCTGTGACCGAACTCGTTAAGTGCTTGACTGACAATCTCGCACTGAATGTTGCGAGGTTGGGATTCCGGCCTGGACATGGGTGTTACCTTGAAAGTTAAAGTTACCTTCTCATCATTCACCCCTTCGTCGCGATTAGCCTAAAGAATCAAAAAAGCATACTATCAACCCTCATATGCTCGTGATGTACGGGCTAATACATATTTTGGTTGATTGATGAATTTGGTTTATTTTGCATTCCTGTTCTGCAACTTTTTGCTAATCACGAATATGAAGATGATTGATATGACGAAACTGATGAACGGACGTTGACAAAGAACATCCATGCCCGGGCTGAGATTCGAACACAGAACCCCTGACGTCGTACTAACCACGAAGGACAAATGTTGGAAGTGCCGATGTGATTTGTGGAAATGAGGCAACAACACTGAGAGTGACATTTATAATTGTAACGACCCATTCAAAGTCAATTGGTTTGTTACAGAAGTGTCCTTGACAGTATAATGGACATTGTTTATCATAGCGAAATTAAGATTTTGTAGCCTTTTATACCACTTAAACATGTTTACATCGAAATTCCAGAAAACGAAAATTAGAAAAGAATATAAACCATTATATAAAATTGGAAATATTGAAAACAAGGAAAGAAAAATATAAAATTGCAAAGTAAAATATACATGCAGGAATAAAAAATCTAACCTATACTAACGGGCATACAACAAAACACACACTTACGGTCACATATTCATA
The DNA here is from genome assembly GCF_977018435.1 of Lepisma saccharinum. Lineage (NCBI taxonomy): Eukaryota > Metazoa > Arthropoda > Insecta > Zygentoma > Lepismatidae > Lepisma > Lepisma saccharinum. Next base: position 194,289,287 of record NC_139229.1, on the reverse strand, counting down.
ACAGAAATCTGAAATATTAAGTTGAATAAGGAGTTCCAGGGTTCTTCAGCACTTAACTGTACTCAATTTTCCCCTAGCGTATAAGCTTGCACTAACGTGCTAACTATTTGTGCCCAGTAAAAAAATGTTTTAATTGTGTCTTAACATACCTTGCGTGTTAGCAAACCAAGAATAAAGAAAAGTTGCGCGGGTTGCCGATTATGCCAGAATGCCATAGAGGAAATTCGAACACAACATTTAGACAAAATCACATGTTTTCTACACATGTGTTCATATTCACATCTCAAGTCTATCTCTGCAGCGGCGGCGCCAGGATTAATCATCTAGGGGTGCTGAGGGGGTGCGGAAAAAATAGGGGTTGCGATGCTGCAGTAAGGATAACATGAAACACGCATGCAACCTTTCAAAACTGGAGGAACAAGGTTCAAAAAGTGGTGGGAGGAGGGGACAATGACAGTTTGCTTTTCCTTGGTAGATAAGGTATACCGTAGTGCGGTGGCAAAAAATAGCAAAAAGCAGGGGGCAACTGCACCCCTAATCTCCGCCACTGATTAACATAAATTACTGACTGAAATGAAATTATATGTGTGAAATATATAACTTTGGATTGACATTCATTTTCCAGGGAAGTTGTACACCCTTGCCCTCCCCCTGGACCTCTATGATGATATATATTAAGTCTTATACTCCAAGAAAGTGGTCATACAGTGTAAATATTCAGATACACGTTGCAGTCTTATTGAATATGTAGTGAAATACAAAATGAAATTTGCCTTTAAAATTTTTGAACCTTTTCAATGTAACCAATGGAGGTACAAAATACATAATACACGAATCTTCAGTCTGCCACTTCAAAACAAAATGCGAAGTGCACAGCAACATTGTCTTCGTTAAAATTCCCTCTGTTGCACTATCCCCAACAGCCTAACAGTTTTTTGAAAAAGCCTGAAATAGTACTTTTAATAGACATGGAACCAGTGGCGGCGATTGGGTTCCAAAATTGGGGGTGCAGTTTACATTCCCTTAGTCGATAAGGTTTAGCATAGGAGGGGTGCAAAAGTGGCAAAAAGTTGGGGCGGGACAACTGCTTAGCCCTCACTCCACCCCTTAATTGCCGTCACTGCGTGGAACAAATACATATAACGTATTAACAAGAAAACTACTCTTCACGTTACAACCTGCATTAAATAATTTCCCGAACACGACTTGGTGATACCTTGAAAGCAGCTGAAAATTTTGTTCCAGTGAGAGGAAGAACAAGTAGGCGGAAAATAAACCGTTTATCAACAATGCAAAAAAGCAAAATAAAAGAAAACATAACTCACATTAAGCTATAGGCAATTATCGAAAACCACAAACAGACCACTTGAAGAAACAAAGCAGCAAAACTTCACAAAAACAATGGTGACGAAAGAAAAAAACGGCCGCTGCTCTTTATAGAGGCTGCCGCCAGTACAGGAAAGTATGTATATATACAGTATATCGACATCTCATTCGGTGCTTGCCTGTTGTATAGAATAATAACGGTCTTACTTCAGTATCTAACATTCGGTGCTCAATATGACGACATGACATAATATGACACTCTAAGGGTTAGTGTTTTCGGTTGAACGTAGGGTGTGCAGAAGAAAATTAAGAGGTGCGCAAGCACCCCCTCGGCCGCCGCCCATATTCCATCTTAATCAGTACGAATATTTCGATTCCACCCTTTGTACTTTCCTAATTTACCAGTAAGATTCAAAATATGTGAAATTAAAATTTATGAATTCGATCTTTACTTCACTACATTGGAATAGTCTGAACCAACTGCGACAAACAAATAACGCTCTGTCTGGAGATGACGCCAAGTACGTGATGAAAATACACAGTCTGAACTGTATTTTTCTGGAAAAAGTTGTTCCTCAGACTTGATCCCAATTTCTCAAAAGGCACGGGATCTCTCCTGTCAGTTGACGCAGAACTTTCGGGAAGGGAAGCTTTTCATCGTGTTCAGCGAGGCACTTAAAACAATGTTACAGACTTCTTTTGTCTTCCCACTTCAGCGATCCTTTCTTCGGCTAAGAACTTGGTGCGGAGATGGCAGATGATTTGCCTTTGCATTCAGGGAGTGACGCCGACAGCATCTCTCCACGAGATAGAAAAGCGGAAAAAACTGATCCTCCTAAGACTATTTATGCTCTAACAATGTTTGCTGTCAACTTCTGGCTGGGAGAAAGAAACCGTTAAGTTAAATTCTTGTGCGCTCAAGAATTGGTGGGAAGAGGGAGGAATTCCTCGTGAATTAAGAGCAATACTCGTTTGTGGATCATATTACACACTCATGGGAATTTTTCTGTTCCTATCCTTGGTATTTCTTGCTGTCATCAGTGTCCTTATTCCTATGCTTTTTGATGATAAGCTCGTTACTGGGATGGTTGGTTTACCCAAGGCAGACTTGGAACACCAATAGCTGGTGGAATTCCATGAGTAGGTCGCTTTGAGTAAACTATCGCGCCTCCCAATTTCTTTAAATGTCAATACTTCCCAGATCATTAGGAAACTGCTAACACATCGACCTACTGTGAGTTTCCAGGCTCATAACTTTCCTAATCAATTTGTGGGAAAGTTGTTAGTTTAGAAGGGTTGAATTTAAATTTGGGATAATGAGTAATAGATTAATCACGCACATATTATTCTTCTGACAGATTTTAGGAATTAATTTCAATGACTTGAGGGAAATAAAACCATTGTAAACTTTCTAGCTTTGCTTGATTTTTGTAGCAAACAAAAATTAATAATCCTTCTCTGCCATCTGTGAACGAAAGGTACAAGCCTGATATTATGTATACGTAATTTCATTCTAATCTAGAGAGTGTAAAAGTGATGTCTAAAACTAACTAATAGTATGAACTAGACCGTTCTAATGGCAAGATCTAAAGTGCCTTATCCAGTGGACCAGTTCGGCTGTGTTTCTTTCCGACCATTCACTTATAGGAAGCCATTTTCATTCGGTCTTATCTATATTGATTTATTTGCTTTAGCTATTTTACTTCGCATTTGTCCCACTTTTGGCTAATTTGCGAAGATGAGGATGAATGATGACATGATGAAATTGATGAATGGTAACCACTCCGCCACGAGGACCGGCGGTCTTATCTATAGAGTAATCCTTAAATTGTATACCGGTACTACACACTTTGTAACATCTCATCATTTCATCTCGTAACCATTCCTTCAAGTGAACAGTCAAAGCAATTCCGGAATGTCCCGCACTTAATGTGTTTGTATGGGCGGAGACGTGTTTGTGTTTGTATATCTGCAGTGATGTGTCGTATAAGTTTACGTCTACATGTGCTGTCTACACGTAATCTAAACGTATATTACATTGGGTTGTAGTTTACATAGACTACGTAGACAATCTAAAGTACATTAAAATTAATTTTCAAGGCTTTCATGAAAGGAAAGTGACATTTTTAACTATATTTGATCCTAACGAACTGACAAGAATCATATTTACAACAAAATTTATCTTCTGTTCTCTCATAAACTATTGAAGAAAATAAATCGTATTTAAGAAAGACAACAGATGGCAGTCGTGAGGCAAAAGTAGTATTTTTCCCTTAAAAAAAGTAGAATATTTCCTACATTAAGTTTTTTCCTAGGTGAGAAATTGTTTAAAATTGCAGGGAAGAGTATGAAAGTTTCTTCGCACACATTAGCAACTGATACGCGTGTAATTTTGTTTTACTTCTACAACTCCCTTCGCTAAGTTATCACCTTTCGCCATGTTGTTTACGTATGTTACGTCATCTACGTGATTAAAATAGTCTATGTGTAGAATGTAGACTATCGTTGTTTACGCGTAGACGCACATCACCGTATATCTGTGTGTATGTGTTCATTACACTGAACAAACAAAGACTACCATCTGTTTACACATCAGCAATCAAACTTCATTTCTCAACCGCATATTGGAGGACTTCGGATTTAATACATCCATTGTACCCAGAGGATCTATTCATTCATATTGCAAATGCAGTGTTTATAACTATAGTAGCCAGTATATCAATAGTGATGAATTCAGAGGAACTTATGTGAAAGAAATAATCTAAATGTGTATAGTAGTTCAACACCCTCCTCAAATTGTAAGTTAATTTATCATATCCTCGGTTTGTACAGACAGAACTCAAAGGGCGTGTACTAACACAAAAATCTATAAACGTTTTGACTACAATCACACATTCATGACCATAAAACCCTCTTACTCGTAAGTTTGAAGTGGGGAAAATAACTCGGAGAAACATATAAAGGAAGATGCATTTCCCGCTTGTTAGTCTGTTTGATACAGTACGAATGCATCATATTCGTAGATCAGAAATGACCATATAAAAGAAAACAAAACAGCGCGCTTAATTATGCCAATAGATACACCAAAAAATCACTAAAACTCTGTTTATATTAACTGCCAGATCTGCATGTAGGGTAGAGAAACACAGGGTGACCACAATTAAAGTTCTTCTCCTCAGAGCCCTCTGGAGCTCGTTTGAAACATCAGGTAACTGAAACTTCGTATAGAGACTATGGAGACCATGGGGATGCGAATGCTGACTGAAAAATAGTTCCAATTTTCACCACAAGGTTGAAATGTGTAAAAACTTCGTGCGCCCATTGATCTTATGCTTCCAAAGGGTCGTTAGCGTTTACAGGGAGCATATTGAACACTGCTGTACCGGCATAAGCTTAAATTACTGGTTGTTGTTATTTCAGCGCCACGTTTCAATCTGATGGTGAAAATTTGAACTATTTCTTTTTCACCAGCATTCGCTTCCCCATGGTTTCCATACCCTCTATATCAAGTTCCAGCGCAATCCGTTGCTTTTAACGGTCTCCAGAGAACACTCAGTTGAGCAAAAGTAATTGTGGTCACCCTGTATATGTGCGATATGTATGAAGTCCTCCCATACAGGCAATTTTAGAAACGAAGAAAATGTAGGTCGATATGCGTTTTTGCTATTCCCATATATATCATACCTTTCCTCTCATGCTTACCATTTGAGTCTTGTCCTCGTCTGCCCGCATCTATTTAATATGGCATTATGCGCGCAGTAATACCTTCCTAAGTACATTAGTTTCTTAGCAACGGGTCTTTGTGACGATCTTTCTGCCAAAAAAGAAAGGTAAAAAAGATCGCTTCGAACAAACATCACGTAAAGCTCAGATGCAGTACTTTTTTTCACTTTTTTTCCGGCGCTTATCACAGGGTTTCAGCTCTCTTGATATCCTTTTTTGTATTTCCTCCTGTTTCGTTGTATTCCGGGCCTACTTTGGTTCGTTGTCCAACTGAGTGCTCCGTGCCGAGAGCCGGGGGTCTCTTGTGTTCCGGCGTTAATCCATAGTAAGCGGATTGTTTTCGCGTCTGCTACCAAGGAACAGGATGAAAAAGAGATTTGGAAACGGTAGCGGAAGACTTCAAAGCAACCGGAAGATAACAGAGTGGGGGAAAGGCTACTTTGCCGCCCCTGCTGTGTCATTCTTTTTCGTTGCTTCAAGGGTATTATAATGACTGGGAAAAGTTCTCTTTATGCGTTAGCAATGTCTGCCCATGTCAGCAATGAGTATCTAAGGAACTAATACGGGTTGAAAGAATAGCTAAATGGAGCAAATGACATGCGGGATAACAATATAAAGGAATTTTGTGTTTTGTCGCAACTCAAAACAATGACGGCCTCTGTGGCGGAGTGTTAATCGCAGCGCGCTACGGTGCCGGGGATCGCGGGTTCGCATCCCGGCCTGGGCGTTCTTTGTGAGCGTCCCTTCATCAATTTCATCATATCATCACTCATCTTCGCAAATAGCCAAAAGTGGCAGAAATGTGAAGTAAAATACACCAAACCAATCACTCAATCAATCAAAATAATTATTGCTTTTTTCCAGTCTTACGGCGGGCTCTCTATATGCTTTCAAGGGAAGTGGGGAGCGGGGAAGAGACCAATCCAGCACGATAATAAACTCAGCAGCCTGCAGAACGAGGTGTACGTAGTAGTTCCTTCCATCGACGTCGTAACTCTCTGCACCACCGGTGTTGTCTGGTTGGACTCCAAGAACCCCACTTCTCTTGGCAGCATATAGAGCGTCCGCCGTAAGAGTAGAGAAGGCCTATAGTCGTATTGATAGAAATGAACACTTGTTCGTGAGCACGTGCCGAGTGGGTGCTAAAGAAGCGAGCATGTTCTCCCTCGCATAGTATCCAACTTAGCACTTCTTGTATGTTTAAGCATGTGATCAATTTCTGAGAACGTTCACTTCTTAGCTAACATCAACACGTGAGCGTGGTCACTAGTGGACCAGGGATTCACTTTATGACAACTTCTCAGCCTTCCTGTGGAAGTGCTCTACACAGTTGAGAAATGAGTAGACGTTCAGTTTTATTAATGACAAAACTGGTTCCTAAACCTGTATTGAAAGTCTACATTTCACCATATATATAATGTGGTTTAAACCTGGATTTGAGTGAGTGTGTTTGGCATGAGATTTGCATTCAGGAACTTACAAATTCAAATCCTGTTTCCAATCATCCTACCATATTGCTCCTTTCTTGTAGTTTTTTTTATCTCAGTCGCTCCAGGCAAATACTGGGATGCTATCCTTCACAAAATCCACGGGCTATTCTTACCTCGTCCAACTCCTCAACGAGGTTCACCTACTAGAACAAATAATGCTACGTAACGTTCGTTTAACGAGTTAAAATTGATTCTTTTGGTATTTTACTTCGCTTTTCCGCCACTTAGCTAATCGCGTAGATGAGGATGAGTGATGAAGGAACACTCAGAAACATCCATGCCCAGGCCAGAATACAACCCGGTCCCCCATGCGTCGTAGAACGCTGTGGCAACCACTCCGCCACAGTGGCCGGCTCAGGTCTAAGACTATTGCTAAGCAGAGAGAACGTAACTAATTTAGCTACTACGAACCTTTCCAGGTAGGGTTATATGTGGCAAATCTATTTAAACCTTTGGAAGAAGTTTATTTTCCCTATTTTGCTAGATTACAAAAGTAATTAGTTTTTTTAGTTTCGTTCTTCATTCCTTTTGAAGTAAACGTCTTGGAAGCAACCGGAAGAATCTCCCTTGTTCCGATCCACTTCAGTATCAAGCAAGGTTGTGTGCGTGGAGAGTTCGAGTTGTTTGTTTCTTGCCTCTACTTCTACTTGATAGATATTTAATATGCACGGTCCTTGGTATGACCAAGGTTATCAAGTACAGTTATTTCTACTGTATTGACTTATCCAATAGAGAAAAAAACCTTTGTCCTTTCGAAATTCCTGGATGTGTGCACATGAACATGTGAGATCAAAACACGTTATGGCAATTATAGAGTCTCAAAATAAGAAATGTCGCGAACGAACTAACTAAGTACGTATCTAAAATGACTGTTGACGAAATCAAGAAGACTTAGATGGGCAGGCCATGTGGCACGAATGGGAGAGAAAAGAAGAGTTTGCAGGATTCGTGTTGGAAATGGTAAGAGACCTGTAGGAAGGCCAATATGTTGATGGAGGAATAACGTTGAGATGGACCTGAAGGAAATCGGCAAGGATGGAAAAGTTTGGATTGATCTTGCCCAGGATAGGGCAGGTGGAAGGCATGTGTTGCTGAATCATAAAGCCCTTCGGGTTTAAGAATGCTCGATCGTTCGTTAGTTGCCGATCCTAGTTTCATTCTGAGTAGTGGCTGTTAATGAAGTGATGTCACGTGGAATCCATGCTAATCGCAAACACGTTAACTGCTAGCATACAAACAACTATACAGACTTGATACGACAATCTATGCGTCACTGTCAACGGTTACATTACGTAGCCTAAATAAATCGTATGAACTATAAACACAAAGAGATAAATCTCAATTTCGCATTTGTGAGCCATTTCTGTATCCTTGGATACTGACAAAACAATTCTCCATTTTGTTTCTCTGTTTCTCGTTTTCATGGAAACTGATATTTATATAAATCAGACGAATTTTCTCAACATGAAAACGTTACACGTGTTGCACGTTCACAAAATATACCTTTGCTGAAACAGAAAGTATGAGTCAGCAAAGGAATATTTGTTCCCTTTCAACAAAATGAAGAATAATTATTTTTCATATTGTAAGTACTAAAATGTGCCTTAATTATGTATTTAATTACAAGGAATAACGTTCTGGTGAACTGCTTTTATATTATTGTAAAGTTATTAAAAGTCATTTACCTACACAGGTAAGTTAACATAATGTAATATAATGTAAAATTGTACGTCTCAACGGTGTGTAATTAACAAGGGCACACATAATATTGTATTGCATTTTTGTTATTAGGTGCCGCTTGTCTCTCACTTCCGGCTAATCCCGACGATGAGGAAGTGTGTCGATTAAATTACATTTGATGAAGAAACATTCACAAGAAACGTCCTTACCCAGACCGAGACTCGAACCTTGGAAACAGTGAGGTGATCGAAGTCGATCACTCGGCTACCGAGGCGGCTGGCTTAAATAATAGTCAGTTTCAATAAAAATGTGATACATAAATTAATGTGACTGGTAAGTTGTATTTATGTTCACTCTCTCTTTGTCTCTCTCCGTCTCTCTCTCTCATTCTCTCTCTTCTCTCTCTCGTTACCCCACTGAGGAGATAGAGAGAAATAAAGAAGGAGAGACAGAGAGAGAAAGAGAGAGACAGAGAAAAAGGGAGATACAGGGGAGAGAAAGAGGGAGAGATCGAGAAAGAGAGAGAGAGAGATAAAGAGGGATAAACAGAGAAAGAGGGAGAAACAGAGAAAAAGAAGGAGACACAGAGGGAGAAATAGACAGAGAAAGAGGGAGAAACAGAGAAAGAGAGAGAGGGAGTGAGAGACAGACAGAGAAAGAAGGAGAGACAGAGAAAGAAGAAGAAACAGGGGGAGAGATAGAGAGAGAGACCGAGAAGGAGACAGAGAGATAAAGAGGTAGAAACAGAGAAAGAGAGAGAGAGAGAGAGTGAGATAGAGAGCGATATTATATATTATATATATATATATATATATAGAGAGAGAGAGAGAGAGAGAGAGAGAGAGGGAGGGAGAGACAAAGAGAGAGAGAGGGGGGGATAAACAGAGAGTGTGGGTGTTTCTCTCTCTCTCTCTCTCTCTCATATGAGAGAAGGAAAGAAAGACAGGAGAATATTAAGAAATAAAGAAGAAAGCATGTTAAATTTAATATGAGTATGAAGTATGCACATGAAGGTAGGATCTAAAAGTATGGTCTGGAGTATTACAGATTTTTACAATTCGATTTCCTGTCAGGAAGGAAACACGAAGCTCTTCCGAAAAAAAATGGTAGAAAAGTGACATATAATGAATCAAGTAGAATACCAACGCATAAAACTATACACGCTTAGGCGCATGTCTTGGCATTTTACTTCCAATAATATATTTATTTGGACACATTAATATACTTAATGAAAAATTAGCGAAATGGAAAGATGTTGTGCTAGACAATAATATATTTGAAGCACTAAATTACAAGACCGGAGGGATGAATACCTCCGCACCCTCCCCCCACCCCGCTACGCAGAACGTGAGGTAGCTCGTTACCTCTGGAAATAAATAATCTCCTGCTGTCGCCTTGGTGACAGCATGCATTATGTCCAAGTTGACACCATTATGCATTGGCATGCAGACAACAATTAATAGGTCGCTACATTATGAAAGGACACTAATGGCAGCCTCATTAATACAAAGGATAAACATCGACACATGGTTCTCTTAATAGGCTTTTGCATATTATTTATTCTCATACTCATAGAGGGGGAACGAACACAATGCAAAATATTCAGGTGCTGTAGGAATTCTCCACTTGTTGACAATGTTTCTGCTATGAAAAAGGGATTTTCTTCTTAAAAGTTTGATGGACGGATAGATTAATGAGAACTGGACCTACAGTTTTAATTCGAGTTCGTGCTATGCGTACGAAATGGGCAGGTCCTAAGTTTCATTTCATTTTATTTACTTTACTTCGCCTTTCTGCCACTTTTGACTAACAGCGAATATTAGGATGAGTGATGATATGAGGAATGATGAATAGACACTCGCAATGAATACCAGTGTCCAGGCCGGAATACGAACCCGGAATCCCTGGCGATGGCGACGTGCTAACCACTCCAGCATGGAGGCTGGCTCTCAGTTTTATTCTCACGAAATGGAGTCTGCCAAAGAAATCAGAAGAATTTGAGAAATGAGCAGGTGCTCAGTTCTATTCTCACTAAATGGAGTCTGCCAGAGGAATTTGAGAGATGAGCAGAGCTCACTTTTATTTTCACCAAATGTATTTTGACAGAGGAATTTGAGAAATGAGTAGGTGCTCAGTTTTATTGTTATCAAATAGTGTCTACCAGAGGAATTTGAGTAATGAGCAGGTACTTAGTTTTATTCTCATTCACACCAAATGGAGTCTACCAGAGGAATTTGAGAAATGAGCAGGTGCTTAGTTTTATTCTCACCAAATGGAGTCTACCAGAGGAATTTGAGAAATGAGCAGTTGTTCAATCTTATTCTCGCCTGAGAAATGAATGTGTGCCTCATTACACCAAACGGAATGTATCCCCCGGAAGTTTGATAGATGCCCACAAATTCAGTCAGCGATTACCTTCATCGCATGGCTTGTAAGTCTCCATATTTTGTATCCACATTTCTTCGTTTGTTTTCTCTGTTCCGGCAACAAATTGAACACGAAGAGACATACGTGGAAGTCAAAGAAAAGCCGGACTCGAAGGAAAGATAAACCTCGACTCGATCTTCAGTCAGCTTCCTCGCACAGCCTCCACGCACATCTCCAATTGAGCGATTCCGTCTACTCCGAAACAGAATTAATTCACAGGCCCACCGCAAGCCCCCCTCTGGTGCTGAAAAATGAGGGAGAATATTGATTGCAATATCTGTCGCCATCTCCCTTCGCTGGTTATTTCAGAAACTTGATCGACTTTGTAGTACAACGAGTGTTTCCATAATTAAACTTGGACTGGCTTTTGCCCGGGGCCCATCTGGGACCAACTAGTATTGGAAAACATTATGGATGTTTCTTCGCTTATTAAACGTCCTTTTTCCTCTCCCTTCTTTTCTTTCTGCAGAAAGGGAGAAGATGAAGATGAAGAAGAAAAAAAGTGGTAGGAAGTTCAGTTGGGGAATACCCACGGGCCGTTGGGTTTTTCTGTGGAAGAAATATTTGGAAACTGTCCTCCTCCAGTTTCGACTACTGGGACCAGGGGGAGGGGAGAGGGAAGAGCAAGATTATGAAACAGATGCTGGCAATTTTAAGAGCTCATATTTACTGCGGATGTTCTTTCCTTTTGTCGTTTTTCTTTGTACGCTTTATTAAGTCTCGTTCCTGTGGAACGGGAAAAGTACAAGGGATCCATATTGTTATTGTTTAAGATGTGTTTTCTTTAATTCAGGATATTCCACGAAAAGACTTAGGTAGCTTAACTATGTTTCTCTTACTGGTAGGTGTAAGAATGTTTAAGACAGAGAGTACCAAGTTTCATACTCTTATTATTTACAATGTCAGAGTTAAGAACTCAATCTCATACGAGGGGTATTCGGAAAGTAAGTATAATTAATCTGTTTCAAAAATCGATCATTTATTTTCATAGAATTTGATTTTTTAGTTAAACATCATTCTTTGCACTATTTCACTATATTGTTTTTAAGGAATATATCTTAACTGAATATTAATATCTGCTTATAAACAACGCAGGAATTTAATTTTGTATGGTAAAACTTTTTTTGTCGGGACTCGTAACACTACATAAACTGCAATTAGTTTTCAAACTACTAATTTTCTATTTTTCCTATTTTGCGTCTCAATTCTTCCACTTTTGACTAATCGCGACGATAAAAGTGAGTGGTGATGATATGGAATTTATGAGGGGGACACTCATGTTCAAGTTGGTAGTCGAACCCGGGAACTTCGCTGGCGAGATTAAAAAAAGTATAGCATTTAACCCGTTCGGGTTCGGTCACCGAGCTAGACTGCCGATAAGAACACAGAGATGAAAATGTTCATTCTGTCCAGTGTGTTTCCTACGACAAAAAGTATTTCTTTGCTGCAAATAGATTTTTTCCTACGGTGAAAAGAATTCCTCTGGGATATTTGCGGCGTAGTAAGACAATATATTCTACTCGATATATCAGTCAAATACGATACAACTATGAAAAACGTAAATTAATTTTCTGAATTTTGCGTTAGGGTTGATTAGCATTGTTGGTATGAAGCGTCGTTGCAAATAATTTTTCCACATTTATTGCTCCAAATTATTTGAGTTGAAGGAATTCTCGGCAAGTATACATCTCATTCTTCTATTTTTTTTAAAAAAAATAGTTGTGAATAGAGATCGGTTAGTTCATCAAACTATCCTGCCTAACTATTGTCTATTTTTGGGGGAGCAGGAAAAGGTTTATAGTTTCCTTGCCTTGACTCATCTCACCCAACAGGTCGTTAGGTGCCGCGGCTTGTCCAGAGTTGATAGCTTCCTGGAGATGAGGCCTGCATTTAAAAGGTTTATAGTATCAAAAAAAAATGTGTACCGAAATACTTTAACATGTTGTTGTTTCAAACGGGATTGAATTATATTTCTTAAACATTGTTTTCAGCTAAGCTTATTTTCTATTCAAATAAAATGAAATTAAAATTTTGCACCCAACATATTTTTCATTTCACCATTACAAAGTACATATATTTATGTAACAAACTGATTGATTAGGTGCATTGTTATCTTACATATCGTTATTGTAGCATATTCAGGATTACAGTTGTAACTTTCTGTTGGATGGAAATTTCATATTAATGTAGGATTCATTAATTCATTTGGTTTATTTTACTTCGCTTTTCTGCCACTTTTGGCTAATCGCGAAGATGAGGATGAGTGATATGATGAAACTGATGAAGGGACACCCACATAGAACACCCATGCCCAGGCCGAGATTCGAACGCGGGACCCCTGGCATTGTAGCGCGCTGTGCTAATCACTCCGACATAGAGGGTGGCTAAAGTGGGGGTGATTAATTTTAAATTTCCTAATATAATTAGTATTATGATTTAATTTATTGTTCCCTAAAGACTATTATTTTGATTGAGGGCCTTTCCGATGGCTTAGTGGTAACGTCGTCGCCTTGTAATCAAGCGATCCCGGGTTAATACACATTACACAGTGGTTCGAATCCCACTTTAAACTGTAACCTATCTGTGCATAAAGTGGACTTAAAACATCAATTAAATTGAAACTATTATTTTAATTAAGCGCTCCATTTGCCCACTTAAATACTGTCGATATAAATATAAGTGTACATAATAATGTAAAATGTAAGGTATGTATATATTTAATACAATCCTGCTGTCCTCGATGGCATAAATATATAGGTACATTATTTTTCGTTCTTACGATATGTTTACTTGTAGGATTGCGGGAAAGGTTCGCTTTAAAAAACCACCCTATCTCGTTGCATTTCCTTTGTCGGATGGGTATTGGTGTAGCAGGGCGAGGAGAGCATCTAATATGTGTTACAGAATCTCATCCGTGGGACGAAGGGAGAATCCCTCAGCAGCTTTGAAAAGAGAAGGATTACTGCATTGCCGACGCGCCCCGCTGCTCTTTTTTTTCAAAAGGGAGAGGGGGCGATGAGAGGGGGTGCCAGGAAAGGGAACATCTTTGGAATCGAAGGGCGTGAAAGTGACACAATATCCCAGGAAAATACGTTCCTTCTTCCTATCCATCTTTTCTCTGGCTTTCTTCTTTCACTTTCTCTCTCTCTCTCTCTCCCCTGTGCGTCCCACCCACACTTTTTTTCTCTCTCCTGCGAACCGAGGAAAACCAAATAAGCTACGCGAGGAAATTTCCTAGATTTTCCCTCGATTTCCAACCCGGGTGAGGATGGATTAGATTTTCCACGTCGGCTTTTCTCCTCAACAAGAGACCCAGGAGACGCCCCAAGGCCGCAGCGTACGCGCCTAGGTAACATAGCTTCTCCACAGTCCATCAACTTGCACCGGTGCTGACATTCTGAAAAGAAGCTTTGCTTTCGCATCGTATCAGGCAAGTAAAGATCACTTCTCGAGAAGATTCTCCCCCATCCCTCCCCTTTTACCTATTCTTACGTTGCGAACAGCCACCGTCATCAGAGAACCAAAAATGTTCCGAGCAGAAAAACTTCTTTATTTGATTTTGTCTTGCTGGTTATTACACATACATCACTGAAGACGATGTCCCCAGGGGATCAAATATGTTAGATTTCGGGAATAATCCTCCGGGAATGGAATGAACATTATATATATATGTGTGTGTGTATGTATGTATGCACCGATCCTTGATACGTTGGGTATAAACTCCAATCTAACATGACTGATAACCGAGAACATCTGATTGAATCCCGCCGTCAGGAAAATACGGTCATTGATTTGTATTTTTTACAGTAATATTACAGGGATGATAAGGCATTTCACGACCCAAAATTTGCTAAAAGCAGTCAAATAAAAATGCATTTACAACATAAAAATAGTAAAATTACCTAAAATGTTTTAACAATTTCTAATAATGTTTTGAAACAAAAATATTTCTCTAGTATTAGTTCCTTAACAGGTAATGAGTTACCTTTGCTTAGCAAGATAATGAATGAAGGTGCAAAATATTTAAATTTACTACAACTGTTTTGGGAGACCCTGTATACCCCTTGTAAGATTTACTTGGATTATTGCAGAACTGGTAAATATATACCATTTAAAATCAATTTCCAAAAAGTAATTTTCTCCTATATTGCTATTGAAAACAGAATTACAGTGGCTTTCAAGATATATCTAAATTAGAATGAAGAATAAATACTTAGTAAAAATTCTCAAATAAAAAATATTGCCTGCTAGTTAAGATTTGCACATGCAGAAGCTCCTTTATTTCCACTGACTCAAGTGGAGCATATTGAAAACATATCTCCTGGATTGAATTCAGTCAGCAAGAGAAACGTTTTCGCCTGACAAAACTTGAAAAATAGGGGTAGGAGTTACTGAAATAGGTCAATTCCTGGACAATCACTAGCAAGCATAAATATGCAAAAAAAAAAAAAAAATGAGGTCCCTCGAAAATTGTGAAAAATTCAAAACATTCAAAGAAACGAAGTGGCTTTATTTAGCCAATTAGTATACACATTTTGTATATAAGTGAGAAATCTTTCAATTTTTTTTGAAAAATGTGCAAAATCATCAAACGCCTTACCCTACGATTACGTAGGAGTATTGTGCACACAGGGTGTAGCTTTGTAACAGGCTGTTTATTTAACCCTTTCGAATGGATATTAGCTTCATGTTTCGTACATATTTGTTAGCTATGCAATGTAAACTAACACGTGTCTCCTGGTCAAAATGGTACGTCACTTGCTTGCATAGAAGAATCATACGTTACTGTCAAGGTACTGGGTTAGGCAATGCGGTATTGGGATCTTTCCATTACCATAATATATTTACAATGGAGAGTCTGACATTATACCGTTGTCGTGAACGTACAGCTACAGCAAGGGGAAGATGGAAGTTACCTGTCCCTGAATACCAAATCTGGGAAACGACGCTGTTCTGTCTTCACAGACACACACACTTATCTCTCCCTTGTCGATTTCTCTGATTTCATCGCTTCCCCTTCCCCTCCCAACCAACATTTCCACCTTCTACATTTCCTACAAAGTTGCCCTGGCAGCAACCGGATCTTTCTCCCTAAGAACTCTTTTTTTTTCCTTTTTTTTTTCAACATTTCACATTGCGAGATTTATACCTGCCACGCATATGTAGTGGAGTAAATAATACTTTGATTTTAATTTACATAAATTAACACATTTCTTTCTCGTTTTGTATGACGTTACCTATTCTTTTAATTAACTGATTATGAATGTTCCCAAGATATCCTACTCTGAGTGTGGAACCCTGGTTAAAAATTTGTCCGCTTCAAACTACCTCCGAATAAAGAAAATAATAAAGTGCTCCCGTGTGCTTTGCACCACGCCATAAAGGCGTATAGGGAGTGTGGAATTAGGGCCCCAAAACTTTCTTGATCACGGCCGAAGGTGGGGGTGATGTGATCAGCACCACGCCCCAGGCCGCCTTTACCCCCAGTTTCTTCCAGATACCCCCTTATACGACGCTGGATGGGTGCCGGAGCCGTTTGAACAGGTGGAAAAAAATTCTGGTTCCCGCCGGGGATCGAACCCGGGTCCCTCGAATGGTAGTCAGAAGCCATTACTACCTCGGGATGTAAGGCAAAAAATGTCAAACTCTCCTCCATGTAGTACACCCTGGACAAGGCTCTGGCGAGTGGACCCAAAGACAGCATAATCCTCTGTCGGGGATGCTGTTTTTTTAAATTTTATTTAGTTTTTTTTACTTCGCGTTTTGTGCCTCTTGGCTAATTTAAAAAGATGGGGATGAGTGATGATGAAATGATGATTGGACATTCACAAACAACTATGCCCGATGGGATTTGAACCCTGGACCCTTGGCGTCGCAGCGCGATGTGCTAACCACTCAGCCACAGGGTCCGGCTGGGGGATGCGTTTTGTCCGCTATTAGCGTCTTATGTATGTATACAGGGTGAGTCATAAGTCTCCATACAAATGGTGAAAACGGTGACTAATGTTTATTTTTTCATTTCAGGCAGGTGAACCAATAAAGAGAGATGCCACTAACGAAGGAAGAACGGATTGACATCATTCTGTTGGCTGGGAGTGGTACCACCCATCATGTAGCACGTACATTCAATGCAACCCACAGAACGCAGATAACCCATGGCACCGTGGCCAAACTTATTAAGAAAATCAGAAGGACACGTTCCGTCGCCGACGAAAGCAGACCTGGAAGACCAAAGACAGCAAAAGGAGGGTAAGGCAGGTGCCACGGTGTCATGAGTTATCTGCGTTCTGTGGGTGCATTGAATGTAAATGCTACATGAAGGGTGGTACCATTCCCAGCCAACAGAATGATGTCAATCCGTTCTTCCTTCGTTAGTGGCATCTCTTTTCATTGGTTCACCTGCCTGAAAAGAAAAAATAAACATTAGTCACCATTTTCACTATTTGTATGGAGACTTATGACTCGCCCTGTATACACAAATATGTACAATGACTCACATGAGGCGACATAAATTATTGTGAATAGTTCATGTAACCTTATTGTTATTAATGAATATTCGTTGACATCGAGGGTGCAAATGTCAACCTCACTTCCGCTCTGTTCCAAGAATCTGTGGGGCAAAGCTGCGCATAAAGGTAGAGAAGAGGAGAAAGTGAGTGGACGGAAGGAATCAGTGCGCGCTGCTGCAAACGGCTGGTAGATGCACGCACTTTTCCTCTCATGAGTTCATTGATAGGTCACCAGACATCACGTGCGTAGAGACATGTCTTCGTCAGAGATTCCCCATATAGTACACCCTCGACTGCGTTTTGCAAACTAAGGCTCTCTCGTCTGGATTCACAGCTAGTATTATCCTCTGCAAGGCACGTGTTGGGCGCCCATGTATCTTTGGTCATCCCTTTACCCATATCATCTTATCACCATCCATACCCACTGTCGCGATTAGCCAAGTTTGAATCTAAATCAAAATCGTTGACAGAGAGTCTATTTAGATGCAAGTGTAAGCTCGCTGTAAGCTGTTCGAATGAAAAGCTCTGGGTTCAAGGATCCTGAACCCTATTCCCAAGAAAACTTGTAGGTTCGTTTATAGCCAAACAGAAGAATGAAAGTTCTATCCGTCTTCTATTGAAAACAATCCGAAACTTTGTCTATAAAGCGAACATAATAATGAACAGCTAGAAATGTTAATCTGCCAGCTTTAACAATCGCTGCCGATGGGAACTGCCAGACTCTTCGATACTCCCCCACTTTCGCGGAGTTGGAGACCCAGAAAAGAAAGAAAATAGCGAAAAGAAAGTGGTCCGGAAACTTAGGCAGGGACAAAACTTCAGAAATGCACCGTGCATGGACATTTTAACTTACAGCGATTTCTCTTCAGTTTCCTCTCCTGGCAACTTCCGAGGCACATATATTTTTGAGGAGGGGATTTCGTGGAGGGGAAATAAACTTCGCAGAACAGCGGCAATCAACAAAGTGAAATGAAAACAGCCAGCCCGGTGACAAGTTTCGCTCAGATCGGGAGAGGGTTGGGGGTTGGAGGAAGAGCAGGGAAGGAAAAGGACTCACCCTCAGCGTGATGTACCGTTTGCCATTTAGCCCCTGGAATAACGGCCCAAGTTTGCAGTCAGGTGCCTGCAAGTTGCAGGAGAAAGTTGAGGCCATGCGTCAACCGCTTTCCACTTTGCTCCCCGCTTGGACAAAACTCGTTCCCAAGTTTAATTTCCACTGAGGTTCCGAGACGGACGTAAAGCGAGAAAGGGTTCCTGAAGGTGGGGGAAGGAACGGGCTGGCGGTATACATACATCTTCAAGTTACAATTTGACCTGAGGTGCATTAACTACAAACTGCTTTTTCCGGGTCCCCGGTTTCTGGGCCTGCAATGCTGCAACCAGCTGCTACAGCATCCTCTTCGTTTTCTTTTTTCAATAATTTAAATTGGGGCAGTGGTGTTAGTAGGGCCATGGCTAAAGAGGGCGCGCCTAATACATTTTGCATATTAATAACATAATAACGTGTGAACAATGGTAGTTAATCAGATATTAGGTATTGAGTAGTTTTACTACCACTATATTATCTCTCGAGAATCTCTGGAGCAAGGTTGTGCATAATAGTAGAGAAGGGGAGAAAGCGAGTGTGCGGAGTGGTAGCTGCAGTCGCTTTCCTCTACTCCACGTAATCACGTTCCCTCTTACGTGTTCATTGGTGGAGCCGTATCGAGTCACTACTTGCGCAGAGACTTGCTTTCGTTCCCTCGCTACAGAAATTCCAGGGAGAGAGGTTAAAAGTTATCATCCATAATAGTCGCGCAGGGTTTCGACCTATGTTTTTGGGTTCATGTGAAACAAAATTCATTTCAGGCAAGTCTGAGCTGTAATTGACGTCATACTTCTAATTGATTGTCCGTGAATCAAAAAAGGCACGCACGCACATGAAATTTCCTGAAGATTTGTGCAAGACCATTTTTATGTACTCTATTTGTGTAAGTCCAGAAAATTTAAATTCTTGATATAATGAAGTACAATAAACATGTGAGGGCACATTTCTAATATAATACTGTAATACTAAATAAGATTACAAAATAACTACAGGTACATACTATTCGTTGAAAGGTTTTACTAAGCTTCACTTTTCTGTCACTTTTGACTAATCACGAAGATGGAGAATGAAAGGTGACGAGATTAAATTGATGAAAGCATAACCTGTGGTTATCCCACATGCTACGAAAGGGCAATCACAAGCACACACAGGCAGAACACAAGGATTATACTGTTCGTGAGTCCAGACGCCACAGCCTCGTTAGTCTGTAAGAATGGAGTCCATGGTGTACGTAGAAGAGAGGTTGACATTTGGATGCTTACGGTAAAGTCACCTCTTACATTCCAGACAAATACTATTGATGAAACAATATTTGTTTTATGTAAAATATAAAAATCGTATTGAAGAGAAGACTTTCAAAATTAAACCTTACTAAAATACAAAAACCAAAACACAGAAAATAACAAAAAAATCTCACAGTTGTATTTATGGCGGGTGAATAGTTACTATTCTGTTAACAGGAATTCTTAATTCTCTATCGGATATTCCATTTTGGAAGTATCTGACATGTTCTCGAGCACAGAATCGCATGTTTCCTCTCCGTAAATTACGTTAGACACATAAATTGAATCCGAAGTTGTTTCGGGTACTGTAGGCTATGAATAATTGTGCCAGGGATCATCCTGTCATCCAATTAACATGGCAATTGTCAGATTTAGTAATTTAATATATGCATGCTACAGTCGTCTCTGGTATACCGTATATTCAGATTTATTTTATTATTTATGAAAGGATACTAGTGTGAATATATATACAACATAAGAGTATGCTGCAGAGAGTGGATTTCGTTCGAGTGCCAAATAGTTCGCACGGATGACGCTAGATGGAGTACGAAATTTAGAGCTGCTTCGGTCGAGCGAGTAACGCTCGAACAGGTAAAACGAGCTGAATAACCTCGAGGCCAAGAAGTACACGTATAACCGTATGTCTGTGATAGCGGACGGGCTGAATCTACCAAGGCGGACATTTTACATGCAAGTGTCCGTGATTATTGTCAAGTTAGAATTATATTCGAATCTATACGCTCGACCAAAGCTCGCTTGAGGGTGGGGAACTGTGTGAATTGACAGTGCCTAATATTATTTGTAAAAGTACCTCGTCTAAAACAAAATTATAACTTGAGTGCTTGTTTAAAGCCCACTTTGTCTATCTATAGGCTGATCTGTGCTTGATATACAGTATAAAATAAAATCCCAAGCACAATGTGCCTCCACGGGGTGTCGAACCCTGGGCCCGACGTTATCCCATACTTCTGCCAATTTTTTTATTTACTTAAAATCAAACCATATTTTGTGTAATATTTCTAACAAACAGTAACAAGAAATCAACAAATAGTTCTTCAGTAAGCCAGATCATACATGGAGGTTATTTGTTGTAAACGTCGAACCACTGTCGTGTCTGAGGCGGGATTCTGATGAAATTCTCACATTATCTGTTCTAGAAAGAAACGTCGCTTGTGTCGAAACATTGGGTATATTATCAAGCACAGAATATAATACCCTCTTACGAAGAATCGAACTGGGGAACCTTCTCAAAATACTAACCTTCCAGGCTGAGGCGAATATAAACAACGTGTGTGAATATGTATGGATGTGATGTGTGACCTATTGGTACATATTTGTACTTGTATATTGGTACATAATATATGGGTTCGTTTTACTTCGCTTTTCTGCAACTTTTATTTAATCGCGAAGATGAGAATGAGTGATGATGTGATGAAGGGACACTCACAAAGAACATTCATGTTCGGATCGTGATCTGAACCAGGAACTTCTGCCGTCGTGCTAACCACTCAGCCAAGAAGGTCAGCGCGAGGCAGTATATTGAGTGATCCCAGGTTCTATTATCTTTCCGTACAAATTTCGTCCGTGTGGATTCAGCTTCTACTCATAAAACAATGTATACCGAACCGCTCTATATTTGAGAGTAACAGCAATTTTGCCTCTGTATTATATGAATGTGAAACGTGGTCCCTTATATTAAAAGAGGAACATAAATTGAGTGTATTTGAAAATAAAATCGTTAGAAAAATAATTTTGGACCTACATGGGATGAGGAGACAGATGAGTGGAGAAGGTTATATAATTTAGAACTGTATATTTTTTACCCATGTGCAGATATGACCAGAATAAATAAATCAAGAAGACTTAAATGGGCAGGTCATTTGGCACGAATGGGACAGGTAAGAAGAGTTTACAGGATTGTTGTTGGGAAACCTGATGGTAAGACACCAGTAGGATGGCCAAGACGAAGATGGAGAGATAACATAGAGACGAATCTAAAGGAAATCGGAAAGGCTGGAAAAGATTGGATTGATCTTGCTCCGGATAGGAACAGATGAAAGGTTTGTGTTCCTGCAGCCATAAACTCTCGGGATTAAGAAGGCTAGAGAGTGAGTGAGTTAGTTATTGGAGAGAAACAACAGTTTGCAGTTACCTTCTCCCCAGCCATCTTTCCCAAGAGCTGCGGGCTTACGGAAGCCTAATTGACTTTTAATGTTTCATCAACCTTCCAGACTAACTTTGGCTACACCCGATTGCACCGCAGATGCATCAGGAAACCTAGAAAGACATGTCTTTTCATCTTCCCCCTCCCCCTTCCGCCGTCAACGGGTAAATTCTCGGTCGGTTGGCTTTTCCCTTTGTCTGATTTCCCGCCTTCGACTTGGTTGCAGGCGACGGAGCTCTCCAAGGAACGGAACACTGTTACGTAATCTAAAAGCTGGACTTTCTTGGGGAAAATATAAGACCGTTGATATCCGCTTACTCCTTACACAAAGGCGGATATCATTACTAATATTTCTCCCAACCCTTTCCTCCCTTCTTCCATTCTGTTCTGCTACGAAAAAAAGTCATCATCATTATCATTATGGAAATGAAGTACGGAGACCCCTTTTTTCTTTTGTTTTTTATGAAGGTTGCAAGATATGAAAGGCGTGCTTCAGACAATGGCAGTCGTTGCAGCTGACAAAGAGATCCAGTGTTGCCAAGAGGATATGAGTTATCGTAGACTAGGATTGTTGTTGTCTTGATGGAACCTCTGCTTACTTGGTACACCCAAGGGGAAGCTTGGGGTCATATATTTGCAGAACTCATAATGAAATCGCAATGTTTGACGTTGCAAATGTAGCAAGAGAGTTTCTTACAAAACATAACCGTCATGCCCACTGGCGTACGGAGAGGGGGCATATCTTATTCCTATCGATCCATTGTTAAACGTGACAGTGTACAATTGTCCAGGTTTCATTTCCATGAAGCCAGTGTTATTTTTACGAAATATGTTGCAAATCATGATCATTTATGTGTTATTTCTACATTTTGTATTTAAATTATTCTATTTTTGTTAACTGAAACTAAAATATATTTCTTTAGATTCGACTTTATGACCTCCGGTTTGATTCCTGGTGTACGTAGTAGTGAAGTATGTATCTCGCCAAACTGTAAGAGGAATAAGAGTGATTTTGGGTGTACATTAATCCAAAGTTTCCCGGCACTTGCAAGAAGTTAGAATAGTCAAGAAGCTCAATAAGTGGGTTTCCCATGAGTTCACTGAACAACACGTAACGCGTGTCTTTCTCTGCTCTTCTGGAACGGGAACGTTCCTTTTTTGCAGGGAGTAGTGACATATGACGAAAATTGGATACCATTGTCCTCGCTATGCAGAACGGCTAGATACTGATGAGACCTCCAAAACACATACCGAAACTGGCCTTTCATTCGAGGAAGATAATGGTGACTGTTTGATGCTGTGCTGCTGGTATTCTTCAGAATTCGTTCCTAAAAACTGTTGAAACAAGGAATGTTGAGAAGTACTGCACACAGCTGCATAAAACTTACGAGTTAAGCAGCCTAGATTGGCCAACAGCAATGAAGTGAGGCCACATGTGGCAAGAACAACAGTGCAAGCACTGCACAGATTTCACTGTGAGGCTTTTCCACATCCACCATACTCACCAGATATCTCTCCAACCGACTACTACCTCTTCCAAGTACTTGGCGGAGAAAATGCCCACCAATGAAGCAGCTGTCAAAAACGACTTTGAAGAATTTCTTCAGTTCACAACGTCGAATTTCTACGAAAGTTGCATTAATGCACTAGTATATCGTTGAGAGAAGAGTGTAGCGTCAAATGTTGCCTATTTTGACTAATGAAAAAAGTTCATTTCCACAGAGTTACTTTTTTGTTTGAAGTTTCACTTCCAAATCCGACATTCCATGTGCAACAATCTGATACTTAGTAACGCTTTTGCATGCACATACACATACTGTACATACACAACGCCAACAGGCTACTCGCAGGAGTTAAATGGCGTATCACACTGATTTCACTGCAAAGTCAGAAGAGTTGGCCCTTGTATTGAGCTGTTAGTATATCGAGCTGAAAAGCTAGTGCCCCTGTTTTTCTATTATGGGATAAGTACTGGATCGCCCATTGCATTTTTACTGGTGTATCCATTTCGTCACATATTTGTATATGAGAGTACACAATACGTCTCAAAAGTCACTATATCCAAGACTTTAGATGTTTTACTTTCTTAAATGCTATGCTGCCCAAAATAAATATATCTTTAGTGCAAATTTGTGAATTTACGATACGTTAATTTACGCGACGTTATAACCTAATTGAACCAATCAATCAAATCAAAAGGTTAAATGGTTTATGTTGAATTTTGTGCAATTGTTAAATTTTTCATTTCAGACCCCACATCGCGCTACGACGCCAGGGGTCCCAGGTTCGAATCCCGGCCTGGGCATGGGTGATTGTCAGTGCCCATTCATCAATTTCATGATATCCTCACTCATCGTCTGATGTAAGGGCTTACCTTCCACGTAATACACCCAATTATCAACCTCACTTCCACGCAGTACACCTGGACTGCTTTATGCAGACTAACGAAGGTCTGGGGACTAGCCCTAAAGTCAGTATAATTTTATGTTTTGTCCTTATGTGTGCTGAGTGTCCCTTTAGAGCCTCAGATTTTAACCAAAGTCAGAAAATTTTAAGATTTCTGTTGTGTGGCATTTCAGTTTTGCTATTTTAGTTATGGTAAGGGGCTGAACCCCGTATAGTGTGACGGGTGCAACATAGCGTTAGTGCTGGCGCACCCAAAATTTTAAATTCAAATTCAAATTCTTCGCAATTAGCTAAAAATGGCACAAAAAGCGAAGTAAAATAAACTAAATCAATCGGCCAATCAATCAATTTCAGACCCATAGATCTCTATCACTCGGGATGAACGTAGAAGTAGTTCCGATTTAATGAACAAAATTATGTTCAGTGATGAAACTATCTTCCATAAATGTGGCAAGGTCGCCATAATTGTCGCATCTGGGCAGACGTAAAAATAACAGCATATCTTGAATGGAAACGAGACATTTAGAAAGTTGTGTTTGGCTTATGGCTTAGAGCTCTGTATAGACACTGGTGGTCACTATGAGAATACTAACTCTTTTCGGCATACACTTCGAAATAAATATATTTTTCATATCTTAAACTTGTCTTTCGTAATTCCAATTATTTTTCAAAAGAGTGAATTTTGAGATGCTCTGTATATAAAAATATGTACACAGTAAATGAAGAAAGTATATCGGATTTTGTAATGTCCAGAGAAAAAAAATCAGCTGAGTAAGCGAGATTGAACACTGGTGCTGGGTTTCCTGAGCGAAAATCCAAACCATTAAGCGGCAACCCTGAAGAGAACAAACGGGTAAAGGCAGGGACACACGTCACAGAATGCAAGAAAATAGATCCTGGAGTAGGAATGAGAGAGAGAGAGAGAGAGCTCTTTCGGAGCTGTCGTCTAGAATTCCAAATGGTAATTTTTTACATGCCATTAACGTTCCAAAATGAGAAGAACTCGCTGGGTAGGTGGGTGCTAAGGGGAAAGAAGGGGAGACGAGTTGAGGGGAGGACAAGAGGGGAGAGGGGCACGGAGGTAGGATCCCAGTCACGTTTCTTGCCGCTTCCAACTCGTGTTTAAACAAGAACTCCCGAGAGTAGATCGGCTTGGAGCTGTGGATCTTTAACGTCCGTGATCCACAATTAGAAATACGAAGAGGAACACTTGCTGCTGGAAGTAAAGACAAGTTTCTTTGTGTTTCGTGCCTGCTTCCCCTCTCTCCCCCCTGTTCTTTTTCTTCTCCTTGCTTTATGAAATCAATTATGCAAAGCAAGCCCGTATCTCCGTTGTATGGAGGAGCTTCAATGAAGTTGGGCTCGCTCGTTTCCAAGAAATTAGACGAAGAAATCGACTTTTTATCGTGCCTCCTTCTTTACTCTCTTTAATACCCAGACTGGGGAGTGTTTGTTCATTGCCTGGGAACAGCCACTTTCAACGGATAGGGCGGAGAGAGAGATGCGAGGGAGAATATCTGGAGTGGTAATTTTATCAGGTGCATGGACGAGTTTGTACTGGAGGAGAATTTGCAACCGGATCCGCGGTCTTCAACTCGCATCTCGGTTATCGTATATTGCCAGCCGCTTCAAATTTTCGTATTCTGATGCACACCTTCCGAGTAATGAAAAAACACCCTTTTGAGGGCCATTGTCCACGAAGTGGATTTTGATTGGGTGACGTGTGGTGACAAGCGCCGCCCTATTCTGGATTTCTAGACCGGACTCGAGTACTAACATTCCTGTGTTGCCCTCACGAAGATGGTTCAACACAGACATTTTGGAGTTCCTTCCGGTGATCGAACCCAGGGCCGCTCTCACCAAAGGTGAAAGCGCTAGCCAAACAGGAGTATGAAATGGACTCCTGATAAGAGGGTCAAAAGAATAACGCCACTTTGTGCGTCGATAGGGTAATGAATGATATTCAACTTGACGTCATCACGTAGTGCACTTTGCGAAGAAACAGCATAAAGTCGGACAAATAGATTCGTACATGTTACGGAAAACTAGAATCCTTCTTACAGTGAGAAATTTGCGATATTTTACATGTAAACATTTCTTATATGATCATGATAATCATACCTCGAATCACTTCGGCAAGGATGACACGCACAATGCTTACCCAGCATGTTTTCGCCACAGGATCTGATCTGTGTGCCAGAAATATGGCGGCGGAGCGTGATTTCGCGCAATGAATTGTGGGGGAATGTTCTTCGCTGATTATCATACGTTTGGACTACAAATCTTACAGATTTCAAGGAAGTACATGCCAGTGAGAATTGTCCATCTAATAAGAGTAGAACCTAAGACGTAATCATACTGGGATGGAAACATACAGAACATTATATATGATCTGATAGTGCAGCTCGATGGGTAGTTTCAGTACAGTCAGTTTTAAATATACTAGAAGGTAAATCGCCCATCATCATGTTCATTCAACTTCGTCGCCTTGTGATCAAGGTGTCCGGGTTCGATAACTGGTGGAGGCATAGTGGTTCGGATTCCACTTTACGTAGGTCCAGTCCCGATTATCCTTACTGTGCGTAAAGTGAACTTAAAACACCAAATCAATCAACGTTCATTCACATTATATAAATAGAAACGACAACACTGAAGAAGAGGAGAACTTCTGCCCCAACAGAAGTACAATTCAATTCCGTAAAAGGCACATCGAATTCAAAAGCAAAGTCAGTGAAATTAGCAGTGGCCAATTGGCCCACCCTCTTGTGTCAGAGCTGTACGAGTGTTCTAGTGCTACTGGAGTTGCAAGAACTACATCAATACAAAGTCAGAGCCTACAATGTTGTAATGCATGAACTGTTTCAAGATAAGCAATAGTAGCTAATACAGCAGTTTCTATAATTATCTTTATCATAATAAACTACGTAAAAATTAACAAAGCTATTATTGTACAATATACACTTCTGATATCCTCGAAAGCTTTTTTGTGACTTCTAATGTCCTTTCGTAAAAAGAAGTAAAAAAAAGTGCTCCCCTGTGCTTTGCACCACGCCATGGCGGCGTATAGGGGGTGTGGGGTTAGGGCCCCACACTTTATTCATCTTGGCCGAGCTTGAGGTGATGTGATCAGCACCACGCCCCTGGCCGTCTTTGACCCACAGAGTTTCCAGGTACCGACTTTATACGACGCTGGGTGAGCGCCGGAGCCGCTTGAACAGGTTGAAAATGTCTCGGTTCTGCCCCGCCGGGATCGAACCCGGGTCTCTCGCATGATAGTCAGACGCCCTAATTAAATAATTATTCCACATTTAATCATCATATTTTATAGCGCCTCCTAGATTGGGTATTGGCTAATGCTGTCTGCTTGTAATAAAGAGAGTCCGCGTTCGCTTACCGTTGTAGCAGCATTATACAATGGATCTCATACTACTTTAAATTGTAGATCTAATCATGGAAAGCCTATCTGAGCGTAAAAGTGAACGTAAGAGAAAACTTTACAAAACTTTATTACGCTACTTAGACATCTTGCAGTTAACAAGGCCAAATAAACAAGTTTCTGTCTAACATAATTCTTTGATTACTAGTGGCAATGTGCAAAACAAACAATTACATAATATTGTGGGTTTGCATTCAAGCAATCATTTAATTTCTCACGCGATTGTTTTCTCAACGTTCATAGTGGCGATATAAATCAGTCAAGTAGGTTTCATATCACCCAGCCTACTGGCCAGATTTAGCGTTCGGTTAGATTCGTCGTTTCCGGCATACAAATAGAGTAGCCGTGACGCGAGTTATTCGCAATGTATTCAGAAATCTCTTCCATCGAATGGAGAACTACTTGAAAGTGTATTCATGGGCAGCATAGGCTTCAAGGGGGGGTCATTATATCACCGATTAATTGGGAGGAAGAGGAGTACTCCTCTGTTATGAGAGACTACAAGGACTTATTGCAAGTTAATGCATTCCGCGGAACACATTTAGTACCTGCCGTTACACAGTTTTCGCCGCCCCTGGATCCCCTACCTCCCCCCCGCTACTACCCAGCGTAGCAATGCGGTTGGCATCCAGCTATCAAAGTGGACCTGGGAGAGACCGTGCTAAATAAGTTCCCTAATTAACGTCACGACATAATGTGAGGTTCGTGCTCTAACGAGGCATAGGAGGAAGCCATTCAACCACAAAGGGCGGGAGCGGCAGCTTTCGCACGCAAAGATACTCCTCGCAGCCACCCCCTCCCTTCCTGCCCCCCTTTCTCTCCGCAACTAACGCAAAAGCGCACCTGTTCTTCGCGAAGACTCTTTTATGTATAATGTTTCATAATCCACTGCCGTGTCGCCTGTTTCAGAGAAAGACTTGTGGCTCTGAGTCAGTTTGGTAGTTTCCAGGCTATATGATAGGTGGATCTTCTTTTATATAGTTTTGGAGACATTTCCTTACAATTTCAGCTTCGAAAATACACCCACCAACACTAACTATATACATATATTGGAGCCGGCAGGAGCTACAATGCCAGGGATCTCGGGTTCGAATCCTGGCCTGGGCATGGATATTTGTGAGTATCCATTCATCAATTTCACCATACCATCACTCTTCCCCATCTTCGCAAATTAGCCAAAGGTGGCAGATGGAGCGAAGTAAATTAAAGCAAATAAATCAATCAATCAATAGTATATTGGAAAGAAACATACCATACTCTTATTTTCCTATATTCGCTTTTCATTCTTTTCATTCAAGTTTCCTGGAAGTGATTGTGATTTATTGTACTTGTAATTTAAGTTGGAACATTTTCATCTGAACTTCCATTCTGGAAACTAATATACAATATAATGAAGTTTTATCACTAATGATAATGGTTAGCAGCTTTTCTGATAATATTTCCTGCATTTTTCCACTGACATAGCTTATCTGAATTTCAAGTAATACCTCAAACATGCAATTCACTTTAAACCACAAAAGCAAATTCTGATAAAATAAGCATTTTACAATTTCTTTTAATTGTATATTTCCTGTATATTTATCCCCGTTTAAAAATAAATACAATTGTGAGTATGTACTAGACACGGAATATGTCTAATATATCACAACTAAGCATCCTTTCGTAAAAATATACCATAAATGCATAAAACTTAGGATGTTATTGACCATGTGAAAAGTTGCGGCAATCAGAAGTCGCCCCTGTAGCCAAATCCATTTCCAAAGAATACTTCGTAATACTCTCTTTGATATTTGCGACAACCTGCACGAGTAATAAAAAGGAAGCTGAATATGACTAGATCCTTGGAACTTTTTGGATGTTTCTGAGCCTCTTGTGCTTGGAATCACAGCCACGATAACCACATGTGACGATTTGTGCTATCCTGTGCTATGTCCTTTTGTGTGTAGAATGCTGTGATAGCTCTTTAATACATACAGTTCTTGGCTTTAACTTGTCATGATAAATTCTTCCTCAATACGACTTTTAATCAACACCAGCTTTATTTTAGTTCTCAATATCTCACCTAAATTTTGATCTTGACATGGAGCTTTTGTCTGTATAACTTCACGGGTGTAAATGTCGAAGCAGCCATAATTTTAGTTTCAAACAGTCAATAATTAAGAATCTACGAAACGTGTCACAAACGTTAAATACACGAAATATATTTTAAATTCTTGAAGAAAGCGAGAGTCCAGGTTAGACGAATTTTAATAATGTGCAATCGTCATCTCAATTCTACTCATTCTTAGAAGTGATCACTAAGGCTAGGATATTTATGACCTAAAAGTATGCAAAATAAAATATGCTCTTATGACCTAAAATTGTACAAAATATGCACTATTGAAAATATGCCCTTATAACTGGACATTTTCAAACATCAATATTTTATATATGCTGAAATATTTTCATGTACGTACTATTATTAGTTCACTTTATGGGCCCAGAAGTGCAATGCACAATGCATACTTTCTGTAAATTTTCAAATAAAAATAAAAATGTTTTTGCTGCAGTCAAAGAGAAAACACCCTGTAGTGAGCATGGGAGTAAGAAAGATACCACTTCTAAAATGACGTATATTTCTTAAAAAGCGAAAATGTGCTGAATATGACCAAAAATCCATCTCTATCACGTATAAATGGCCAAATTTGCCAAAATATGCCCTTAAAAAGCACCTTAATATAATTAGTTTCTTCACAATATGAATTTCTATGTATTTTGGGAACACATCACCCTTACCAAAAAAATATGCTAAGTCATGAAAATCCTAGTCCTAGTAATCACATGTTGTAAATAAATCTGTACTCACATTGAATCCGGGCTCTTCGAAGAACAGATCAATGCTTACCTGCAAAAGAAATAAATAATTATTTATTAACGAAACATAGTCACTGAATGTAACTGGAAAATCTACAGTCAAAAATGCAACTTCATTGCAGTCATACGAATGCCTACTGCGAACTGGGCAGTTTAAAATTTTAATCATTTTCCTTCCAATTGGAAACATTTTTCCTTTATAGTTGGAGTAGCCCGCACTTGTAATTGCTTTGATAACTATTAGTGAGCATTGTAAAGCTTGAATACAGATTGTTATTCAGTATAAAACAATCGTGAGCTGTGATATAATGTGATGAAAACGAAACCGGAACATTTTTTATATACAATTGTTACTACCCTAAAATTATAATAAGTCCCATGTAAAATAGGACAACGTCGAACCAAAAAATCACAATCTGCGTGGAAATGTATATTAATGGGCATAAAATATCCCCCAAAGATCATCTCTCTCAAATAATTCCTACAGGTAGGAACTGTTCTTTTCTGAACACTTAATGGCTTCTATTTATGTTGAGTTGGTGTTTCAAGTCCACTTTATGCACAGTAAGGCTAATCGGGACTCGACCTACAGTTTAAAGTGGGATCCGAACCACTTGTGCCTCCACCAGGTATCGAACCCGAGACCCCTTGATTACAAGGCGACAACGCTACCACTGCGCCATCGGGGAGGCCTAATGGCTTCTATTGTTTGTATTAGTGTCGCAAAGGTTGGTAGCAAATTGACGGCTTCAATTTTCCACTACTGAAACTCGTTTTCTTATTTGGAATCTCTCCTATATCATCAAAGAATAGATATTAAAGAAGTAAACATGTTTAATATTTTACACATAAATTTCATGTCCTAAATTATTTTCTTTATTTTTGTTCTATTCTTGCCTTCAAAATATAAATTTCGATACATAACAACTTTGCCTACATGTATTCAGTTGCACTGCCACACAGTGTTCAAAAGTAGAGTTAATTTACGACACGTTTCATCTCCTCAATCGAGTCTACATACAATTCGCTAGTGACAGACAGACACATCAGCCGGATCGGTGGCCGAGCACGACAAGTGTTCGACTTTCCTTTGAAAATCTTGAATTGATATTTTTAAGCCACTTTATGCACAGATAGGCTAACCAGGATGGACCTACAGTTTGAAGTTGGATCCGAACCACTGTGCAATGTGCCTCCACCATGGTATCGAACCCGGACCCCATCATTACAAGGCGACGACCTTACCACTACGCCATCGGTGAGGTCATGTTCGACTTTTGATCTTGCCACCAAAGTTTCCAGTCCCGACCTAGTCATGAGTGTTCCTTGCGAGTGTCTTCGTCGCGATTAGCCAAAAGGGGAAGAAAAACTATGCAAAATCACAAAACACAAGTTACACACAACCTAGCAACCGTTGTTATATTGTCGCAAGGGTCATTTTCACACACACTGTTAGAATGTCGAGAAATCAGGAGCAAGTGATCTAACGTAAGTGCTGGAAATCAACGAGATCCTGTGTAGCATCCTGGCAGGCCTACAACCCGCACGTCTGGATGTTCCTCTCCCCCCAACCCCCTTCGAAGCACCTGCCAGAGTGGATCTCCATTTGGCACTTTGCCAATGCGTGTGTTCTGCGGGTTGCAGGATTCGTACGCAGAACGAGAGAACCTGGGTTGAACGGAAACGATGGTTTGTGGCGTCAGAAAATGTGCTGTTGATTAGTTCATTTCCCTTCGCATTGTTAACGGATCAAAAATTGCGTAGATGAGCTTTCTATCAATTTTGAGACAAATATCTGGCATCGCAAATGTATCTTATCCACTAATTCAAATAATTCGATTCGATTAGTTATCTTGGCGGTTTATCATTTTGGGCAGTTTCAGCCTTTTGGCTTTGACTCCAAATTTTCGTATATGGATGTTCCTTGGCGGTGTATTTGATATTGATTGGTGAATTGTAGTCTCTCGGGTATAACTTTCAACTTTTCCCGCCAATATAAGGGCTGTTTGTTTTAGTAGTGGCAACTATTTATTTTCTAGACACATAGCATGCATACATGGTTCTAAGGTTTACAGACTTTCGATGTAGTACACAGCGCTGCGTACAACGCGTTGCCAACGACGTGTAAGCCGTCGGATGCCGTTGCCAATGCCTAATATATTGATAGCGGGATGAGAGCGATCTATTACCAGAAGAATGTCTCGAACTGTTCGGAAGCAAATCCCACGAAATGATTCCTCCATCTTAAGGATTAGGTCGAAGTAGCGGTGGTAGAACACTTCCCATCCCCAGCGATTGAACATACACAGCTCCTGCTGTATGCGCCCGAGCATTGTCATGTAGAATGATCGGTGCGTTATGCATAAAGTGTCGCCGTTTTCTTCTCAGAGCTGCTCGCAGGTTGCTTTGCACTGTTTGTGACACTGTCGTGTTGTGCATATTCAATTTTCAACCAGCTCCACTGCTTCTGCTTCGTAAACATCTTGACTGCACTCCATGACCTCTTGCTCACAACTGATCTGTTTTTGTTGTCATTGCGCACGAGCATGGCGAGGGAAGAACGAGTTCATTTAATCTGAAGGGGGGTACGCACTAACCGTTGGTATAAACGACATTGCCTGTCTCCGTTGCACGTGTCGCTATTGCATAGTTGCCGCTACTAATAAATCAGCCCTTATATTTTACAAGAGACGATCCGCTTCAGCTTCTTGCTTCTGGTGATCTACCTGATTGGTTCGTTCCATAACGTACTAGTAGCAAGGTGGTTGGGGTGTCCAAAGAGCGAAACGGAATAATTCCAATTCATTGTGCTCATGACGTAATGGGGGTCCAAAGGAGTGTGTGACCTTAGCAACGAACAGTCGAACAACAATGTTGCAATCTGCAGATCTTAAACATCAGAATCTATGACAAACAGAAGTTTATGGTAATATCGAAACACATCCGTAAAGAAAAACGCGAGAAGTATAACAATTAGTTATTACTTGTTTGTAGTTACAATACTTTCTTAGCTAGTAACTTACATAAGTTAGTAAGTGACATGAAAATATGAAAAAAATATTGTATGGTAGTGTCCAAACATGCAGGATGGTTAAATAATAACAATGCACAGGTGCCCAAAATGTAAATTGGTGAAAGTCTCCAACGCTTGCCCACATGGAAAGATAACAACCAAACTAATGTACAGTCCGCGGCAATAAAATGGAACACGTAGATCGTAAAATACTTGCTTCCCTGCAAGACTTTATGTATGTATTCTAACCCTACGTCTATGGTAGAAGTTGCCATTGAAAATGTGCTTATAAAATCCACATATCGCAGTAGAGGTAGGCAACACACATAACGCCTTGCAGGGAAGCGTTCAGGATCTAGGTGTCCCATTTTTATTGCCGGTCACTGTACATTGCAAAAAGGATTGTTTCTTGATACTATGTACATAAAAGCTTTCAATCAGTAAGTAGTGCGTTTGAATTTAGGTTGATTTACTGAAGCTGACTGCCTGCTTATGATGTATTCTGAAATATTGTTGTGTAGAGAGAGGGTAGATAGTAGTTTTGCTTCGCCTTCATCTAATGGAATTTACTATTATCTTTCATGTAACTATTTTCAGGATATACAGTATCTGCAGTATAATTCAGGAATCTCTTGAGCAAATGAGCAAAAACACGTCTCTGCGCAAGTAGTTACCCGAGAGGAGTTTGCAGCAGCTTGCACTGCTTTGCTCCACCCACTCGCTTTCACCACAGACAAGGGTATTGTACCCTCATCTGTGCTTTCACTCCTTTTCTGCCATTATGCACGGCCTTGCTGAACAGATTTCCGAAACAGATGAATAACACCACAATCAAACAGTTATAAAATCCTTATTCCTATGGAACCTGAACGACATGACTGCAAAATGGGTTGCATATACTACAGGATAGTGTAGTAATTTATCTGCTGAACCAAACACACTTGCATAGTTTCCAACCGCAGAAGCTCATTTCTTTTCTCCATCACCTCAGTTTCTCACACGGCTTTCAACTACCTGAGCCGCGGTAGTCCTGAGTGTGTGTTTATGAAACCTGTTTTCAGGAGAGAGAGAAAGAGGGAGAAGCAACGCACTGCTTAAAGCGGAATGAAACTGCCACCGGCCGATCGTCAACATCTTTGAAGTTAGTGGAAGCGGTCGGCTGCTTTTACATCCGACGGGAGGCTGCGGAGAAATAGGATTCTTATGCTTTCCCGGAGGGAAATGAGAAGCGTGGAAGTGTTGATGAAAAACTAGGTGAACCAGAGATGCTTTCTGCATAAAGTTGATGGAAAATACCTCCTTTCTTTCTTATTTTTTCACCTTCTCTCCTAGGACGTGGTGCTTGATCCATATTTCAGTGAGGAGGAGATGGGGATTAGCCAATCTCTCAGGCTGAAAAGAAGTAGAGAAGAGAGAGAGGAGAAAATGCATCTTAGAGTAAAAGACTTTGCAGAATGTGAGAAAATGAAGAGAGAGAGAGAAATGGGAAGCAAGGAAACTAAATGGCGTTGATAAACGCAGGAAAGGGAGGGATGCGGAAGGAGGTTCGCCCTGCGAAATGTGATTGGTTCGTGCGAATTATGACAGGTTAAGGGAAATGAGGGATGCTATCGGTTGGGTCATTTAAGGACCCCGGGGGCGGATTGATCCATTTCCACCCTTGCTGACTCCGCCGAGGCGTCTGCGGCGAGTAATGTATTCGGGAAAAGGGCATCGTCCGGGGAATATTTGTGTGGGAAGCTGCAGATAAGAACTCTAGCTTTACCTCCCCTTCTTTTCTTTGAAAAAATATTCTGCTTACCGAAAGGTGGAAATAAGATAATATTTCCAGTGCTTTGAACCATACTATGAAGACGTATTTGTGGTCTCGAATCTGTCGAGGCTGAATCCCCACCTTTGTAGTGTTATCATAAAATACGTGGACTATTTTACTTTTATTTGATTACATTTAAGAAAAACTGCATATTTACAATATTTACAGTTTACCCTTGACGATAATTTCATTTTAATATTTGAACAATTGATTCATTTTACATTTCCATGAATGAAGTTGATTAATATTGAACTTCACACAAGTAGTGAGATTAAATACAAATACATTGTTACAACAAACAAATCAATTAAAGTAGATAGGCCAAAAACTGGGTTCAATTATCACGAAGTTTCTACAATAGTACAAACATCTTCGCGTGACAATCATTTTGAAGACTTCAATATTTGTTACCTTCCGTCTAATTCATTACTACCACACCTTCTTTATATTGTGGTCGAATGCTGTTACCTTGTAACCCAAGCGTACCGGATTCGATAACCGGTGGAGGCACACTGCACCGTGGTTCGAATCCTCTTTAAGCTGTAGATCAATTGTACATGAGCAGACTAGTAAACTTTGAAATCCTGCTTTGTCGTTATAACTATTTAAACATTTCATAATACAGTACTCAGGATTGTGCTCTCGGTAACATACAAAGTCAAGGCTTTCGTCTTTGAAGAGACCTGTGCCGGGTTAAATTACAAGCGGATCTCTAAAATTTCAGTGTCGACACAGCATCATGAGGACAATTGGGCAACTACATGGAACAAAAGGGCTGACCCTCAAAGAGCTTTTGTGCTAAGGAGTCTATTTTTTTTGAGTTCAAGGGATTCCTTAGGTATTTTCAATATCAACACTATCAGAGATTGGCGAGCACTTTCACTCTGACGTTCCAAGTGCAAATTCTCAAGTTCAATGCGCAAGTATTTCATACCTTCCGCTTGACAAGCCTATTTAGGTATTCTCTAGAACAAGCAAACACGTAAATGATCCAAATTTAGACGAATTCTCCCCTATTAAAAATATATAATAAAGAAAGGATAGCATAGTTTCCTCTCTAACTGCTTCAGCAGCATCGTCTCTTGCAATGACCGAATTATTCTTCGAGAAGTGACATGCATTTCGCCTCTTTTCATCGAGCAAAAACGTGATATTTTTGCTAACAGCACCGCAGCGCCATAACTAGATGTAAATATAATCCCCTTTGGTATATAAGTAAATTATGAGCTACATCTCCGTCCGCTGCGTTGAAGTCTCTTCGGAAGCTTGCGAACAAATGAACGTCGGCATTTTCGTCGCTAGGATTCTTAAGGCGAATCCCCCTTTCCTCCACCCCCTCCCCATTCTCAAGTCCGAAACTAATTATGAAACCAAAAGCTGTTAAGTCCCGCCGCCATTTTCCAAAAAGGAAGCAATCTCGAGGTGGAAAAGTGGCCCAAATGAGAATTTTGGTGGTTGGCATTTAAATTTTAATTAACATTTCCTCAGAGTTTGTCCGACTGCAGAAATGCCATCAAAATGTTGCCCGACTCCCGAAAGACAATGCCCCGTGGTAAGGAAAACTTTCTCGTCTTGGGAGTTTGGAGTGCGTGGGGGGAGGGTGCAAGGGTTTATAACCACAATAATTAATGCTTAATGTGTTCTCTTATTACTTTCACATGCATCGTCGTGGAGAAGCGGAGTGGGGAGGGGGCGGACACTGTCGCTGGGTCTCCCGCTACCACAGATATATTATTTTTAATTTTAATTGCTTTTTTAATCCTCATACTACCATGGTGTGTATGTTAGGGGATGGAAACCCATTCCACCAGTACACTTGTTATTACTTTCCAGTGAATCGTAAAAATTATTTTGATGAAATTTAAACATCCACTTGCCTTCTGTATGTTTCTTTTTGTGATGCGTAAGATAATGTACAGTGATGAAAATATATAAAATCCTCATACAGCTACTAGTATTAAAGCCGTATGAGGGGAGTATTGCTTATCACCACCGTAAACATGACATGCATTGGTACATTTTTTGTTAAAATGGGGGAGGTTATGCAAGTGTTGCAGTCGAAGTTTGTTTTAAGTCCGCTTGATGCTCAAATGGGCTAATTCGGGACTGGACCTACAGTTTGATGTGGGAACCCTGCCGCATTAGAGAACGTACAGAACAAATTAGAACAAAAAGAGGTGAGACCAAGCAGAAATTCTTAAGGGCACGTTCTGAGATGTTGCAAAGTTGAGAAAGGGAATTTGACTATAAATGGGACTAATTACACGTGTCACATGATAATTTTCTTAGCATAAGAAATACGTTGATTATTGGTTTTGTTTATTTTACTTCGTTTTTCTGCCACTTTTGCCTAATCAAGAAGATGAGGAATGACGATATGTTAAAACTGATAAAGGGAGAGTCACAAAAAACGCCCATCGCCAGGGCGTGACGTCGTAGAAAAGACACTGAAAGATGAAATTGGAAATTTCTCAAGAAATGAAAAAGATTGCACTAGAATAATACATTGACGCCAGCAACTGCAGAATAACAGATATACAAAGTGAAAGACAATGAGACAGGAAATCAGTAATAAAAGAATGAAAATATATACTATAAAGTCAATAAGATAGAAAATAAACCCTTAAAAACACAAAACGTTAAAAATAGACATTTAAAGAAGGCTGCAAGTTGAAAATATAATGAAAGAGTAAGAAATTATTTGAGAGAAATATGTAAGCAAAACAATCAGGAAAAAATTAAAGTATTTATATCCTTGTAGAAAAAAAAGACATAGGGCTATGTAAGCAAAACAATCAGGAAAGAAATGAAAGTATTTCTATATTTTTAGAAAGAAAAGACACATGTAAGCAAAACTATCAGGAAAGAAATGAAAGTGTTTCTATCTTTGTAGAAAGAAAAGACATATGTAAGCAAAACAATCAGGAAAGAAATGAAAGTATTTCTATACTTTTAGAAAGAAAATACATATGTAAGCAAAACAATCAGGAAAGAAATGAAAGTATTTCTATACTTTTAGAAAGAAAAGACATATGTAAGCAAAACAATCAGGAAAGAAATGAAAGTGTTTCTATATTTTTAGAAAGAAAAGACATATGTAAGCAAAACTATCAGGAAAGAAATAAAAGTATTTCTATATTTTTAGAGAGAATACATATGTAAGCAAAACAATCAGGAAAGAAATGAATGTATTTCTATCTTTGTAGAAAGAAAAGACATATGTAAGCAAAACAATCAGGAAAGAAATGAAAGTATTTCTATACTTTTAGAAAGAAAAGACATATGTAAGCAAAACAATCAGGAAAGAAATGAAAGTGTTTCTATATTTTTAGAGAGAATACATATGTAAGCAAAACAATCAGGAAAGAAATGAATGTATTTCTATCTTTGTAGAAAGAAAAGACATATGTAAGCAAAACAATCAGGAAAGAAATGAAAGTATTTCTATACTTTTAGAAAGAAAAGACATATGTAAGCAAAACAATCAGGAAAGAAATGAAAGTGTTTCTATATTTTTAGAAAGAAAAGACATATGTAAGCAAAACTATCAGGAAAGAAATAAAAGTATTTCTATATTTTTAGAGAGAATACATATGTAAGCAAAACAATCAGGAAAGAAATGAATGTATTTCTATCTTTGTAGAAAGAAAATACATATGTAAGCAAAACAATCAGGATAGAAATGAAAGTATTTCTATACTTTTAGAAAGAAAAGACATATGTAAGCAAAACAATCAAGAAAGAAATGAAAGTATTTCTATACTTTTAGAAAGAAAAGACATATGTAAACAAAACAATCAGGAAAGAAATGAAAGTGTTTCTATATTTTTAGAAAGAAAAGACACATGTAAGCAAAACTATCAGGAAAGAAATAAAAGTATTTCTATATTTTTAGAGAGAATACATATGTAAGCAAAAAATTCAGGAAAGAAATGAATGTATTTCTATCTTTGTAGAAAGAAAAGACATATGTAAGCAAAACAATCAGGAAAGAAATGAAAGTATTTCTATACTTTTAGAAAGAAAAGACATATGTAAGCAAAACAATCAGGAAAGAAATGAAAGTGTTTCTATATTTTTAGAGAGAATACATATGTAAGCAAAACAATCAGGAAAGAAATGAATGTATTTCTATCTTTGTAGAAAGAAAAGACATATGTAAGCAAAACAATCAGGAAAGAAATGAAAGTATTTCTATACTTTTAGAAAGAAAAGACATATGTAAGCAAAACAATCAGGAAAGAAATGAAAGTGTTTCTATATTTTTAGAAAGAAAAGACATATGTAAGCAAAACTATCAGGAAAGAAATGAAAGTGTTTCTATCTTTGTAGAAAGAAAAGACATATGTAAGCAAAACAATCAGGAAAGAAATGAAAGTATTTCTATACTTTTAGAAAGAAAATACATATGTAAGCAAAACAATCAGGAAAGAAATGAAAGTATTTCTATACTTTTAGAAAGAAAAGACATATGTAAGCAAAACAATCAGGAAAGAAATGAAAGTGTTTCTATATTTTTAGAAAGAAAAGACATATGTAAGCAAAACTATCAGGAAAGAAATAAAAGTATTTCTATATTTTTAGAGAGAATACATATGTAAGCAAAACAATCAGGAAAGAAATGAATGTATTTCTATCTTTGTAGAAAGAAAAGACATATGTAAGCAAAACAATCAGGAAAGAAATGAAAGTATTTCTATACTTTTAGAAAGAAAAGACATATGTAAGCAAAACAATCAGGAAAGAAATGAAAGTGTTTCTATATTTTTAGAGAGAATACATATGTAAGCAAAACAATCAGGAAAGAAATGAATGTATTTCTATCTTTGTAGAAAGAAAAGACATATGTAAGCAAAACAATCAGGAAAGAAATGAAAGTATTTCTATACTTTTAGAAAGAAAAGACATATGTAAGCAAAACAATCAGGAAAGAAATGAAAGTGTTTCTATATTTTTAGAAAGAAAAGACATATGTAAGCAAAACTATCAGGAAAGAAATAAAAGTATTTCTATATTTTTAGAGAGAATACATATGTAAGCAAAACAATCAGGAAAGAAATGAATGTATTTCTATCTTTGTAGAAAGAAAAGACATATGTAAGCAAAACAATCAGGAAAGAAATGAAAGTATTTCTATACTTTTAGAAAGAAAAGACATATGTAAGCAAAACAATCAGGAAAGAAATGAAAGTATTTCTATACTTTTAGAAAGAAAAGACATATGTAAGCAAAACAATCAGGAAAGAAATGAAAGTGTTTCTATATTTTTAGAAAGAAAAGACATATGTAAGCAAAACTATCAGGAAAGAAATAAAAGTATTTCTATATTTTTAGAGAGAATACATATGTAACCAAACAATCAGGAAAGAAATGAATGTATTTCTATCTTTGTAGAAAGAAAATACATATGTAAGCAAAACAATCAGGAAAGAAATGAAAGTATTTCTAACTTTGTAGAAAGAAAATACATATGTAAGCAAAACAATCAGGAAAGAAATGAAAGTATTGCTATACTTTTAGAAAGAAAATACATATGTAAGCAAAACAATCAGGAAAGAAATGAATGTATTTCTATATTTGTAGAAAGAAAATACATATGTAAGCAAAACAATCAGGAAAGAAATGAAAGTATTTCTCTACTTTTAGAAAGAAAATACATATGTAAGCAAGACAATCAGGAAAGAAATGAATGTATTTCTATCTCTGTAGAAAGAAAATACATATGTAAGCAAAACAATCAGGAAAGAAATGAAAGTATTTCTATACTTTTAGAAAGAAAAGACATATGTAAGCAAAACAATCAGGAAAGAAAAGAAAGTGTTTCTATATTTTTAGAAAGAAAAGACATATGTAAGCAAAACTATCAGGAAAGAAATAAAAGTATTTCTATATTTTTAGAGAGAATACATATGTAAGCAAAACAATCAGGAAAGAAATGAATGTATTTCTATCTTTGTAGAAAGAAAAGACATATGTAAGCAAAACAATCAGGAAAGACATGAAAGTATTTCTATACTTTTAGAAAGAAAAGACATATGTAAGCAAAACAATCAGGAAAGAAATGAAAGTGTTTCTATATTTTTAGAGAGAATACATATGTAAGCAAAACAATCAGGAAAGAAATGAATGTATTTCTATCTTTGTAGAAAGAAAAGACATATGTAAGCAAAACAATCAGGAAAGAAATGAAAGTATTTCTATACTTTTAGAAAGAAAAGACATATGTAAGCAAAACAATCAGGAAAGAAATGAAAGTGTTTCTATATTTTTAGAAAGAAAAGACATATGTAAGCAAAACTATCAGGAAAGAAATAAAAGTATTTCTATATTTTTAGAGAGAATACATATGTAAGCAAAACAATCAGGAAAGAAATGAATGTATTTCTATCTTTGTAGAAAGAAAAGACATATGTAAGCAAAACAATCAGGAAAGAAATGAAAGTATTTCTATACTTTTAGAAAGAAAAGACATATGTAAGCAAAACAATCAGGAAAGAAATGAAAGTATTTCTATACTTTTAGAAAGAAAAGACATATGTAAGCAAAACAATCAGGAAAGAAATGAAAGTGTTTCTATATTTTTAGAAAGAAAAGACATATGTAAGCAAAACTATCAGGAAAGAAATAAAAGTATTTCTATATTTTTAGAGAGAATACATATGTAACCAAACAATCAGGAAAGAAATGAATGTATTTCTATCTTTGTAGAAAGAAAATACATATGTAAGCAAAACAATCAGGAAAGAAATGAAAGTATTTCTAACTTTGTAGAAAGAAAATACATAT
Organism: Lepisma saccharinum; assembly: GCF_977018435.1. NCBI lineage: Eukaryota > Metazoa > Arthropoda > Insecta > Zygentoma > Lepismatidae > Lepisma > Lepisma saccharinum. Next base: position 194,247,291 of record NC_139229.1, on the reverse strand, counting down.
GTAAGCAAAACAATCAGGAAAGAAATGAAAGTATTGCTATACTTTCCGAAAGAAAATACATATGTAAGCAAAACAATCAGGAAAGAAATGAATGTATTTCTATCTTTGTAGAAAGAAAATACATATGTAAGCAAAACAATCAGGAAAGAAATGAAAGTATTTCTCTACTTTTAGAAAGAAAATACATATGTAAGCAAGACAATCAGGAAAGAAATGAATGTATTTCTATCTTTGTAGAAAGAAAATACATATGTAAGCAAAACTATCAGGAAAGAAATGAAAGTATTTCTATACTTTTAGAAAGAAAAGACATATGTAAGCAAAACTATCAGGAAAGAAATGAAAGTGTTTCTATCTTTGTAGAAAGAAATGACATATGTAAGCAAAACAATCAGGAAAGAAATGAATGTATTTCTATCTTTGTAGAAAGAAAAGACATATGTAAGCAAAACAATCAGGAAAGAAATGAAAGTATTTCTATACTTTTTGAAAGAAAATACATATGTAAGCAAAACAATCAGGAAAGAAATGAAAGTGTTTCTATATTTTTAGAAAGAAAAGACATATGTAAGCAAAACTATCAGGAAAGAAATAAAAGTATTTCTATATTTTTAGAGAGAATACATATGTAAGCAAAACAATCAGGAAAGAAATGAATGTATTTCTATCTTTGTAGAAAGAAAAGACATATGTAAGCAAAACAATCAGGAAAGAAGTGAAAGTATTTCAATACTTTTAGAAAGAAAAGACATATGTAAGCAAAACAATCAGGAAAGAAATGAAAGTATTTCTATACTTTTAGAAAGAAAAGACATATGTAAGCAAAACAATCAGGAAAGAAATGAAAGTGTTTCTATATTTTTAGAAAGAAAAGACATATGTAAGCAAAACTAGCAGGAAAGAAATAAAAGTATTTCTATATTTTTAGAGAGAATACATATGTAAGCAAAACAATCAGGAAAGAAATGAATGTATTTCTATCTTTGTAGAAAGAAAATACATATGTAAGCAAAACAATCAGGAAAGAAATGAAAGTATTTCTAACTTTGTAGAAAGAAAATACATATGTAAGCAAAACAATCAGGAAAGAAATGAAAGTATTGCTATACTTTTAGAAAGAAAATACATATGTAAGCAAAACAATCAGGAAAGAAATGAATGTATTTCTATATTTGTAGAAAGAAAATACATATGTAAGCAAAACAATCAGGAAAGAAATGAAAGTATTTCTCTACTTTTAGAAAGAAAATACATATGTAAGCAAGACAATCAGGAAAGAAATGAATGTATTTCTATCTCTGTAGAAAGAAAAGACATATGTAAGCAAAACTATCAGGAAAGAAATAAAAGTATTTCTATACTTTTAGAAAGAAAATACATATGTAAGCAAAATTATCAGGAAAGAAATAAAAGTATTTCTATACTTTTAGAAAGAAAATACATATGTAAGCAAAACAATCAGGAAAGAAATGAAAGGATTCCTATTTTTGTAGAAAGAAAATACGAAAGAATTTATAGTATTGGTATCATTGTAGAAATAAAACTTAGGAGCATGGAATTGCAGGGGCTGAATTGGAACCAACTCAAAATGAAACATTGATAAACTTGAAGCAGGAGGGAGGGGACGAATCCCTTAATAACGACACTTCTCCTTCAATGTCGGGGATTGCAGCCAGAAACGGCTAAGTGCTTTGATGGACTTACCCCGAGTGCTGATCCAGTCGACGGGGATTTTGCGTCACAGCTAGGCTTCAGCTTTAAAGAGAGACACGCCCGCCCTTTCACTCCCTCTGCCTCCACCGTTCCGCCTTTCATTCTTGGGCTTCCGTGCTTTCAGCAGAGGATGCCCGGGAAGCCTTACAGCGCACGGGGGACGGCGGCTTCCCTGCCAAGAGTCCTACATGCCCGGAATTAAAATACAACGGTTCTTTCTCTCTCGCTGGCTTTTCTTAAGACTTGCTGGGAGCTAAGCCGTATCACATAAAGTTTAATCGGAAGGCAAGGGCCAAGCATTTCTTGCTATACGTACCTCCATTCTGAAATATGTTATTTAATGAAGCTTTCAGACCGAAGCGACACACGAAACATGTATATTGTCGCTTCGATGTGAAATGTTAATAAGGGAGCCTTGAGACCGAAACGACATGCGACACATGTCGCTTTGAAATGAACCAATCAACAGCAACGTTTTACACCGTAGCGGCAACACAGACCGCACAAGCCTGCGTTCTATTAGTGAAATCCTCAACAGACTCGTGTCGCGTGTCACTTTGGTGTGAAATCTTCCTAAGGGGAAATGACGCCGTTTCGCAAACGAAACGATTGGTCGTCAAACTGAATCTCGGTGCTTTCGTTGAAGATTGTCGTTAACTGTGCATCTGAGTTCTATTGATTGGTTGATTTTACTTCGTTCTTCTGCCACTTTTGGCTAATCGCGAAGATGAGGATGAATGGTAATAAGATGAGTTGGATGATGGGACAATCATAAACAGATATGAACAGCATAACACGAGCCCAACAGAGGCTTATACTGGTTATTAGTCCATACGCCATAGCCTCGCTAGTCTGCAAAATGCAGTCCAGGGTGTACTATTTTGAAGGGAGGTCGACATTTGGATGTCTTTACAAAGGATCACCTCTTACACCCCACATCTGAGTTTTAAGTAATAAAGTTAAGCACCATTTTCGCCTCCGCACTATGCTAAACCTTATGTACCAAGGGAAAGTAAACTGTCCTAGGGGATAGTTTTGGCACCTTGTCCCCTCAGTATTGGAACCCAATCGCCGCCATTGTTAAGCACTATTGGGATGTAGAAAGATGAAAATAATTTGATAGGCAAGCCAAAACCACTGTTTCTTACTTTTAGTATTTATTAACTCAGTACGTTCGGGCAATAAAAGGCCAAACCTTGTCAAATGTAAAGCAAAGCTGCCGTCGTTATGGAGTTGCACAGGGCTTCACGGTTCCGAAACAAATAGAATATTATTGAGGCGTTTCATCCTCTTCCTAATCAAACACGCCGAACCCTGTGGCCGAGTGGCGTGCCCTTGCCAGGGTAGCCTTTGTAAATATTTATGCGAGTTCAAAGCTCTGGTTTGATTAAATTGGATGAGGAAATTGGATTTTGCACAGATAAGGAGTGCGACAAACTGGTTTGTCTGGGCACCAAATGCTGCGGGTGAGTCAAGAGAATGTATGTCTACCGGTACTGTGCGGGGGACTTAACCTGACTCACGTGGAGTTAAAGAGCCAAGCTCTCCGCGTACAAGCAGATGTGTCAATGTTAGTAAACTTCCCAGAAAGTTTAATGGGTGTGATACTTAAGCAGATTTTGGGCACCATACCACTGCAGTCTCCGATCGCCATAGCCACGGTCCCACCGCATTATAAATATTTACAAGAATCAGTGCTAAAATTTGTTATATACTACTTTCAGCGAAAACTCTTGCACCAAAAGTATCTCAATTATACAAGTCATGTTGTTTGGCAACACTGCCTAGCTGCAAGATAATGATTAAACAACCTACCCATCCCTGGCACAAGATATGGAACAATGTTCAAGCACCACATTTATCGCCCTTGGTAAAATCTGCGTGATACTGTGTGGTACAGGATATAGTGGTGACGGAAGAGAAATTACATAAATTAAAACTTTTACAAGACCCACTATGTTGTAGGTGTAAACAAAATGGTTCGATTGCATACTGGCTAAGTGAATGCATACGGACACGTGAAACATGGAAATATCTATGTGTGTTATTAGGAAAACTTTGTCGCACCCATCCCAATGCGTTTACCGTGCATAACATAATGTTTCCCACGTTTTCGTATTTTCCATGTACCAAATTGTGTGCAATGGCTGGTTGGGAATTATATATTGTTTGTCTGCATATATAAAGGTATAGATTTTCATGATCAATGTTTAATACATGTTAAACAGGAATGTCATAAAGTGTCTCAAGATGAAAGAAAAATAATATTCGCACATTTTTTAAAGGTGATGATTGAATGTTAAAGTAAAAATAACTATTGTTATCCAAAAACTGTAAAATTACTGTATGAAGGAAAAATTGTAAATGAAAAATAAAACAAAATAAAAAAAAGTGTAAAACACATCGCGCTGCGACGCCAAGGGTCCCGGGTTCGAATCCCGCTCTGGCTTGGTTGTTATGTCCATTCATCAATTTCATCATTTCATCATTCATCCCCATCTTCGCAACAGGCACAAAACGCGAAGTAAAATAAACTAAATCAATCAATCAACCAATCCTAAGCTAACACGATTACATTCCAATATAAAGAAGTAAATAAGGTGTGTTAGATTAGCAGTACAGTTTCAAACGGTAACCTCAAGACATGGCAATATACAAATATGCATTACTGCTGCGAAAACATGGTCTGAAAGGAAAACTTCGGTCGTAGAACATTTGAATTTCTTGTTAACGACAACCACATCTACATTTTTACCAAGTGTATGTCATGTACTGATAGTAATGGACATTTATAATAATGGCAGTTATCTCAAAATTCTACACACAATGTTGGTTCCTTGCACAGAGTTCTTTATTTGTTGATATTATAATATAATATCTGTTCTTTGCCCACAGTTCTACACTCATAATAACAGATCATGATATACAATTCTAAATTTATAAGAAAAGTCTTTGTAGAAAACTCTGAACTTGTAATTATTGCTTCTTACAATATAATGTACTTTTCATTATCACAGTTTGTACAAAATTCTGCACTTAAAAGTAATATCTTCACAAAGTACTGTACTTATAATAATGACTTATTTTACAAAATTCTACACTATAACTCTTCTTTGTAAAAGTACTATTGTGATAATAATGTTTCATCCCAAAAGAAAAATACTGCAGTCATAATAATGAATTTTTACATAAAATTCTGTACCTAAAAGAATTGCTCTTTATACAGAGCCAAGTTCGTCCGATACTTTACTTAACTTCCTGACGTATTCATGAGCAGATGCGGCAGAGAAGATTCCTTTGTCGGCTGCAAAGCCTCCGTTGCAAGGTCACGTGGCGGGGTCAATGACGTGACTGGGCCAGATTAGGTTACGTGAAGACAGGACTGACTGGGGAATCAGCGGGATCGGATCCTTTTAGGAATTTTTCATGCGCTAAACACTTGTTGGATCGAGGAGGGGATCTCCCGGGCTATCACGCGCGACAGACGGAGCTAGATAACGACCTAAGGAAGGGAAGAGAACGGGTAGGGTTTCTTGAGAATGCACGGTGGAGTATGTCTTTAGTAGGTGAACCTGTTATAAAAGTTGTGCAATGCGTCATAGAAATTATGTTGCGGAAGGCATCTATGTCGTTACAATCGTTTGCATTTTATTTCATGTTTTTTTTTCTACTTTTGGCTATTAACAACGATGAATTTTGATTAGATAAAAGTTGATGAATGCATGGTAGGACTCGAATCTGGTACCTTCGGTTGCGAAATCATGAGTACTCGACTTGTTGACCTATGTAAGGGCCTGTGGTTTGATCTTCATCGTCAGAATGTCAGGAACCCGTCCTTGAGATTGTTTTTAAGCCCAGAAGGGCTAATCGGGACTGCACCTACAGTTCAAACCACTATGGGTCTCCACTGGGTATCGAAATTGGAAACCCTTGGTTACAAGGTAATTACGTAATCGTGGAGCGCAATCGGAACCCATGATTTCAAATATACGCTGCATGAAATTAATGTATTCAGCATTATAGGGTTGCCCAAATGAAAGTGAGACTCTTGTTTTTTTCCGTAATTATTTATTGGTTGGAATATATGAACATGCGGGAAGTAAAAACTGATCCATGGGTGACATATCCTCTACACATAGTCTGTTCAAGCTAGTGGCCCAGCGCGTCATAAGAGTATGGATACCCTGAGCGAAGAACGTCCGTGGTTGACTGCGGAACCAATCTGCAACGACGTGACGGACCTCAGCATCGTTGTCGAATCGGCGGCCCTTCGGATGTTTTTTTTTTAGTGGCCCTAAGATGTAGTAGTTGCAGGGCGAGAGATCGGGGCTGTAGGAAGGATGGTCGAGGACTTCCCAGCGAAAACGCCGCAGTATATCATGGCACACATGAGGCCGTGCATTGTCGTGCAACAGAAGAACCCCATTTTGACAATATGCCAGGTCGCTTACTCTTGAGGGCCGATTTCAGTTTGTTGAGGATAGTGCAGTATATGGTTGCGTAGAGCGAATCCTAAAGCAATGAGCCCTCTCGTCGAAGAAAAAAGGGAGCATCACATTTCGAGCTCTGATGGAGGAATGAGACGTTTTTGGGCGTGGTGAGTTGGGATGCCTCCGTTACATACTCATCCGTTTTGTAGCTGGGTCGAAGTGGTGGCACTGTGCCGTCAGACCATACCAGTCTGCTTTCTTACATACAACGCCACCTACCTGAGCAAACACAAAGCTCTGCCTAGTTAAGCTACGACGCTACGTCAAGAGCCTCACTTTCATTTGGGTAACCCTTATAGATATATTATTTCCCCTTCTTCCTAATTCAGTCGCTCAGGTGAGACGGATCTATGAAAATCCTTTAAGAGCAATAACAGAGCAACTTTCCAGAAACGCAATTTACCCTCACCCATTTCGAACCGTTACAATCAAAAATTAATAACTCGGGGACGGAGGGAGAAAAAATTCGAAAAGAAAAGCAGCAATGATCACGTGACAGCCATTAAATCCGATTTCTCCGTCGATTGCAATAGCTACAAATGGAAGAAGCGGAGTGTAGCGAGACATCTGGCATCAACCCAATTTCCCCGCCAAGAACCCGATACTTGATAATTCGAGAGAACCAGCGATCCGGACCGTTGTCGTAGAAACGATCTAGGCATTCTTTCCGTCGCCATTTGTGAAATCCACTCAATTTGCCCCGGTAGCAACACTGCGAGGGCAGGTGCGAAACCCTCCAATTAGGCGAAAGCAGAAACGAAAAGTGGTCGTTAGGTACGAGAGATCGAAAAAAAAATCGTGCGATTTCGAGGCGGATTCACAATAGAAACAAACTTCACGGAAACTTCAATCAATTATAGCGTACTAATCATCAAGGCTGTAAATAGTACGCCTCGTTTGTCAATTATTGATATATTTAGAGCGAGCGTTCCACATTTTGGACAAAAGAGAAAGTTCCCTCACCTGCATCTTGGAAGTGTCCAGAATCATCCTTGTCTCCCTCCGGCGGTTGCACTGATTTCGGCTGCAGCTCCGAAGGCCTCTCTTCTCTCTCGCTCTGGTCACCCCCTCCTGCCGCCTGCAAGTGCGATTCACGCCCTGGGCGCCGAAATCTCCGTAGCTGCAACTCTGATGTCCCCTGGGCCTCCCCCTCCTTGTCTCCGTGTGGCTCCACGCGTCAATCGGTGTCCCTTCTGAAACGCAGCCTCGGGTCTCTCCTTCCGCGGTCGACTGATTCCTGCCCCAGGGGGGGAAGTTCGAAACACACATTGTCCACCAGCTTAGCTACACTCGCCTTCGGCATGGCGCCGTCCATGGTCTTCTTTCCAGACGTGAAGTCTCCGTTGTTATTTCTTGGTCCAGTGGTGGAATGTGCTGCCGTGTTGCCAAATCTCCCATCTTCCTTCTCGGATCTGCGGGTCTCGCATCCGTCCCGACGTTGTCCCACGCAGACGATGTCCGAGCATTCGTCGTTAGTCATATATACTTTGCCGTCTACGATTAACTTGTTGTAGGCCAGGAAAGCTCGATGCCTCTCCTTCCTGGCATCCCTCACGTGGTCGGTCAGGAGCTGCCTCTGCCGCGCGATATAGGGAGAGTAATCTTCCCTCACGTATATCTCAGTTCCCTTGAGCTTTCCTCTGTTGGCTAGTATCTCCTCCTTCTTTTTGTGATGGTGAAATTTCACTATGATGGGCCTGCATCCGGCTAGTTGGTAGTTCAGTCTGTGGGCCCTCTCCACCGCCATGTCATTTAGTTCCACCCCCATCTTCTCCTTCACCAGTGTCCGGATTTTCTCCTCGCTCTGTTCCCAGGACTCGCGGCCGTCCTCCCGGACACCATCGAAAATGAGGTTACTTCTTTTCGAGTGTCCAACCACCTTGTCTATCTGGGTTTCAGCTGTCCAGACTCGTCTCCACAGGCACTTATTCTCCTCCTTCAGTTCACGGTTCTCCCTCTCCAAGTCGTCCATTCTTCTCCCAATCGCAGCCAGCCCGGCCTCAATATTGGTTGTTTTTTCGTGGACCTGCTTCAGGGTCGAAAGCTTGTGGTTGATGTTCTGGATTGCTTCGGGTATGCCCTCCAGTGCCTTTAGCCTCTCCAGAATTCGGCTAACATCATCCCCGCGGTCTATGGGTCCTGGGTTCAATTCTACGCCGCCTATCAAAAGCAGCGCCATCAACACCATTGCACACACAACAGACTCCATTTTTATATTCACAGTACACTCGCTGCAGAACTGCAGCAACTTCCGCCCTCCACGGTTATTCCAAGAGCCTATACGGGCTCTCCAGACGCACAGCTCGATCCCCATCGTTAGCGCACACAACCGGCAACGTCGCACTCACAGAGAACGCGTGAAACACGTCTGCACTCCTCGGTGTCACTTCAATTTGACATTCAGTGTTATATTGAAACTTGGGGAAGGTCTAATAGTGTCCCAGAGTCACTGGGGGAGGGGTTCTCGAAAGTCACGTGTAGGAGGGCTAATAGGGGCAGGCATCCGGGTGGGATAGCAATCATATTTAAACAAAAATGGAAAAAGTTCATAAAACCACTAGATATTAATCATGAGGGGATGCTGGGGATTCAATTTTCGGGGGGGGTCTTTGAACTTCATGCTAATAGCAGTATACAGGCAACCACCGGGATCAAAATTCTACTCAGAACAGTTTTTCGATAACTTTGGAACCTGTCTGTTGCGTTTGGGGGAGGATCACCCGGGAATCAGCATCGTAGTCACGGGCGACCTGAATGCTCGCATAGGGGGGGAGGAAGTTCCATGGGAAACTTACCGAGAGATCGATGGGGACCAAATGACGGATGACAGAATGTATTTGGGACATAGGAGAGAAAGCAGGGACAAAACTGTAAACGCTGGGGGGAGGGCGCTGTTGGATCTCTGTGCGATACACAAGATGCAGATATTAAACGGCAAATTTTTCGATGATCAACCAGGACACTTTACATACGTGGGGGAGGGGGGAAGCAGCACAATTGACTATACCATATGCTCACTCGATATGCTGAAAGAAATCAGGGATTTTCGTGTGCATGCCAAAACGCAATCCCATCATATGCCTCTCGAATTCTCCCTCCAGTACAAAATAAACGGGAAGGCAGTTTTCAATAACAGTAATACGAAACTCAAGACAGAGCCGGGGAAAAATATACGTAAATACATATGGACAAAGGAGGGGGAGGAACGATACGTGGGTTTTATGGGGGATGACATAACAAAAATGATGCGTGAACGCATGTGCGCAGCCTTAGACGAATCCAATATAGACGAAGCGGTCCAGCTGGGATATCATATCTTCGAACGCGCAGGAAGAAATATGGTAAAGGGAGGGGGGAAGGGGGACAGACCAGTAAAGACAGGGTGGTACAACGGGAAGTGTAAAGCGATGAAAAAGAAACTAGATCACGCGTTAAAAGGGTATAGATACTTAAATAGCATGGAAACCAGAAACAACTATATATCAAGTAGAAAGGCTTATAATAACATTTTAACGGAAGAAAAGGAGAAATGGGAACAGGGAAATTTTGAAGATATAAAAAAGGCCGTAGCAGAAAAGAATAACACCGCTTTGTGGGGCATATTACGGAAATTACGGGGCCAAAAGAGCAACTGGGCACATATTGAACCTTACATCTGGGAAGCACACTGCCGTCGTGTCGTCGGGGGAGAAGGGGGGCCACCACGCCTAGAAGTTACGCGGGAAATATACTTTTTAGGGGATTTCGTTCCGATTCTCGACGAAGATATAGGGGTCGATGAGATAAAAATAGCGATAAGGAAACTGAAAAAGGGGAAAGCGGCAGGACTTGACTCCATTGGGGCGGAATTTTTTAAAGCCAACGAAACTGACATTCATATGGTGGAAGCACAAAGCAAACTAATGGACAAGATTTTTAAAGAGGGGTACTTTCCGAAGGACTGGGCAAGCTCCATAATCTGTCCTATTTATAAAGGGAAAGGGGACAGAAATGACGCAAATAATTTCAGGGGCATTTCTTTATTACCTATATGGAGTAAAATTTACACACACATCTTAAACCGTAGGATCCAGAAATGGACAGAAATATTCGACAAAATCTCACCACTACAAGCGGGCTTCAGGAAAGGGTACAGCACGGTAGACAACATATTCATATTACAAACACTAGTACAGAGGAAAATTAAACAGAAGCGGGGGAAATTATACGCATGTTTCATTGATTTTGAAAAAGCATTTGATAAAGTTCATAGGGAAATTTTGTGGGGAAAATTGTATGAGAAGGGAATGTCCGCGCGCATGATCAGAGCACTGCAAGCAATATATGCGAGGGTAGAATTCGGAGTAAGATGCGAAGGAAACCAAGTCTCGGCACTGCAGCCTTCGCTTAGGGGACTGAAACAAGGATGCATCCTATCACCAGTGCTATTTTCACTGTTCATAGATTGGGTAGCGCATGAAATTAAAATGGATCAGGATTCTATCCCATGTATAGGAGTGCAAAGTATACCAGTCCTTATGTATGCAGACGACATAGTCATCTTGTCCGAGACAATAGAGGGTCTTCAAAGGGGCATAGACAGCATATATGAGGGGTGCATCAAATATAAAATGAAGGTAAACATTAAAAAGACAAAAATCATTGCTTTCAAAAATGGCTACATATTTAGCAGACAGGAGACATGGACGTACGGGGGGGATTTAATCGAGCGGGTTAAAAACTTCACATACCTGGGGGCATCACTCTCCATGACAGGGAGTTGGACACACCACATAAGGGCAAGAAAAACTAAAACAAAATTTGCAATAGAACAAGTCATAAGGACAATAAACAAGGCACCTCAAATGCCTTTCCCGGTCATTCAAAACCTCTATTCATCAATAGTCTTAGGTACATTAAACTATGGAATAGAACTGTGGGGGTTAAGGGGGGACAACACAATAATTGGCATACAAACAGAATTTTATAAGAGAGTAATGGGCGTAAGCAGAGGCACGGCCAACTGTGGGATTCTTAAGGAATTGGGACTGAACAGAGACACGGTACAAGCACGGATGAGGGTTGTTAAATATTGGATGCGATTATCACAAGAGGGCCAAACTACGCTGAGGGGACAATGTTTGGAAATACAGACAAGGGAGGAAAACGTTTCCAGCTGGGGTCTGGAAGTGAAAAATATCTTATATAATAGCGGAATGGGTTGGGTATGGGAAGAGGGAGGAAGGGGGGGCATCTCATCAGAAAATCAAATCAGAAACAGGTTACTCGACATAGACAAACAAGAAATAATAGCAGACTGCCAAACAAAGACCTCAATCAGGGAACAGTTAAGAGTAAGAGAATGGGGGAAAGCGAAATATATCCAGGTTGTGGGAAAAAATGAAAGAAGCGCGCTGGCATGGTTCAGACTAGGGGGATGGAAACAACTAAGAAAGATAAACGAATCAGGGGAAACGATATGTTCTTTGTGCGAGGGGGAGGAGACGGACAAGCATATCCTACTGAACTGCCCTTCTACACGTGACCTAAGGGACAAATGGATGAAAAACTTAACAGGGAGGGAGGTGATAGAAGTGGTAGACGACAGAATAAAGATAAAGGAAGCGGGGCAGCAAGTGGGGAAATACCTGGGAGAAGTAAGAGAACGGCGGGGGAAAGCTATTAGAGAAGGCAGCGAAATGAGTGATCATGCTCCAGACGAGCCATCTTTATAGTGTAAGTGTGTGTAAAGCAAAATGTAGGCGTGTTTTGGTGATAGTGCAGGAAAAGAGAAGTGAGGAGAAAGACTGGAAGAAGAACTGCCGAGGGAGGGGAAGAATGTGTATATAGGTGACAAAGTAAGAGACAGCTTAAACGAAAACTAAATGTAACAAAATAGTGTAGAAAAATCAAAAATATGTAGTGCGTACAGCCTATGGCTCGCACAAAAAGAAAATAAATCTAAATCTATTTGGTGGTTTTCGTATGCTCGAATAATTAGCGATAGACTGGGCAACTCGCTGTAATTGTGAAGGAGCGCTCTAGTATGCACGTGTGGACTGCAGAGAGAGCAGCGATAGTGTAGCGATGTAAGAGAGGCGGAAATGATGGAGGCAGGACACTTCGTCGATCGCGTTCGTGCAGTGAGCAGGTGGGAGTCTCGCTACGCACGAAAGCGCTCGCTGAGCTCCACAAGTGCTAGCAAGTTGCTCAAGCAATCACCGCAATCGAATGGTAAATACTACTAAGGATATCGGATAATTTTCTATCCGGATTTCAAATATCCTAATATCTGACGTTTTGATATCCGGATTATCGAAATATCGGACATTCTGATATAAGGATTATCCGAATATCGGACGTTCTGATATCCGGATTATCCGAATATCGGACGTCCTGATATCCGGATTATCCGAATATCGGACATTCTAATATCCGGATTATTCGAATTGTCAGGATTATCCAGATATTCGGATTACAAAAATTATCCGGATATTCGAATTATCAAAAATGTCCGTACACCCGAATGCGTACATTATCCGGAAAGTTTTATCGTTTATCCGTTTTTCTGCTGTCCACATCTTCTTTTATTCCTCATGTTCGTAATTCACTACGGATTTTCTGCAAACATTTCATCAAATCTGTACTATCTGGGTATCCGAATTATCCGGACATCCGTACTATCGGGATATTGGGGTTATCAGGATATCTGAATTATCAGGATATTCTTATATTCAATTATCCGGATTGAATCCGTTGCATCCGAAACGGATATCGGATAGCTGAAAACTGGATATCCGTTATCCGGATATTGTGGCCATCCCTAGTGTTTGGTGTTGTTCGACAGACATTAAAAGGACAAAACCAAAAGGTGTGTTCTCTTGCATCAAGTCTGGGTATTTGAACGCTACTTTGCACCACACTCTTTACAGGGTGATGTGCGAACGGTGCAGGGCTCAATCCTCCGCTCAAAACTTCAAAATGTTGGTGTGAATCAAAAACCTTACGACAACTACAGAGTTAATTCAATAGTAAAAATAGAATGGCAAAGGGACTCTCAAAGAGATTGCAACTAGTCAACAAATAAAACTCCACTTGGCAGGACTGAGTCCTTGAATCATTGTTGATTAACGGATCAAAATCAAAGTTATGCGTGCCTCAGCAGTTGGGCTATTTGCACCCAATACATATACACAGAAAGAAATCCCTCATCATGCCGTACTCTTTAGCTGATTTCCGATGGGATCGCATACTTCAAAATATGTCCAGTCCCGATTACCCTATCTGTGCAGAAAAAATAATTTGTAACAAACTTACGAATTAGGAATCGCGGATTAACAGACAGTTTGTGTGAGTAACTAATCTGACGGAGATAAGCTCCTTAACAAAACTAAGACCGACATTTCTAGAACCAAAACAACATCTAACAGGTCTAAAATATATGCAAATTTAATAAATGCTGAGGTTGTATAGAAGCATTAAGACATATACAAAGTATAACACGAAACAATACACAATCAGAGAAAGGATTATGATGGTTGTAGGTCCAGGACTTCATAAGCCTGTAAAAGGGGAGTTTCCAGAATTGCATGCAATGTTAATTGGATATTGTGCATTGTCAATTGTAGAGTGCCTCTACTACTTGCGCCTATTCTAACAATATGTTTCGAGAGAGAATCTCTCTTCTCGTCTTCAGGTGAACAATTTCTCTTTCCTGTGATTGGGATCTAACTTACGACAGACCTGTGATGCTATGACAACTACACTGGAGTACTTACTGTTCCCTATCTCTCCATTTCCTTTGTCTTCAAGTGAGAGAGAGAGAGGGGGGAGAGGGAGAGAAAGAGAGAGAGAGAGAGAGAGAGAGAGAGAGAGAGAGAGAGAGAGAGAAAGAGAAATAGTAGTTTGTGCACCGGATTTGTAATAAAATCACTAATCAGGGCAATTGTAGCTACGATTCTCCAAGTACGCCAGTTTTTATTGGTGCAAAGATTTAGAAGTGAGAATTGTCGATAAACATTAAAATGCCAAAATGTACACTGAACTATATTTTGTTTTCAGGCTAAAAGCAACCCAAGGGGTGGAATAAAATAAATGTCCTTGATCGTTATTCGAATATTTCCACGAGCGAAAAAAAATGTTTTACTTATAATGAAAATCTAAACAGCAAGAATTATTAGCACGTTTTTATTGAATGTGAGTTTTTGTCATTTAGGTATAAAAGGGACTTAGAGCCTCCCCGATGGCGCCGTGGTAGCGTCGTCGCCTTGTAATCAAGGAGTCCCGGGTTCGATACCCGGTGGAAGAAATAGTTGCTCGGATCCCACTTTAAATGTAGGTCCAGTTACGATTAGCCTTACTGTGCATAAAGTGGACTTAAAACACCAAATTAATCAATAATAAAAGGACCTTCAATTATAAGGATGTACGAGCATATAAAGGGTTTAACTCCAGTGTCGTGTTAAAGAGCATGTTAACCTCTTACTGCAAGTTTTAATTATTAAGTTTTAATGTGACATGTGTCGCAAAATGTTGGCAGATTTTGCAGAGAAGTTAGAAAAGAATCGTCCCCCTTGAGTAGCAATGTGGTTTAGACGGTGGTCTCCTCTGATTGGTTACTGAAGGGGCGCATTGAACACAAGCACCATTGTCTGCAAAGTAACATTCAGCCACTGTCTATTTCCTTTAAAGTAAATATTGCAACGTCGCAGGGCCTGACTCTAAAGTCACGAGACATTATTTTTGAACCACTCCTCGTAATCGCTATTTTTGGAGTATACCGAAAGTGTAAGTTACTGACATTACAATGCACTTTTTTACGTCCCTTTCGTTTTCCTACGATACGAAACGCAAGATAAAATTTTCTGTAGTTCTGTTGTAGATAAGCGCTTCTGCAATAACGTTATTCCTCTTTATTATTTTGATCTCTGAATAGCGAGCCTGCTGACAATGGTGCGCGCGTAAGAAAAGGCTTTGTGTGCCATCTGCAGGGTGTCGACGTCATCTGCCTGTCTTCCACGCCTTTCCAAAGCGCCCCGGGACACTTCCCCAGACTCCCCGCTGCATCACGTTGAAGAAGAGACGAAAGCCTGCTTCAGAAGCTGCATGGTTAAGGGAGAGAAGCTACGTCTCTGATGTCAAACCTTGTGCTGGAAAAGCAGGAGGTAGAGTTGGCGCTTGTTCGAAACGTTACATTTTCTCATTTTCTTTTTTTAATAGAGGTGATATTATTCTACAATTTTGATTTTTGGAATTAGTGAATTATTTCGTTGTTAGTTCTCTCAGCAAGCTTGTGTTATGTAGACCAACAAAACGAAAACATGGGACACTATATTGGTATCTCTGTCATTTTTCGTCGCGTTTCAGCCACTTTTGGCTGATGGCGACGACGAATAAAAAACACCCATACCGGGATTCGAACCCTGGTACTTCGATGACGAAATCGAGAGTCGACCACTTAATGCGCTACGCCGTCGAGCCGGCTGAAAACAAGCACACGAAGAGTAGGTAAAAAAGTACTGCATTAGTAACCACCGCCCCCCCCCCCCCACAGAGTAAGTATATTTCTAGCTATTTGTATTAAAAATGTATTTTACGCCTCTCTCTTCTTCCACTTTCGCCTAATCGCAACGATGAGTGATGAGAGGAAACTGATGAAAGAAGTCTCACCAAAGAAGAGAAATACTGAAGTTGGGACTCAAACCCGGAACCTTTTGTAGGGGAACGTAAATCGACGACTCAGCCACCGAGGTTGTCATATCACATATATCGGCAGCATTATTATTGATGTTGTTGTTCGTGTTTCTCTATGCCTTTCTTTTTCTTTAGTCTCGAGTTGAGTGTTAAGTTACTATTTCTCTTATTGAGTCTCTGTCCAAGAATGTCTCATATATATGAGTATTTTGTTAACAATGATTTTCAGAATTAAAATCTGAATTTGCTAACAGTGTTAACCTTGTAGCATTCGTACGGTCTAATAGGGCACAGGTATCAGAACGCGGTTACTGGGTTGGCATTGGAATAAATAAGAACAACCATAGACAGATACGAGGGTTGATCAGTATGCTCTGCCCCTGACTCACTTCCAGTTCTTGGAGGGGAAAACAAATTCGTGTGCTGCACAGTCTACGAGGGTCACTATTTATATTTTGAGCCTTGGGAACACTGATTGAAGTTAGGCGCGATTTGACGTTTGCACGGAATCGTCTGGCATTATTGACCATAACGTACTTCAAATGTTTTGTCAATAGCTTCATTTGTGTTGTTTATGTTGCCTTGGAGATTGCGCGACAACAATAAAATGGAATTAACTCGTGAACATTTTCGTGCGATGATTTTTTACGATTTTCGACGTGGATTATCAAGACAAGAGTGCATCGATCAACTTACTTCCACATTTGGCTATGAAGCCTCATCATTTGCCACTGTGAAACGCTGGTATAACGAATTTAATCGTGGCCGCCATTCGCTCACCGACGAGATTCGCGAAGGTCGTCCAAAATCAGTTGTTGTTCAAGAAAACATTGATGCTGTGCAAAACCTAATCCTGCAAGATCGTCATGTGACATACTGTGAGATTGAAGCAACCATAGGCATTAGTTCCACCAGCATATATAAAATATTACATGATCATTTAGCTGTGAGAAAGGTATGTTCTCGTTGGATCCCACACAATTTGACAAAAACTCAAAAAGACGCTCGCGTCAATTTGTGCAAACAAATGCTCAATAAATACAATCGTGGTGCTTCAAAAGACGTATATAAGATTGTAACAGGTGACGAATCATGGATATATGCATATGAGCCGGAACGTAAACAGCAGTCGACTGTATGTGTGTTTCAAGATGAACCCAATCCAACAACAATTGTTCGCGCTCGAAGCACATCGAAACAAATGGTCGCCTGTTTTTTACTGGTCATGTGGCAACTGTCCCTTTAGAGGAACGTAGAGCGGTCAACTCTGAATGGTACACAACAATTTGTTTGCCAGAGATCTTCGGTCAAATACGGAAAACAAACAAACGCCGTCGGATCATTCTTCATCAAGACAATGCCAGCTGTCACACATCTCGTCTAACAACCGACTTTATGAACAGTCAAAAAATCGAATTGATGGGTCATCCGCCGTACAGTCCTGATTTGGCACCCAATGTCTATTTTTTGTTCCCGAATGTCAAGAATAAATTGCGTGGACAACGATTTTCGTCGGCGGAAGACGCCGTTGATGCATTCAAAAACCATATTATGGAGGTGTCTCAAGAAGATTGGAAAAACTGCTTTGACAAATGGTTCGAACGAATGCAAAAGTGTATTCACCATAAAGGAGAATACTTCGAAAAACAATAAAGCAGTTTTCAATGCCAAATTCCTGTTTTTTCATTGTTAGGCTCAAAATATAAATAGTGACCCTCGTATCTTAGTCAGAAACACCCACCAAGTTTCTTTGATCTCATCCTTTTGGCTTTTGTTTTACATGTGACTGAAGTATGAGAGAAGGTGTAGAAAACGGTTATTCGTGCAGTCATCAAATATTTGCTGAAACAGAAACTGTCACCAATGGGCATTTATAATGACATAAAGAAGACAGTTCCGTCTGTCCCCTTATATGACATGGTTAAAAAATCTCAAAAAATACCTGCGTTGGAAGGGTTTCAGCAGCGATTCTGACGTGATGGATGCTGTAATTGTGTGGTTTCAGGAGCAGTCGGAATTGAAGCCTTAGAGCACAAATGGGAAAAGTGCATTGACGTTGCAAGGGACTATGTTGAAAATTAGGAGTAGTGAAATGGCTCTCTGACAAACTATTCTAGGTCAGGGGCAGAGCATGCTGATCAACCCTCGTATATTCTACTCTTGTCTTTCAGTGTGGAGTTAAAATGTATGTCCGTTAATGTTTCGGGATTAAGTCTAGTTTCCAATTAAATCTGTCCTTTGTTCAAGGAGGTTTTTTTTGTCTTGTTCTCCTAATAATAACCTCAAAATCCATGTTCCATACTCGAATCTGGAAACCCCTTCATGGTTATGGTCGTAATTCGAGTGACGACCTCCGTGGCGGAATGGTTAACACAGTGCGCTACGACGCTAGATGTCCCTGGTTCGAATCCCGGCCTGGACATGTGTGTTTTTTGAGACTGTCCTTCCATCAATTTCATATCATCACTCATCCTCATCTTCGCGATTAGCCTAAAGTGACAGAAAAGGGAAGTAAAATAAACTAATTCAATGCATCAATTGTAACATACCTGTCCTAAGTAAAGATGACTCCATACAGTGGTAGGCAAACCTTTCTGGACAAGGAAAATTAGGACTTTATAAATAAAAACTGTGCCATTAATCCGAGTGTAGATTTCCAGGTGTAAGTATGGTTTAAGTCCTCATTCAAACGCCGGTTTGCTATTTTTTACGGACGCGTATCTAGTTTCGACCCACCACTTATTTTGTCTGCGAAGTGCTGCTGTCACTTTTACCTGCAATGTTTACACATCCAACACGAACTGCGACAACGTGACAATCTCAAGTTCTCCACATTGTATAAAAAATAGCCCAACACAACCTAGCAAATATAACCGCAACTTCATGTAAATAAACTGAATTGGCAACATCTCATTTACTCCACGTGGACTTGACAAGTACTGTCAGTTCATAAAACGGACGCTATTTGTGGGAGAGGTTTGAGGGGAGGATATACTGAGCTCCACGTGGACTTGACATATGGTTGCCAAGAGGGAAATTGATCTTTCGGATCTTTCTTTGAAGTAAAGCGGCGTTCCAATGAGGACTCAGACTTTACTGCTTAGCTCGGAGTGAAAAATTCCAGAGACTTGAGTTGCATAAGCCGCTCGAAGGAGGGAGAATATCTTCTTGTCCCTTCCTTGCTTCTTATCCAGCGCTTGCGTATCTATGCTCTCCCCTTTTCCCCCCAGGAAGCAAGACTGGGACTAACAACAAACTTTGATTACCTTTCACGGCACTGACCAGAAGCCTAATCCGCCGTCGAAATTTAATTATCCCCATCGCTTCTCCAGGAAGGAAGCCGGTAACAAAGTGAGAAGGAAGTGACGTCACGGCTTCCGTTCCACGACCCTCCTTACTTGCCTTTGGAAGCTAACAGCTGATTCCGAACGCACGCAGCAATCTGTCAATCATTTTCAGATTGAAACTGGAGCACTGCATTCCATTCGCTCCCCCAGTCCCGGAAGTAAAATACCGCCATGTTTTCTTACGCAACAAACTGTTTGAATTGTTCTTATTTGTGGCCACATTTCCTTAATCGCGACGATGATGATAAATATTTGTAGATAAAATTGAAGAAGGAAGACACGCCCGGGCTGGGACACAAATCGGGAAACTTCATGTGACAATGTCATGTGTTGAACATTTAACAAAGAGCCTTATTACCTGAGAGTTCGATTCTTGTTTAAACACTGTATTTGTTTATACTTTATTCCATCATTCATTCTCACCGTCGCGATTTAGACAGTAGAAAATAGTAAGCTGAGTGTATGTGTGTATATTTGTTCCGGCATAACTCTCGAACGCCTGGAACAATTTCAACCAAACTTGGTACACATATGGCTTACAATCTGGAAAGAAATACTGTAGGGGTAAGACACCGCTGACACCCCTAGGGGTGAGAGTGGGAAGGGTTGACACGTAAAAATAATCGAAAACGACCGATGTTAGTGCGGAATGCATAGTTTTCGGGGTAGCTAAGATGAATAGTGCACTCCCAATGCCGTTCAATTTATTTATTCTTGCTCCTGGAGGTTAAACTAAAAATGTTGTTTATAATCAAGATTTGAGTTAAATTAATATTATAGTGAATTGTAAAAGATTTTACTTTATAATTTGCATACTGTACTTATACTTTTAAATACCTGTAAATAAAATTAGTTACATTTTACACTATAGTTAGCATTCATTATTTTCCTGTCTAATAGAAGATTAGGATAATCATCTAGTATACAATAAAACACTCACACCAGTATAATTTCCAAAAAACACTTCTATATCTAAACCAAGATGCGAAGAACCCCAGCAAACTAAAGTGGATAGTCATTTGTTTTCTCCTCTCGCTTCCAATTTTCTTGTGTCCCATTTTCCCCTTGTTGTCATATACATAACTTTCCTTCCTTGTTTCCGTTGTAACAAAAAGTTCAACAAACTTGATGTTCATGATAATACGAACATTTGGTACTGAAGAAAACAACGATGTGTTGAAGAATGTTGCAGGATTACATAGTAAACAGTTGTTTTCATCGACTACAGCGCCAAAGGTTATTTCTTATTTTGGTCAAGCTGTAGCCAGTAAGAGATGACCTTGACATTAGCAACTTTGACTACGGTCTATTCCCGGCGTTGTCAACAGAAATGCCTGAATGAACCACATATATCTTGTCATGCAAAACATTCTCTCCCTCTCTCACTCTCTCCGTATTCAGCTTCGCTGACGCCCTTCGTAACATCAATCAGTGTTGCAAACTAAAAACTAAACCAAAATAAAAACTTTAAAAAAGTAATTATGCGTATTCAAATACATATAATGCAAAACATTACAATGTGTATACCGACAAACTCTTAAAAAGCTAACTCTCTTCCTTCATAGGCAACGGAGCTAGACCATTACAGATACACCTTTCTTGTTATTTTATGACGTTTCTCTACGTCTGTATATTAATCCGATCGATGTCTTATTCCACTGTCATAGGTAGCCCCAAATAGTTTTGACTTATAAAATTTTAAGGATGCGTATTCGGACCAGGGTTCCTTTTCTCATATTTGTATTAGGGTCAGTCTCCATCCACGATGTAAGTTTGATTCATTGTCACGGAAAAACCCTGTATAGTAGAAATAAATACGTATAATAAAAAGTTATTGTGAAACCTAAATGGGTGCATCAGCACCTTGGCTATTCATGCCCAACACGGGAAAGACCAGTTTGACGAAAGCAAGATTGAAGACAGGTCCTTACGAGGAAAATAAATGGTTTAAAATACAACTCGCCCTCTTATACTGAGATCAACTCAAGAAAAAAATCAATTTGCAATCTGTGGGTTAAAATCTCCATGCGCATAATGAAAACCGAGGCTGTAAAGAAGCACTCACAGCAAGTTATGACAAACACGCTGGGTCCTGGCGCCAGAGCCTCGTTGGCGTGAAATAATACAGCTCCGGCTGCATTACGTGAAACTTGCCATAAGAAGAAGCAGGAGCAAGCACAGAGAACGCTGGAGAAACACAATGGAAAGAACTGGACAAGGTGCACAAGTCTTATGTTCTTGAACGAGGGTAGGCACTCGCTACTATTTGGCACGACTATAAGTTTGAATTTCATCTTGTAGGCCTGATAGTTTTCGAGGGGTATCGATCGTTGAAATTAATAGACCGACAGTTTGCATTTTAATTTTCTTCACTGAGCAGGGGTCTTTCCAAGGTGGTGGGAAGGGGTGTTTGAGCACATCTTTACTTTTTTTCTCACCCCCCTTCAGCACCCATTTTGCAAAATTTATTTGAGCATTAATTCTTGCTTTGTCATAAATTACGTTACGACTAACTAAAACCATGTCGTATTATTGAGCGGAGAATGTTTGGTATTGAAGTGAGACCGCTGTGTTTGTATACAACAGGCAAGCCATAATGTAACTTAGGGTGAATTGGGTCACTTCTGAAATTCTCTCTCCCAACTCAAAACCAAACGAACTTACGAAAATATTTCGATCTAGCAGTGAAGTATGGAAATTCTAGTATCTGTTGAATGTAGATGCTACCAGGAATAAGTGTATTTGGAGCTGCAAAACTACAGATAATACTCGTGTTACATGTACGTAGACGAAGTGAGGCGTGTTTTAGAAATGGTTTTTGTATTTATTTGCGTTGTACTGTACTACATGCAATATTTTCAATATTTTAAAGACCATTTGTGCATAACATGGTATTTAGTTGTCGTAGAAGAGGTTATAAGATTTACCGCCATCTTTGTCGTTGTTACAGTGTATCCAACTCATGAACAGGAAAATATTGCACTTTTGGACTAATAGGGTCACGAAAATCGGGTAAATAGGCTCAACACATGATATGCCCATTTGCTCTGAAAGAGGCTTCTAAATTATTTTGTTTCCTACACATGGGGAAATGTACAAAGAAATCGTCAATTTCGTGGAATGAGGAGGACATGCATAAAGCGATTAAGGCATTTAAGGAAGTTAGGAACGAACGACATGCCGCAGAACTCTTTGGTGTTCCTTATTTCTATCTCCAAAGAAGAATACAGAGTGGCCAGGACAAATTCCTGCAAAAAAAAAGGGGGTAAGCTACTTTGAACGTGGAGCAGAAGGATGCGCTGGTATCGCAGTTACTAAAATCATATTCGTGTGGTTTATACCCCGACCCCAGTGATGTGAGAAAGGTTGCGCTCGAATTTGCAAAGTCGCCTGAACGCTCATCATCATCATGTTCAGAGCCGGAAAACGTCATTGATGAAGTAAACAACACTGCTTTTGAGTTCTATAATGTGAGGTACTAATTCAACGATCCTGTTTCTGTGAAACTGGTCGATTGCGTAGCCTACAGTTGGAAGAAAATCTAAAGGTGGTTATCACAGGAAATGTGTGAGTGCACAAGAAAGAAGTTTACTTGTGGAAGATGTACGAGCAAACGATAAGGTCCTACACTCTAAACATAAGGTTTGTATTGTTTGTATACAAGACTGATAATGCATACTTCAATGTTAGGTAACTGACCCGATTCACCCTTACATGTGACCTGATTCACCCGAACTCTTAAGGTGTAACGTGCTATGTGGATCTTATCATCAAATTTTGGAAGACGCGTACTATTTGTGTCTGTGGAATTAACAAATCCACATAACAATCACTACACATTTTATGTTTAGAAGCATTCACTTCTTTGTTAAGAAAAACTTCTATGCGCATGCGCGTCACAATATTCCTCTGAACTTGGAACATCCAATAAACACATTTGAGGAACTATAAGGCAATTACAGGTTGTCATTTGTCCACTTGCGTCAATAGTTATTTTACGTTTAAGGTCAAATAACGCTCTATTCTATGTACAATAACCACTACACATATATGAACATATTATATCTACCCAATGTGAATTCTCACTCAGTTCTACCCATTGTAACGGTAAGTTCTTTTCATGTTAAATGATATCTAGTTGAAAATATAACTTCAACATACATTTATTTTGTAACTCAATCTCTCAATATTTAATGAACAACTTCAACAATGGAAGTCTTCAGTTTCGTTTTCATATTTTCATGGAAACCTACCAAACGTGTATCAAATACTGATGCAATTCTTAATGGTTCATTTTTTTTCTTTATTTTCAACACCGTCCCCCGAAAATTGCATTCGGCACCCCTCAGCACTCCTAGATTATTAATCCGGCGCCGTGAAAGAGGCACATTCAAGAAGACTTGCAATGTTAACGCATACGCATGCGCACTAACTAAAGCAGGCTTCTTTTAACGTCTAAATTAGAAGCGACGCGTCACTGATTACATTACACACCTGTTAGGCGCTTCATGATCGTGTTCAGAATCTAGAACTGCAAATCTGATACCGTGGAAATCTACCTAAATTTCCATCTGAATAGTAATGGACGTTTTGCATGACCTAAGATCAAATTTACAATGCGGAGCAGATATTGACCTTTGTACTGATTCTGACACTTGTAGTAATGGTCAAAGCAATTTAGGTGGTTTGTTGGATTTTGAAGTCTTGTTAGCAACAATCAGTTGCTGCAATCGTCAGACAGCTAATTAACCTAACAACCCGGCTTGAATGATATTCATTGGGAATTAATTGAATGTCTTTCAGGTAGGTAAGGTTATCGAACAATTCTAATGCAACAATGGTACCATTATTGAATAAATTAGTGAGATATGATGTGGTTTGTTTTGTTCAATCCGTGATTGCATAAAAGATAACGGTTAATATTTGTATTAATCTTATTTGTTACTGGGTTTCCTTTTATCTTCACTTATTGGTACTCTGTGCAGTTTGCCTTCATCGTATATCGAACCCAGGACTCCTTGAGTACGCCACTACGATATCGGGGAGGGCCGTTTATATTTAATCTTAAATATTAATTCTTATTTACGTAATGTTGGTCCAATTTTCATTTGCATAAAAAATGATCAGATGGTTTTCGTAGGTATAAATTTCAATGTGGGCATTCGAAGTGATGTTAGTGCACAAAATTAGATCAGTTACGATTCTGTGTTAACATAACACCTATTGTCAGTGCCCGAATAGAACAAAGCATAAGTTTATTTTCCCACTTATTTATTTTCATGTGCTTAACCTACGCAATAGAAGTCAATTCAAAATACTCTTTTTGGAAGGAGTCGTTCCCGAAATTTGTTGAGCAGATCTCTTAATTTCAAACATATTTTATTGCAAACATTCAGTGTGTGTGTGTGTGTTTGTTGCATAATATTAATATAGGTTATAGTAATGCTCAAACTTTTAAATAACTTACCAAAAGATGTGCTAAAGTGCCACAGGTTCAACGTGCGAGATGAAAATAGTATTGCTCACCTGAAAATAGAAAAGAGACGTACTTATAAGTTGAAATGTTACGAAATGGGTTTTCTATCATTTCTCTAATTTGATTTTTCTTACAGTTTCAAACATTACTCATTATGATTACTTAATATTTTCTAACGTATGTAATATGTGTTTGTGTGTGTGTGTGTATGTGTGTGTGTGTGTGAGGGAGAGAGAGAGAGAGAGAGATAGAGTTAATATGAAGGCAAGGGAATTATTCCTGTCAGACTTACAACCCATAGACGCTAAAATAGTGTCCACAACACGCCCTAAGTAGCGGTTACCAATTAATTTAATTTTATTATTTTTGCTTTTAGTCCAATTTATGCACAAAAAGGCTAATCGGGACTGGACCTAGAGTTAAAGTGAGATTCGAAATACTATGTTCCATCACCGGATTTCGAACCTTGTTACCAATTCATGCTCTAGCATTCAACAATGTTGAATTCCTTGTTACAGCTACATGAGCTATAAACAAAATTTTTGTCGTTAAATTTAATGGTAAATCTTGCTCATGATGAAGCAAACATCATCAAGAACTGAATTTAATCGAATGTTTTCAATTTTCTCTGTAACATTAATCCCCTATAAGTATTGTAGAATTGTACAATATGATTAATGACATCTCTTCTCTTATAAAACGAACTTTATAGGGAAGAAATCAGTACCAAGTTAGCCATTTTTGTACAATTCGAATGTATTCGTCGTGCTCCAAAACTGGACCATGCTATAGAAAATGTTCTCTACCTTCAACAGATGTCACTCTCTGTTAGTCTACAGCTTGGTTGCGGCACAAAGCACAAAAAATGAATTTACATAAAGATTTCGAACAGTAAATTTACACGAAGCTTTATAGAATCAAGTGATGTGTATGAGTGATTCATTTCTTTTGTGATATTTCTTCATCTGCTTCTCGCACGTTAAAATCCATGAAAAGTAAACAAACAATTAGATACATTATAAATATTTTATTCCGTTCAATGCATGAAATACAAGACGTTTTTCTAAACGCTGCTTCACAAACAGGTATTTTTATCCATAGTTAGGTAAAATATACTGTTGACATCGGAAGCGTGCCTCGCGTCGAGATGCGCAGACAACAAACCTAGTAATTTCGGCATAATGATGATAGTACACGTGACCCGTGTACTATAAAGTTACATTTAGAAGTTTTTCGGGCTTTCTACTAGAGAACTAACAATTGGTTCTCACTTAATAATGTCTCACTGAACCGGAAAAAAAGCTGGATGTTCACTCTAAGTTGACAATATATTTTTAAGCAATATTTTACGTATTAGGTAGTATATTTTTAAAAAACGGAGGCTGTTTTCAGTGACCAGAGAATGTTAATGAGAGGAGGAAATGCAGATATATGAGTGGCAAAGCGCAAAAAATGCTTATATTGACTACGATCCCAATCGCCAGCGCCTAGTTATCAGTGTAAGACTTTCCAGGGTTCTCTGGCGGAACCGCACTCACCCAGTAGCATTAAGCTCCCACCCCTTGGAGAAAAAATAAACGTCCAACCCCCCAGTCCGAACCATGCGGAAGAGATAAACTCTGCTTGCACGTTTCGCCCTGTTTAATTGCATGATGTCTGTCAATCTTATGCATTACCTGCCGGTTTGCCTGTCAGGTGTTTGCAGCATTGATACGTTTCGAGGGTGTCTGCGGAGAGAGAGCCGGAGTGTTCTACTAACCGATTGGCGTTCCCCCTCTCCACCACCAGAACAAGCCGAGGGCTTGATTACGTTTTGAGCTGCGCAAATTGCCGGCCAGGCGGCTATAATATTCACTGCTGCAGCACCGAAATTCTAACCCCCTCCGCCTTGCCTCCCCCCTTGACCCTCCCGAACTTTCCAGCATCGATCGCAGGACGGGAGAAAGCCGGTTAAACAAAGAGATTCACTAAAAGCTCCTGTACACAATCCGGAAACGTGGATAACAAGCAAGCGCTATTTTTTTTTATATCTCCTCCTGATGACGTTTCTCTCTACAATTCGTGGGTACTATATTCCTATCTAGGGTAATGCATTTGATCATCGTCGAATCTCACCGTTATGTTTACATTAGAGTAACTTAGTAAATGGCAAAATATATAAATTCAAACCGCAAAAGCTACCCCGCTCTTCCTGCACATTTAGGCTAATCTCGATGATGCAGAATGGTTTTCTGCCACTTTTGGATAATCATGAAGATGATGAGTGATGATATAATGAAATTGGTGAAGGGACACTTACAAATAACGCCCATATCTAGATAGGGAATTCGAACCCAGGAGATTTCCGAGACCGTTTAACGCTACTCACTCACAGCTCCCTAATTTCCTCACGATGGTGGGTTGCCACCAATTCTATACACAGGCCGAGAACCTAGAGACTGAACCCAGGCAGAATCAAACCCATTCCGTTCCACAGACGGAGTTTAAAGTACAGCGCCTTAAACCACAGGGTCACGGAAGAGGACTTCTCATATTTTACTTTTGGCTAATCGCGAGGATGAGGATGAATAATGAATAAAAAATGACGGGTCTTCAATCTCTTAGGTGACGAGTTCAAGCCCTATATATGAGGATTTCAACCTTAGAGCTAAATTTGAAAATTAAGAACAAAATACCTATTTACACTAAACTTCTGATCAAGGCCAAAATCGTTTGTAACTGTGAAACTACGCCCTGAATGCAATTTGACAATATTTTTTCATGTGATTAAGAATTAAATGTGTGGCACACAGAGATACTTTTTTCGAAATCAATTGAGTGTACCCTGTTCCAGCCTCTCTGGAGCAAAGTGGAAGAGAAGGGAAGAGGGGGGAAGAGGGGGGGATCGAGTGGACAGAGCGAAGCAGTACACGTTGCTGGGAAGATTAGTAACTGGAGTGGCTTTCCTCCCTCCACGCAATCCCTTTCCTCTCACTTGTTCATCGCTGCTCAGATACTTGTTTTCGTTCACCTGCTCCAGAGATAAGTGGGACAGAGTGTAGTTCGCATACATGTAGCAAGTAAAGAAACTTATCCCAGAATGAAAATTCCAGAGAGTATTAAAACGTTTGCTTCAGCAATGAATGACTGTTCATACATAATTCTCTTGCCAAAATCTAGTGGTCTAAAATTCATTTGAAGACTTGAAAGTATATATTTACTAGATTCCAAGCTATAAGGGATTATTTTGTAGATGTTCATGTACCCGTAATAAAATTTCAAACAAAATGTCCACAAGCTTAGATATACTAATACGAAGAAAGATATTAAGAGTTAATTTCAAATGTATGCGTATAAAGTAATTCTATACGTAAAGAGCTATACAAAAGTATTGAACTTTTTTTCTTGAAGGATAAAGTTTACAATATTGAGGCGACAGAATAATTAAGATATGTTTCTCAAAGGGAAACCCAGGGCGTACTGTATTGGTCAGAGTTCTTGATAGTATTGTAAGCTGTCTCAGGTTTGATCCTCCATACGAGGTGTTCTTTCTTTTAAAAAATATATATTTCTCCTTCTATTAAACAAGATCATGGTAAGATCATTGTAATACTAGTGTACGGTGGCTACATTGTTCTCCATCTGGAAATTGCAAAAAAAATATATAAATAAATAAATGATTTGACCCATGTTCAAAGGAATATTATCATGTATAAGATCGTGAATTATGATACTCTAACGATAATTGTGTACTGCTTCAAAGGCATTTATAAATTAAATGAAATAAATATTTATGTTTGTGGCAATTCAGGACATACTAATTTCATCCCCTTTCCCACTCGAGTTCAATGTAAGGATACCTCCGCAAATATCGAATGAAAAGTTATTGTTAACTCATATATTGCACCGTAAGGACTCTTGCAAGTCTTCTTCTTCCATAAAAACGCGGGAAAATGGCGACTTTCTTTGTGGCGGCTTCCTCTGAAGAAAAGAAGCATTGTGCCCAACAAAGACCGGAATTTTTGTTCCACTGCAATAGTGCCAAGAGTGCAGTTGAACCTCAATTTGGAAATAGTTTGCTGAGATCATTTCCATGTGTTTGTTGACAATGTCCTGTAATTTGTTGTCCAGGGGTGGAGGGGGGCATTTTTCTTCAGAAATTTTGGAATTTTTCCGGTTTGTCTCCTCACCCTCGCATCCATATTATGAACTCAATGTGCATAAATTTTATATAGTCCGATTCTATGGTTTATTCCGCGTATAACGGTACTTTATTCGTCCGTCTAGGGCAATTAGCTTCGGACCTACAGTCGTTTCAAAGTAACTGCGCACTATGCTGAATGGCTCAGTGGCGTTCAGACATATCGTTTTTGGGGTAAAAGTCGTGTTGTGTTGTTCATGTCATAATAGTGCAATTATTTTCTTGTTCCATACATGCCAGCGATCATTTCCATGTGTATTTTGACAATGTCATGTACTTTGTTGTCCAGGGGTGGAGGGGAGAAAGGGGCACTTTTCTTCAGAAATTTTGGAATTTTCCTGTTCCTCCCCCACCCTCGCATCCATATTATGAACTGAATGTGCATAAATTTTATATAGTGCGAATCTATGGCTCATTCCGCGTATAACGGTACTTGATTTGTCCGTCTAGGGAAATTGGCCTCCGAGCTACAGTCATCTAAATGAAACTGGCAAAATGGACTCGGTACACATTAAATGTCCAAATTAGAAACAGGCGAAATGTCTCTTAAGCACGAACAATTAAGTCTTTCTTTATTCATTTTAAATACATTGATGTACAATAGCACCACACAAACATTACTTCAACGTAAAGATTTATTCAAAGATTTCTAAACAGAATAAAGTAGTGAAAGACCGTTTCATTTGTTAAGAAACACAAAAAATATGATTAAATGAACGATATAAAAAAGAAGTTTGTATTCTTCTGACTGGGAATGAATAAGAACAAAACTGACAAAAAAATAGCAGGCAGCTTGGACGCACTTCAAATCAGTCTGCTCCAATTTCTTGCGCGGCGACCATAAATCCCGGGCCTATGTGGAAATAGTGAACCGAATGCTGGAGTGTTTCCAACTGATGACCTTTAACATGCTCCTAAAAACCTATCTGCAATCATCCATCCAGGA
Organism: Lepisma saccharinum; assembly: GCF_977018435.1. Lineage (NCBI taxonomy): Eukaryota > Metazoa > Arthropoda > Insecta > Zygentoma > Lepismatidae > Lepisma > Lepisma saccharinum. The sequence goes on along the minus strand of NC_139229.1, from coordinate 194,217,467 downwards.
TGAATGTCTCCATGCAAAAATATGGTAATATCTACCTGTTGTCTTAGTTTCTATCAAGCTATGTCTCTATCCTGGCCCGTCACGCATATTCAAGTCCGTCTCTATAGATTTTCAAAATTTGCTTTTTGGCACTTATTTGGAAAAATACATATACTTGTTCTGTGTCATTGTAGTAGTACATATTAAATCACGACTAACATTGTTTTGAATGTGTTGTGGATCTCAAAAAACAAAATTACCAGATGGCACTAATAAATTCGTAACAGTTCATTACGCAATCTGGCCTGTGTAATTATAAAAAGGAACGAGTTCAATATTACGTTTATGTGACTCCATTATTTTGCATCATCCATTGCAAATTATGAGAATAAAATATGTAATTGATTTAATTTATGATATAAAACTGGGGATTTTGCGTGTAACAAATAATATTAGTATTACTGATTAAGTAGCGGCGGTTAACGAATCTAGACTTGCCAGTTATATGGTTTAGCAAAAGGTTTGGAGGATATCAAGGTTCACAATGGACTGTAGAGACACTAAAGAAGAATAAATGAAATGACTGTTTATGTAACCTGAATTTTGCATCACTGTGCTAGGCAAAGATCCAACAGCTACTAGCATCTTACTGAACTTAACATTTTATGTATGATGATTGATATCCGTAATTCTTCCTCTTCAATAAAGTCCCATGCTTGATTTGTCAATGTTAATAGGATGATAAGTAATACGTTACTATTGAGGAGAAACGTGGTTAACCATACTGATTCACATATTTTTATTGTCATTATGGGTTACTGCAAAGGTAAGATATGATTTGAGTAGCTCAATTTACTTAGCGAGAAACTAACGGAGTTGGCAACATTTTTGTTACCACAATTCTTCCGCCGGTAATAGTGCGTAATTTAAAGCTCGCAATGCGGGAAAAGCTGTTTATATTTTTTTAATATCTAGACCTTTACTATGAATTTCAATCAGATTACGTAATTGGGACGGTTTATCTACTACTCGGAAGTTCTCTGACGAAACTTTTGATGTATTATTACCAGCTTGCTCTTTCGGTTATTTTGTGTTTCTTATCCCTTTGGGTTAATCGCGACGACAAGGATGAACGATGTAATGGACACATCTATACCTTAACGATGACTCGAACTTGTGACCAGTTCTCCACGGATGCAGGCGCTACCCGTTCTGTTAACTATAAAAACGGCTATTTCTTATAATGATAATGAGTCTATGAGCATAATAGGAAATGAAGCTTGCTGATGAGCAGGGTTGATAAAGGTCCAGCAATCCATACTTTCTAATGCATGGTTTCCGAAACTTCTTCCTTTCACGGTGCCCATGGTGTTTCAAGATTTTTCCGCAGCGCCCAGAATGTTGGCCTATCTAACACTTGCAACGCTCCGTTAGTGTCGACACATACTTCAAATTCAGAAACATTTTATATGTTAAAAGCACCAAACAAGCAGATAAGATTGATGCGATGGTCCGATTCTAAAACCATGTGTACACTAAGAAGTATCACTTCAGTGAAAATTGAAACATCTCTCGACGCCCCTGTAAGCCAGGGCGCGGAGGCACACACTTTGGGAACCACTGTTTAAATGGATTCTGTAATAGGACCGGAACTTTTATTTCTCTCGCACAATTTAAATTCGATCTAAGTTACGTATTGTTTCATTTCAATATCGAACTTTGACAGTATTTGAATTGATCAGGAAAAAAGGTTCCGGGACCGAATTGAAATGCTTTAAAGACAAAGGTAAAGAACCAATTTACGCTTGCTGATTTCCTCCCCTGGACCAGAAATAAATTTACTTACAATTCCTGAACCTTTAACAACCCTGATTAGGAATGGGGGAAGGCAAAGAGAACAGGGTTCAAAAGCAAATTGAAGAAATAAACCGTGATTAATCAGGAGGATTATGTGAGTTGAACGTCAGTGTGGATTAAAGGAGGAACTTTTCCTAATCCTTTATGTGGTGCTGTCAGGAAGAGACCATATCGCGGTATGAGAGCCAGAGGAACGTAACACCAAAAGGATGGTATCCGGTTTTACTTAACATATCTCCTCTGAAGGGCTCTATTTTGAGTCAGATCAACATATCTACACTTCTAATACTAAGCAGTTAAGTAAAGTCACGTATTTTCATTTCCCTTACTCTCTTTAAGAGACAGACATGTTCCTAAGAATGTATTATTTCCTCTCTCTCTCTCTCCTGTAAATGTGATAAATTGGATTTATGTCTTTCTCCCTGGTTGTCGTACAAGGATAAGGCATATAGTTCGAATACGTTAATCGAGACCATAGACGCAAGTGCGCATGCGCTAACTGGACGAGTCCACTTTCAAAAAAGGGATGCCGGCTGGAGATGCAAGCGAGAATTGTCGTTGTTAGGTTTGTTAGGGGCGTAATAGACATTAACTGTGACTAACGCAAATTAATCGAGCGATAATAAACAAATGAAAGCATTTACGTGAAATACTGGTCTTAAATTTAACATCTTTCTACCTACCACCCCTATCGTGTTTGGACTCGTCCATTCCAGCTAGACATGCCTTCCATGGTCGAACAATGCTATGTTGATGAAAGGAAGATGTAAGAACTTGCACAAGGGATAAAAGATATGAACAAAACGTGTTTGTTTCAAGTGCTACATCAACTTGATTTACGAATGTCAGAACATTTCCTAATATGTACATTTCCTTCAAGTTGGCAAACTCTTGTCCTGTGCTATAATCGCCATCCTCGATCAGCTAACATCAACGACATATCCTAGTAATGAAAACTCGGTTGACAATTTGCCAGCAAGCCACCGTTCAAGGGGCGAGGGTCATTTTTCTCCCAAGCATTGCGTGCGGCGAACAGAATAATTTCAAGCCTTTCCCACGTCGGCTTTAAGAGAATTTAGGGTCAAGGTTAAATAAGTACAACAGCAAGTTAAAGAGCTAATTTTTTTTTAACGTCGGAGATTTTGTCCCGGATTTCGTTGTAGCTAACGCCGTTGTTCTGTAATCAAGGGATACCGGTTACATCGTGGTTTGTAATTTAATTTTAACTTGGTGTTCAAATGGAGTTTTATTATAGCAAAATGGCCCATTTCATCAATTTTGATGGGACGGACTACAACCCACACATACACAAATTTTGAGAAAATCAATATTTTCAAATGAAAGTAGCAAACATCCCAGGAAAGCCATAGTGGTAAATAACCCCACCTACAACACCCCCGCTTACCAATTTTTGTATTTATACAACTTTTAAATCAAAGGTTATAATGGTAATTGAGCCCATTTTGTGATCGTATATGCTATGTACTAACACCATTACAATTACAATTACCCTCATTCCCCGAAAAACAATTCTGCATGTTCCAGTGCTTGTGACAATCATGTTTACAAATCAGGAGTGAAGATGTCACTGTACAGCAATACAATTAAACTACATATTAAACTAAACATTTTTATTGTGATGTAAACTATTTAGCGGTATTATTGTCGAAAAATTAAGAATTTAAGATATTTGTCCTTTCCTAGTTTTATATTTAAGCGGGAAGTCCACAATAGGAAATATTTTTGTTAAGTCTCTATGACAGTAATAATATTATCGTGAATATTATAATTCTCGTAACTTCACTTTCGACAGTCGTAAGTGACAAACCGCCTGACTCTTGACTATCCCGCCATGACAAATGACTAACTAATTTACAAATTACTGTGACACATACGAAGGCAGAGTCTTCTACAGACTGCAACTTCGAGAACTTCTATGAATCCGCCAAGATCCAGGTATGCGGTATGCGGAGGTATGTAGTATGCGTGTTCAAGCTTAATTTTATTAGCACGTGGTCGCGTTGTTGCAGTTGGTACGGTATCTCAGATTCAATCAGGACACCCGGGTTTGTTTGTCCATTTTCTTCCTAAATAGGCGAGATCTGAGTTAGTTTAATTGTCCCTGCGTAGATCAGCTTCGGGACTCACCAAGCCTCCAAACTAAGGGTACCTGGGAGGAAATCTTCTAAAAACGAGAATGCTAAAGGTATCTGGAGCGTGGTACTGACCATCAGCTACAGTTCGTTCGATATCGAAATTGTACAGAGCCTTACCTCCACACTGGCTATACAATTTAACATTGCGGTACAAACTGATCCTGAAAAAAATAGTACATGTCCCTCACGACTGAACATTATTATGTCTAACCATGCCTGAAAGAACAAAGTAAGTGTTAAAAGAGACGCTGGCTTTAAAAAACAACAAAGAAGTCAGCAATCAGTGAACTGGAGCGATACCCCGGAGTCAGGTGAGAAGATGCGGAGGTTGTGATGTCTGCGACTTTGCCAAGGGAGCAATAATTTCTACTTCCGCGCCTCTCATTTCCGGGCCCGGAAAAGCCACTTTCGTCCTTCTCTTGTTTTTCCGTCTGTCTCCGTACGCTGTTGCTTAAAGGGGGGAGGGGCGAGGGCGTGGAGGAGACGCAACTAATCTGAATAACATGAAACTGCCGGCCACTGGTTTTAGCAATGCAAATAGACAAAGGCTCTTTTTTAACTGCAGTGTTGCCACCCTTGCGCAAGAATTGCTGAAAGTTACAGGATAAATAAGCATGCAGGAAAGTGGGCCAACTGAGGAATTTAGGAATACATGTAATCAAAATGTATATAAGAGTCAGGTCCCTCAGTACAACCTACTAAACGAAAAGATGTTAAAAAAAAGAAAGAGTACGTATTTAAGATTCGAATGGACAGAATACTTAGAATGAAACATTATTACTAAGAGCATCAGAAAAAAGAAGTAAAGGGAACATTCGTAGATATACCCAAAAGTGACTCAGAGATTAGGGACCTATGACAGAGATTGGACGTCGTGTATGCAAGAAGGCATCGGCATTTAGTGAGGTTGCTATGGTGACACTTATGACTGTATCCATAATCTAACCATCTATTTATATTTCGGATGTTTTAGTTCACTTATTCATGTCTTGAATTAATCGCGACGATGAGGACGAATGATGAACTGACAATATGGATGACTGGAGGAACTTATCGAAGCTCCATGCCTAAACCAGGCTTCGAACCCGGGATTGCTGGCATCGTGATGCTTAATGCTGATCACTTTTCTTCGAAGGCAAGTACCATATATTTCAGTGAATACGTTAATATTTAATTCTTCGTTTGCGTATTAGTGAAGAACACCTTTCCCGGAAGATGGATAAGTGGTGGTCACAAAGAATGGGTAACCGCAGTCACCCGACCTAAAGCCCCATCTTTTGAACTTCTTTGCATCAAATCCAGTATTTTTGAAAGTAAGGTCAATGACCTAATCACATCAGGAAACAGCAGAGTCTACACAACATAATTGATTTATTGATTTGCTTTATTTTACTTCGCTTTTGTGCCAATTTTGGCTCATTTGCGAAGATGGGGGATGAGTGATAACATGATGAAATTGATGAATGGACACTCACAAACAACCATGAGCAGGCCAGGATTCGATCCCGGGAGCCCTGGCGTCGTTGCGCGATGTGCTAACCGCTCCACCGGCTCTACACCACATAACACTGGAGTATGTTTTGATATGTTTGGAGGCCATATTGAGTTACAATGGGCTATAGTCAACGGGGTTGCATGCATTCATGAGTGGGTATAAGTATCAATTTCACAGTAAAGGTTATTTTTATAATTACAGTGTTCCTCATTAGCAGCGATTAGAGGGGTGAGGGGGAAAATTGCCCCCTGACTTTTTTCCACTTTCGCCCTCGTATGCTAAACCGTATCTACCAAGCTAGAGTAATCTGTCCTTGCCCCCCCCACCCCCAGTTCTGAAAGCCAATCGCCGCCACTGATGTTAATTAATTGAAATATATTGTGATTTTGGAGAAAAATGTGATAAATGTGCCACAACCTCTGTGAAGAAATTGATGTGTAATGCGTTAAGAGAAGACTTGCTAAAGAAAATACTGGCACACATGCAAAATAACAAAAGTAACTGAAAAAACGAGGTTTCTAAATTTTAAGGGGAAGAAACAATAATTGACAAATACTCACGAGGGGGACAATGGAAACACAATAACAAGTTGATTTTACAAAAAAGCTTCGTTGTGGTGCTCTACGTACCATCCGCAATAATAATATTCTAGTTGTCTACGCTTTTTAAGTATAATGGCACGATATTTCCCAAGACTGGAGAGAACTTACCCAGGATAGAGGGAAGATAGAAGAATTTTCTTGCTCTAGCAATATTTCTGCTTTAAGAATTCCAGATACTTAGGTTAGTTAATTGATTTGATAAACTTTGTGCCTGATAAAGCACCTTAGCAGATAATGCCTAAATTTAGCTGTTTAATAGCAATAGGATTCATAAAAAAATAAGTTAGAATGAGGTTACGTAAGAGCACTTTGTCATCAATATATATTGTTGCCTTTCGCCTACAGACAGACGGTCAATGTTTACATCCTTCTTCGATACATTCTAACTTACATTTCGTATACAACTAAATCTCCATTCCAGTTGATAGCTTCAATATATTTATATCATCTGCATAAATGCAGCTTAGCTAATTGAAATATTATATTTAGGATAAACTTTTAAATATCTTACGTGAGATACAATTAAGCAAAATGCTAGTTTGGCTAAATCTCCAACTATGGTTATTCGTTATTCGTAAATTGCATAGTACAGATTATCAATTATCATAAGTTTGCAACATGATGATATTTGGTACATCCTTGCATCCAACTAATTGCATTCTAATAGAATTTGACCAAAATTCAAACTGCCCATGGCAAGGAAAGCAAGATACTTTAGGATAATATCCCAGGTAAAAGAAGTCACCTAGTCTTTAAATTGCAGAGGTATTTAGAACATTAATTAATGTATTTGATGGCCCATAATTATACACTTTGCTTAACCACAACGGTCATGATAAACAAGTAAATTAGGTGAATTGGTCGTGGCCTTCGCTAAATGTATCATCCAATTAAATTGCTCCTGAAGTGACTGACTAAACACATTCATGGTTGACACTGGTAATTTATCGTGTAACTTCTCAACTCCATGGTGTGTTTCGTGTGTGTAATCCTGGAGAGAGATATATCAGTAATTGAGTGAAAAAAAACAATTGCACAAATCCTCCATTGTAAACAAAGCTGAGACTCTTTGGATGATCTAGAAGAATTGGTAGTTCCATGGCAAATCACCCTACAACAATCAGACATACATTTATCTATTGACGAATTTAGTGAGATGAGCAAGGCGGTACTTGTCCCTCCCAAAATGAATTATTGTATATCTCAAGGAACAAAAATGTTTTAGGGCAAATATCTCTCACCAACTTATGTGACACTTTCGCATGAGGAAATGAATTCTCAAGCTTATCCTTTTTTCTGTATTTGTTAATACAAATAACTTACAACTACTAATTTTACGAAAGTCTCCTAATGATGTCATCTTATAATCAAAGGCTTTTTTGTTCGTTTTTTGCTAGAGGTATATTGTACAGTGGTTCGGATTCCACTTTCAAGATCCTGTCCCGATTGGTTTATCTGACCACAAATTGGACCTAAAACTAACCCTTATAATTGCCTTGATGTGAATATTTCATACATAGAGCTGTTTTTAATATGTTGAAACATCTGCACATTATATTTCCAGCGATATATCTTATGTCCTTACAGCATATTCTGTGCTCCTCCCAGAAAAAGTTCTAGATCTGCCTATGCATTTCTCAGATGTCTGAAATTATATGACATGATTTTGGCAAAACCATTTCAACACATTCAACCAAATTATTTATATACTCTCAATACATATAACTAAATATATTTCCGTGACGCTATTATATAAATACTAGGAATTTAGATAATGGTTGCAATATTATTACTTACGTAACCAAGTTTCAGCATTTTCTATGTGGATATATTGCTGCTTCTTGACACATAGACTACACACATTTTCCTTTTTTAATAAGGAAAAGAAAACAGAAACATATAAGGATTTCAGAAATTGTAAATTTTTGTCTGGGTTATCGTTTAGCTGAAATAAGGCAATTTTGTTGCATTTGATAAATACCCTTCACAATTATTGCATAGCAAACGTAAAATTCTTTTTCTGTGGAGCAACATAAAGCTTTATCCGAATATCCCAAACCTGTTTGCTGAACAGAATGTTTCATCTTTAAATACCAAGCGATTTCTGTATTGATAGTAAGATTCAATACGGTGTATTTTGATCTATTGAACTACATTAGCTTTTTTATTCCGATTTCAAATTTAAAAGTAGGATAATTTTGAAGTTTTATAATTTTATGTGTATAGATAAACACAAAACATAAAATCCTCACAGACTTAAACAAAGGGAACCCCCGAAGAAGTCCACTTCCACCAGCACACTTTCGGGGCTATGCACTCTTTTGTCCTGGTGCCTTTAAATAAACCATGACGTCGGATTCGTCGATTATTTGGTGATTTTCCCATTCTTATATATGCTTTATTTATTTCATATAATTAAATATACAATGTTGTGGTATAATTAAAAATTTACATGTGTGAAAAGATGTAGGTTTTCATATGTAAGTCTGGTTACGAGAGTCAGAACAGGCTCTTATGTTTAACTTGACGTTATATATTGATCATTGTGCTTATATAACTTTAAACTGTACCCTATTTTGTGGTTTAGTATGTCCGCAGAGGAAGAACTAGGTAAGCATCGAGATATTTTATTTATATGTTGTGCATAAAATGTACATTGTACGCATCCAAGAAAATCCTTATGATTAAAATGGTGAAAATTTGCGGATTTTCATAACCAGAATGAAACTAAATTTATTGTTGTAATCCCTCTTTACCAGGGATCTGAGGTCACAGGGATGCTTCAATAACACATTTAGGTAGAGCTTAAATATACTTGTGGTTTGAACCTGCTCCGACTAAGAGAAAGGATGTATGGATGATTGAATTTAGGTTATTCACGCTTGTTCATACCTGGTAGACGAATGATGTTTCTTGTCCAGATCCTTCTTGCTGACCGTATTGTGACTGACGCCAAGGTTCGGTACCGTGACCCTTGGCTCACTATTCCGAGTAATCCCGCTCGAATGGCTGCAAGGCTTATGCAGCCGTAAACTTCGTACACCGTTGTTGTAGTTCAGTTCGTTGTAAAGTGTATAAGTAAAATAAGATAAACGAGAACGAGCTCTGGGGCGAGCTTGCTTTTATAATCTTTTGCCTCGAAAGGTTATTATACCTTTCGAAAACGCTGGATCATGTTAGATCCACGTATTTACCTCTCAGTCAAAACTCTGAGGAAAATAACGATGCGTGCACATTCTTGAGATTGCTCGGCGGTAGGACAATTCCAGTGAATGAACAAGCGTAAAATAATCTCTTCATGAGGTTTTCTCGTACTTTTAATCATCATATCTCTACATTATGTAAGAAAAAGTTACGTGACAATTCAGCTATTTAAAAATAAAATAAATTCCGACAGAAATTAGCATGAATGAGCATTTATGAACACGTGACCACCAGAAATAGCTTTCTAACTATATCCTAAATTGTACTGCTTGAATACTACAAAATCTGAATAAATTATATATATATATATATATAGTATATTCATCTTTTCGAGATGAGAAGTTCAATATCTAGAGATTTTTTAGAGAGCCAGTTGGCAACACTGACTCCAAAGTAGCCTTGGAGGAGCAACAGTGGTTATATTGAAATGGGAACGTTGACGCTGCTGAGGGAATACGAAAGCTTTGAGGGAATGCTTTAGCCATCTACGGCTGCAGGCGTACTCCAACCGACAGTAATCCTCTGTTGTCCGGCGGAGACCGTTTTCGCCAAAGACACTGCTCCATTCACTCGCAAATAAATTTTTGGAAAAACAGAGAGGGAGAACGAAGGAGAAATAATCCCCGAGAAAGGACCACTTCTGTTACTGGAAGCGGCCCATTCTCCCGTCTTTTTGATAACTGCGCAATTGTTCCATTTGCATCCCATACGAGGACGGAATAACAGAAGACAATCTGACAGTGGCAGCAGCACAGACCGCCATTCGAGTGCGAACTTATCTTTGTACTGATTCAAAATACTGGTCCTCTTGCTGCGGATTCAAAGCCCTTCGAGAAACAGTGATGAATAATGTAGACCGTCAGTGGCCCTTTGTTGCGAAAAAAAGAATAAAACCTCATTTGGCGTATTCAAAGTAGTGTCAACAGCAGACCATTGTTGAATTTCTTGTGCAAGAGGGGACATAGTGTTAGCGTGGAGATCCACTTCATTGTTTCTATTTTATTTACAACAATTAAATGATATAGTATAACAAATAAATAAAGATATAGCATACTTGGCATTGCTTTTCTACCGCTTGAATTAATCGCGACGATAAGGAAGAATGAAGAACTGGATGCTTGACTAGTGTTAGAACCTGGACCTGTAGCTTTCTAGTGCATTATGATAACCACTTCGCCACTGAGGCCGGTGATATAGCATAGCACAACAATATAAAATAGCAAACAATATACCCCAATCCATGTAGAACAATCAAGATAACTTCTGTAATACAAAAAAGATTCAAAATCACGAAGGTGCAGGCATCGACAGGGCAACCTCACCTGCAATCAGACAGTATTTATCTTTAAATCAACGTGAAAAGACTAGCGTTATTACGATGACTTATTGTTACTTTGAAGTTTATAGAGATGATTTTGCAATTTATTAAGACACAATTTGTGCACTCTATAAACAAAAGTTGTAGCCTGCGAGAAATGTAATCACCAACATCACTCGCTTTGTTTTACGCAATGTGGAATGTGAGTATTGAAGGGAAGAAGGTCAAAGCTAAAGATAATGTCTGCCGAAGCTTCGATACAATTTCCGTCCATACAAATACACAGGATATGGTAGAAAATGGAATGTAAATAGCAATATATAATTGTCCTACTCATACATTTGCCCCCAAGTGCACAAACAGATTCAACGTTAAATGAGACATATTACATGTGGATGCAAAACTTAATAAATAATGAGATAATAATGCACTAAGCCTTTAAGGAAGGTTTTTCTTAACAGAACATAACATACCACGAAGTATGTATCATTCCATTGAACTACGGACATTACAAAGGTTTCCAAATACACGTATTGTAATAAAAACCTTCTCTTTTAAGATCTGCAAAAAATCATCTCAGGCAACCTCCTATTTTAGTTTGTTGGCAGAATACTGAAATATTTAGAGAGAAAAAGAGACACAGACTGAGAAAGAAACAAACTAGAAATAGAGGCAAAATAGAGAGAGAAAGGGACGAAAAAGGGAGAGAGAGAGAGAAAGAGAGAGAGAGAGAGAGAGAGAGAGAGAGAGAGAGAGAGAGGGAATATTACGAGAAAGGGAAATATAAAAAGATAGTATAACAAGATAACTCACTCCAGTTAGCCTTGCTGTTATGCAACCAGACACGCCTTGTTGTGTGGGTGGTCATATAAACTGTAGGGGCCTTCGATTGTGGATCAAAGCCTGTTGTCTGCATTGAATTCGGGAGAAAACATCTTCATTTCAAATCAGTGTTGAACATCTCTATATCTCATTTAACCGATAGGAGGGGGAAATGTAATGGAGATAAATATTAAATAAATGGAAGGATGTTTTTAGAAATACTAACTTATGCTTAAAAATATGACAAAATCAACAAGGAGAATATTTTTTTACTGCAATATCCCGAGAAATTTATTTATGCTTTACTTATATGCAACAAAATGTGTTTGTTTTTCGAGATGAAATTTTATTGCAAGAATTAATATTTATTATCTGCATTTTGTTATTTTGCTACTTTTTATAATTACGGTGTAGTTTTATATTATGAGCATATAGAAAAGATAGGAACATGGCGTTATTTCATAGTCCATTATGAAGCAATGCATGTACTATACAAATGGTGTCAAACCTAACTGATGAATTGCATGGTATTTCTCACAATTGTACCTTGATTATAATACATTTCTATCTCTATGTGAATTGTAACCGATTTATTTTATATTCTGTGTATTACTGTTGTCATGACCACTGTACGTGTCAAAAAGATATATCGCCACTTCCCAGTTATGCAGACTCTGGTTTTCCAACTCTCACTTTTCACATGGGCAACCTTGATACGAAACACATGCAACGCTACATTGACCTCGCGGGGGAGCAACTAGTTGCATCGATTTCTATCGGTTTCTGTAACGATGAATGTAGGCCCTCTGGATTTTCCGTCTGTTTGCCCGTGGAGATGTGACGTATTTATACGTCAATTAGTTTCCCTGCGAGCTCATTCATTCCGGCATTCACCGTGCAACTGAACTCACACTACAAATACTCACAGAGCCTGAGAGAAGGTGAGGCGAAGGGGGAGAAATGGATACAGTAAGGAAATAGAGAAGAAGAGAGAAGAGAAGATGGAAGGTGATAAAGAAACGAAAGAAACATAGAGGGATAGAGAATACAAAAGCGAAATAGATGATGGACGAGTGAGAGACGGTGGAGAAAGAAAGAGGAAAGAGAATAATGGATGTAGAAAGAAGAGAGTGAAAGGAAGAAAAAGTAGAGAAATATTGGAAAATGTAGTGTAAAAGAGGAACATGGGAAGAAGAGAATAAAGAAAGAAAATTGAAGATTGAGACACAGGAAGAAAACATGAAAAGAAAGAGTGACGATAGTAGCAGAGGAAGGAAAGAAAGAATGTAATTAAGATAAAAGAGAAGAATGGGAGAGTGGAGAAGAATAACGAGAACGATGAAAAGAAGGAAGTAATGAGAAAAAGGAACAGAGAGAAGAGGATTGTACACAGCGGTTCTCATAAAACCTAAAAGAAAATTTGAAAAGCCAATTAACGTTACATAACCACTGAAGAGTCATCCAAAAATAGAATATCAGATTGTATCATCTACCAAATAGTGCTGCCACTTCCAATTGAAATTTGTACGTTATAAGAGGAAAGACAAGTAAAATATTGAACAAAACGTTATAAGTTTGAAACCAAGAAAGACATTGGCATTATAAGTTATTCAGTGTTGCAAATATTTGGAGGGACAAGTAGATGCGAATGTTAAATCAAAATGCGGCAAGTGCATAATGTTCATAGCATCAACTCCAGTACGGCAGAGATCGACAATATGTGGTGGGGCCTTACGTCAGCATACAGCTTACGTGCCCTCATAGCACGGTACAATGCACAAGATATTAAAATATGAAAATATATAGATTCTCCGATCATAGTAGATAATGTTTTGTATAGGCACTACTTACCAAAAGGATAAAATTTGATATACTAAAATAAATACCAAACACTAGTTTCAAGCAATAAATATAAGTCGGCTACCTCGATCAGTATTTTAATCTGCCAATGAGACACAAACAAAAGATAGTTTCCGATCGAGCATTACCGTGACCTGTAAATATTTCAGCAACTACTACAGTTGATAATGACATTTGGTGAACTGGAAGGCGAATCAGATAACAACTTGGTGAAGGAGAAATCCGTCCATTGAGTTTTCAGTGCGATTCATCAATAACCAATCTCATGATCCACAAAGATGTCCCTCAGATATTGGTTGAGTTACAACGACAAGAATTGTTCGTCTGGAAAAGCTACAAGAAATTAGCATAAATAATCCCTACGTGTCCATCTTTTCTCTAGTAATAATTGAAAAAATACTGAAGAAACGGATTTACAAATTAATGGTATGAATGACTAATTGGATATTAGCGTACGTCACGGAAAAACAACCCTTTCGTTCATTTTTGTGTTCTCACGATTCGATATTCGCCGCCCTGGTGGCCGAGTGACTTGAGCAGCCGACTGACGATACCCCTTCCGGTTCCAAGTTCAAGTCCTAACCTAGGCATGAAAGTTTGTTTTTGATTCCCCCTTCATCAATTTGATTTGATTGTATTTGACGTTTCTTGTTTATCGTGTCGCTTTCCTGGCACTTTCGGTTAATCGTGACAATGAGGATGAGTGATGATTTGCTGAAGGAACAATTACAAGGAAGCAGATCTGTATTCGAAACAGGCACCCCTGGCGTGGTAGCACGCTGTGCTAATCACCTTGCTATAGAGATAAACTTTAATCTATTTAATCTTATCGTCGTCCTTATGGTAAAGATAAGTCAAAGTGGGAAAAGTGACGTAAACAAATGCACATACAAATACGATTTGAGGACACGTGACATATCGACAGAACCAAAACCCTCGAACGTCAAGGTGTTTTCCCCTATGCCGCAGTGGTAACGTCGTCGCCTTGAAATCAAGGGATTCCGGGATCGAAACCTGGTGGAGGCACATAATGGTTCAGATACCACTTTAAAATGTAGGTCCAGTCACGATTAGCCTCTCTGTGCATTAAGTGGACTTATAACTCGAACTTCAAAGTATGTCGTATTTAAGAACCAAAAATACAGATACAACAACGCGTATTTGCCTTAAATGTGAAACAACAATGAATAGGGAAAATAACTTATGCACTATACTTTCGGACAAAGTTAAATAACACGTGGTGGCCACACGCCTCTTCAATATTGTGAAGAAGATAAGGTCCAAGTATCTTTAAGTTAATCCAGAACTATAAGCATTTTATGTTGTGTGAACCCAAGATTTAAAATAGTTGCCTATCAATGAATAAACGCAAATCATCAAGAACGTTAATTACTCTAGGCATGCTTCTGTTCAATTTGTATGCAGGAAAGCCTCATACTTCGGAGAAACAGTTGCTTCAAGTTTGCTTTTCCTCCTTCCTATGCTCTCGGTATCGGAAGTTCCTCTTGAACCGAGGCTTGCCCTACATGGAGCAATAACCTTCCTTCAGCGTACGCGGCCACCTGATGCACAAAATGGCCCATCCCCTGCAGATGTCGCCGGTCCGGTTCAATCTCAGGCGGGGAACGGTCCAGGTCAGCGCTGTGTTATCTCGGCGGAACGTGACTATATAAGAAGGAAAGGAAGGTGGACGTCTTAGGAGATTTCTCAGAGGTTTCGGATATGTTAATGTGAGCGTTACTATTTAGTTATTGTATAACTTATGGTATCATCGGATAAATCAAGGGTAGTTAAATTGGCAGATTATGTAATGGAGAAAGGAGATTTCTAATATATTTTCATTAAAATCAGAGAATTCTTAGTGGTCTCTCTACGATGCTGGCTCTTGTAAGTATGATTGAGTTGGTGTATTAAGTCCACTTTATGCACATTAAGGCTAATCGGGACTGGACCTATAGTTTAAAGTGGGATCCGAAACACAATGTGTCTCCACTGGGTATCGTACCCGGGAACCCTTGATTACAAGGCGATGACGTACCACTGCGCCATCGGGAAGGTCCGGGTCGTTATTGAAAGGGCACAGTAAAGAGTACCCTCCTGGTTGAAGTTTGTTGTAAGTCCACTTTATGTACAGTGGTGGAAATAATTACTTCCCCATAAGGCTTTAATAGAAGGAAGTAATGCAGGAGGGTAAGCAACACACATTTCACCCTTCGATGATCGGGTGATATTGCCTGTTTTAACACCGTAAAACATCTTCAACGCGAAGGTCAACATGACAAGAAGGCAAAAAGGGTCACGTGACTATTGGTTACGTGGAGTGTTGTGTTTCTTCACGTCCCCAGTTCTTGATCCACATTATGAAAAAAGGTTGTTCTCAACTAAACGATAAATTATGAATATCTTATTGGTAAGGGTATCAGACATGCCGGTTTAGTCGGGACAGTCCTTTACTTTCAATTCCTCTTTGTCATAGGCGTAACTTGGCGCTGGGCAAAATGTGCATTTGCCCCTCCCCCCTCGAATCAGGTTTCTTAAAGCTTCTAAAACAGGACTAAAATTCGACGCATCTAAAATCTCTTACATTTGAAAGATGGTTCCAAAATATATACCAATTTAATGCTTTGAAAACGTGTCAGATTTTTTTTATTACGTCACATCTGAGTGTGGCAAATGTCTACTACAAAAGTGGGATTTCATAACAGAAAAATTAACCCACTCCTATTTCATAGCCGGTTTCGTCTTGAAACTGAAATGTAGAATATTAGTTAACAATGGCGATCAATTAAAAGAAATGAATTATTGTGTGAGACCCAATTCTTTAATACCTTAGCACAATCGCTTTTGTAAGTTTAAATTTTGTTGTATGTCTGGTATTCCGAAACAATCTTGGTCCACACTATCTACGAGACGTTAACCAGTTGTGCGTTATCGCCTAAAACATGTACAATTTGAAAGCATCAATATAGAA
Source organism: Lepisma saccharinum (assembly GCF_977018435.1). Classification (NCBI taxonomy): domain Eukaryota; kingdom Metazoa; phylum Arthropoda; class Insecta; order Zygentoma; family Lepismatidae; genus Lepisma; species Lepisma saccharinum. Next base: position 194,201,203 of record NC_139229.1, on the reverse strand, counting down.
GGAGGAAAAGAAAAACTGGGGAACCAAACTTCTGCGGATTTGACGCCCTGGTTTACTTTAAAGGCAACAGGGTATTAAACCCTGAATGTATGGGGGTGGAAGTTGGATGTTTCCCGGGGTTCTTCCCTTTTTCTTATGTTATGTAAGTCTACTTTATGCGCAGATGGGTTTATCTGAACTGGATAGAGTTTAAAGTATGATTCGAACCACTATATGCCTTCACCTGGTATCGTACCGGAACCACTTGATTACAAGTCAAGGGCATTACCACTACGCCATCAAGGATGCGCACACAATCTTTTTTATTTCGTCCTTTTAAAACGTATATACATTATAATAAGTTTTTTAATGTTGCTACATCTCTATGGATTAAATTTTACAACGAAACAACAGACACATGTCTTAGCCAGTATTCGAACCCATAGCGTCAGGTTTCACAGTATATAAGCTTCTGTTTCATGTTCATGGTGTCCTCTCAGCAATACAAAAACTAGCAGGCTCCCATATAATAATTTCCTTTCGATAGCCTTACAATGTTTGTATATCATATCACCAAAATTCATACATTCGTTTCGAGCGTCGTCGCCTGTAATCAAGGGGTCCCGGGTTTGATACCCAGTGGAGCCACATAGTGGTTCGGATCCCACTTCAAACTGTAGGTCCATTCCCGATTAGCATAACTGGGCATGAAGTGGACTTAAGACATCAAATCAACCAACCAACACAATCCCGTTATTGTCAATATTTTCGAATCCAGGATCTTCGTGGCGAATTACATAAGCAGGAAGATAATGCGAAAGGACCTAATAGAAACAGAACTTAAAACTTACAACGGATAGATTGGATTAAGTCAACGATACAGCACGCTCTCTGAAATGAACAAGAATACAAAAGTTGAAGAATCTCTACACTTTTACTCCCCTCAATGGGGAAGATATCCTTAAGTTCCCCAAGAGAACTTCAAGGCCAAGACGGGAAAATGTTCTACATGCAATGACGGGACCAAAATATACGTGGTGTTTGACATGAAAGCTGTGTTCCTCCTTATTTCGTACGTCATTGATAATAGGAACCCGTGACCTCTTCTGCTAACACTAGTTTGGTAGAACAGACACCTGCTTGCCACCCTTTGGTTCAGTGACCTTCGGCCGTAGTTACCAAGAATGAATGGGTCACCAAATACATGTTGCCTGTAAGCTTATACAAGAACAGCGATTTAATTTCAATTGCTGTAAGTATTGTTTCAAATGCAGTTTTATCAGTTAACATTTGAGTAGTTTCCTAATGATTACGTTAGTGATTAACCTGTAAATTAGTTCTCGAGAGTTCTTGTTGCTGTTGTTGAATTGTTAAGTCCACCTTATGCACAGAAAGGCTAATCGGGACTGGACTTACAGTTTAAAGTGGAATCCGAACCACTATGCCATGTGCAATTAGTTCTCGAGAGTAAGCTTGCTCGCACGGGGTTATTTTTATACAGCGCCTGCATATATTATTATTTTCCTGAAACAAGAAGAAATTCGAACACCCAGAAAGAGTCGATTAAGTGCAGTTAACAAAAAGAAACAAGGAAAATAAAACGAAATTGATTTTTTGAAATAAATTAGGGTAGAGATCGAGGGAATAACATTTTGTCACGGAGCCTCTTCGATGGTGTAGTAATAATGTCATCGCCTTGTAATCAAGGGATCCAGGGTTCCATACACGGTGGAGGCACGTAGTGGTTCGTACCCCACTTTAAACTGAAGGTCCAGTCTAGATTAGCTTATTTGTGCACAAAACAAAACTCAAAATAGAAATTGTGACAGTGTAAGAAAATTTCATGTTCAACCACATACGAAACAAAAAAGGATATTTTTTTCCAGGTTGGAGTTCACATTCGTAGCATCTAACCAAACAAATTATGAATCTCAACATATATTCTCAGATCCATTTTAATTATTCAGAAATAGAAACAAGGATGCCTTCTCCAGAATTTCAAATCTCGTTACATAAGGTTATACGTTGGAGTCCCGAACAGGCATGACTTTCCTGTTCTTGCCCTTTTATCTGCTTTATTTCATCATAAATCGTCGTAATGGTTTACCTACAGTTGAAGAATAATGACAGTAATTGCCAATACAAAACCAATAGCAAACAGAACAACTCGATTAAGGAGATGTCATGAAGAAACCAGACTTGACAGAGTCTCGGTTCCTCGAGTTGAAAATTGCTCTCCCGTTCTCGGTCTCGACTAGTTAAATATAAAAATCGAAAACGTATGTGAAGATACATATACGTATTTCGTATATTCCGAATTTGTAGGAGATTTTGTGAGAGATGAATAAGTACTCTTCCATCATGTTTACTTTTATAATTTTTCTTACGTAGCATAACTTTTCTTTTCCGTTCGCTGATCGCGATGATAAGGACAAGTGACCATTACATGTAATTGATGACTAAATACTCAAACACCCGTGTGAAGGACGGTACTCAAACCCGGGAACTTTGGTGACGAGATCAAATTTTGACCACTTAATGAGCTTGCCTACTGAGCCTTCTTAATGATGTTTGTGCCAGGTAATTCTTGGCCGATCGATTGATGGAAGGATCAGATTTTTTTAATCCAGGGTGTTTCTTTACGAATTTCTCTTCATTAATTTCATCTTAAAATCATGCATCTTTTCGTCACGATTAGCCAAAACGACAGTTCAAATATTTCAATGGGCGGATTCTAAAATATTTCACTGGTGGCATAAAAGTCCCAAAATATTACAAAGGCATGGCCATTACATCCTTGCAAACACAGAGAGCAACATGGATGGAAATCGAATGTTGTTCGATCCAACTCGCATGTGACGCATTTGATGTGGGTGTCGTCCCAGAAGCCTGTTTACACCGACCGGAGTTAGCATCCGAGTTGTTCGGATCATGCACTAGGATAAAACTCGCATTGATACAAATTTGGCTTAACCCTAAGTAAACCTTCTGTTAACTGTTTCAAGGTTTCGAGAGATAAAATCACTCACGACCTGTAAGATTTTGGACTAATCTCTATGATCTCTTAGCCGATCACTTGTTGAGGAAACGTCACATTTCAATTGAGCAATTTAATACTCCTGCCGACAAATAATCCCAGGTACATATTACTAGAAAAAAGATGGAAGAAAACTCACTGAGGCACGGAAATATATGGACGTGAGAAATGCGAAATGATGGCCCGGTGTAAGTATATATTTGCGATTGTGAGGCTGCTTCTGCCGAAGAAGTGTTGTCCATGTGACGCATATGGGTGGTTGCTATGGTTACATCCCTTGCTGCTACCGCCCACGCCCGGTAAATAAGGAACTGGGAAAATTTACGGGAAATCTTGAGAGGTCAAATGTTTAATCACTTGTTCTATTCTCAGCAGATTTTCTGACCCCAATGTATGTTCCTTCTTTGGTTCACAAAGGTATAGAATGTACGTACGCTCCAACAAATAAATAGTAGCAAAAATATTGGTACTATTTGTGAATCGCCGAGGTCTTTTTAATCAAAATATTTATATTCATTTGAAAGGAACACAATGTTCTTCTTCGCCAACCAACGTGGCCGAATGGTTAGCACAAACAGGTTCCGGGTTCGAATCCATTCTAGACATGGGTGTTCTTTCCGAGTGTCCCTTAATCAATTTCATCGTATCGATTAGTTGAAAGTGGCAGAAAAGCGACGAAAAATAAAATTTAAAAAAACAAAGGAAATCTTCTTGAGCAATTACCATGCGAAAGTGTGCCACGAGGCAAAAGCAGATTTTTTTTTTAGAAGGGTCAAATAATATTTTTTTTACAAAACCATTCTTCCGTCCTGAAGCAGCTTTAATATGAAAATCTGTGCTAACAACGACGCATAATGTTAACATAACGTATTGTAAGTGTAACTGCATATTGAAATTAGTAATTTTTACTACGTTCAACTTCAAGGGTTCCTTTCTCACTCCCCTCTCCTTCCAAACACCAATGCTGTCTCGAAAACCTATCCTTCTTCTAAAGTACCTTTGCTTACAGGTACATACTTATGCTTAGTAAAGCAGTTGCCAGACTTAGATGCCTCTGCCCTATACATTTTCCCGCAGAAAACATAGCGCGTCCTACAGTTGACATCTGTGAAACCGTTGCTACATCTTGTCCGTCATATACAGGAACAAGGACCAGGTTCTCCTCACCCCTATTCTTCTTCCTGTTCAGTTAATGAAGAGGTTTGTCATCCCAGGAGTAGCCTTTCTTTGTTGGTAGTTTTACAGCGGTGGTTTCTCCTAGCTTAGAGGAGACGAAGGCTGGCCCAGAGTACATGCACATTTTGAAAATATTAATTCAATTTTACAGATATGTCTTAACTCTTAGAATGTCGTATGGATGTACAATTCTGCACTTCTGGACTGTTGGTTGTCCCTGTGCATACACACTCTAACACTCTAGATGTTTACAGTTCCAATGTAACTTGAGGCGTAATAAAGGTTTTCGAAGTAATGATGTTGATCAAATATAACAAAAATATCACTGTACCCAAGAGTGAAAAGACGAGTTCACTACGATTGGAATAGGTAAATTTTAAAGTCAAGTTTGGGTGTTGACACACATATGAAATTGTTTACATAATTATTGTTCGCATAAAAATGTTATTACGTTGGTTATTTTCACCATTTTTGTAATTTCCTAGACAAACAAAAAGATAGAGATGCAAAAGTGGGGCATGCAAGTTTATTTTAACCAAACAGCAAACAATAAGTATTACTATTATGACGTCAAAACCGGCCACGAAGGGGATATATATCAGAACCCCGTCTAGCGATAACCACGCGTGCATATAAGGGGAGCTTATTCCTCGACCTTCTGTGCTCGGTTTATGGTCCAGATCGGAGCTCTTCCCCTTTTTTTACAGCATGATCGCGTAATGCAGTTGAGCTAACAGATGAGAATGAGTTAAGAGGAATGAGTTTGTACTCTACACGGTATCACCCGAGCCATTTTTTTGTGGGGGGGCCTCCCCCGCCAGAACTTTTTTATGGGCTTATATGTCCTCCAGATTCCGACCCTTTCATAACGAGTTTATTCCATGGCGATTCCGCGGTCGGCTCCTTTTATGACGGGCCAACAATTGATTCTTCGGACTTTCTACAGACTATTCGTGGATTCCGGACATATTTCATCCCTCCCTCACAAGAGCGCCATCATTTTTTGCACCCCCTTCCCCTTTGCGAGCCCCGTCGGTCTTAGCGTTCAGAACTTAATAGGACCATCATTCCATTGCTTTTATTAATAGCTTTATTGCCGACTCCCCGAGGTATAATTTTCAAAGCGAACGTTTTTGGCTATTCTATACTCTCGCACCGAGGGTCGATGATAGGATGGAAAGGATTCGGAGGCAGAAGAGGAGGGGGAGTGAAATAGTTGGACGATGTTTCGTGGTCTGGTGGCATCGGCTTTATTAACACCAACATCCTGACCCCTTCTGCAACCCGCAGGCTTTACTAATCTGAAATTAATACCGGTCCGGGCCATGTCGGTCGTCCAGACAACGGGCGTGCAGCAATTGCCGAGGGAGGGAGCAATGGGGTGAGCGGAGAGGGATGGAAAACGGATGCGAGAGGAGACGAAGAGGGAGGGAGAGGCGAAGATGCTGCATCTGGACCAGCAGCTCGTGCTTAAACTGGTTTCCATACGATGACTGTAAAACGGAAGGCAATGGTTTTGCAAAAAGGTATGTTGTACAATTATTATTCTTGCACGTTGCTTCGCTAATCACGACGATGGCGTCTAGTGAAATTTATGAATACCCACAAAGGAAGAAACATGCCTATGATAGGATTCGAACCCGGAACCCTTGTGCCGCGTTGCTGCACCGATATGGCTGAAAAGGTTTGCCTGAAGGTCTAGTTTGTTAAGTTGCACATTCCTGGATTGTGACGATTAAGCGCCAGTGGCATTTTAGAATAAAGAAGTGCCCTTGTCTTTATAAGTTCCAGATGTAATGCGAACCCAATATCACATGATTCAAATGCAACTAGCTCAACACAACAACGATATAAGAAAACAACATACTTTACTTTGGTACAGCCAGAAATCAGAAATTCTACCATTATTTTGGGAATAGAGTTACCTCAGTCCTCATTTACTCATTAATTGTACAACTGTATTTCTTTCGAGCTCTCGAAACATTTCTACGTTGTTTCAGTTTTTCACACCCACAAAGATTTTTCTCAATGATATCTGTGTCATGTAATCTAACTCAGTATTCTGAATAATCCTTCCATAACTAAGGGACGTAATATGTCGTCCATAATATGTTGATGAGATTCATGGAGGTACCTTTCTCCATTTTGCTTCTACTCGGCAATTTAATTAATTTGCACCACTCACAATACGATGAGCTTTCGTACCATATTATTTCAAAAGCTTAAAGTGCAATTGTTCAAGTTCATATCAATGCAAGGGCCATATTATATGTTTGTATAAACTTTGTCATCATTTGTGCTTATTGGAACCTAACTTATCCACGGTTCACCACCACAAGCCGGTGCTGCATCTTGCTCTGACATCTTAAACATTAAATGTTGCCTCTACAGCGTACGACAATGTGTCAAGAATGAAGCATTTAAATGTCTTACCGCACATAAGTTATCAATTAAACTTAACGACATTTGTATATAGGTAAACTGGGAACATAACACTCGCCGGTATAGGGGTACGACGTACTACATATATATTTTTTTTGTTAAAGCTTATTTTTGTTCGTTTCTTGTCTTACCAGTTATCATCGTACTTTATATTATACTCGCTGGTTACTCGGCGTTGCCCGGGTATTTATATATCCCAATCTTGTATTAGACAGGAAAGTAATGAATTCTAACTATAGTGTAAAATATAACTAATATTATTTACAAGTATTTAAAAGTAAAAGTACAGTATACAAATTATAAAGTTAAATCATTTACAAAATCACTATTATATTAATTTAACTGAAAACTTGATTATAAACAACATTTTTAGTTTCACCTCCAGGAGCAAGAATAAATAAATTGAACGACATTGGGAGTGTCACTATTCATCTTAGCGACCCCGAAAGGTATCGGTCGTTTTTTTTATTATTTTTACATGTCACCCCTTCCCACCCCCACTACTAGGCGTGCCAGGACTCTCTTACCCCCACAGTATTTCTTTCCAGATTGCAAGTCATATGTGTACCAACCTTGGCTGAAATTGCTCCAGGCGTTCGAGAGTTATGCCGGAAGAAACATACATACATATATACACACATATGTCCATTTTTATATATATAGATTCAAGGAATATTAACATTTATGACTCAACCATCGTTATGAGAGCCCTCAATAAAGAGAATGTGAAAGTTGAAACTACCTAAATGGCATGGCTATATATAGCGAAAGCTGATCAAGCTTTCTAACAATATCAGCAAAATCATTTCAGCACATAAAGAGTCTACCTTTCTCGAAAGATTTCATCTGCTTTCATATATAAAAATTCCACGGTTGATTTTGTTTTATTTGTAAACTTATATTTTTCAGCCTGCAAACCTATTTACTACTTTCCATGATTGATTGATTCATTGATTTGCTTTATTTTACTTTGCTTTTTGTGCCACTTCTGGCTAATTTGCGAAGCTGAGGATGAGTGATGATTCATGAAATTGATGAATGGAAACTCACAAACATCCATGCGCAGACCGAGTTTCGAACCTGGGACCCCTGGCGCCATAGCGCGATGTGCTAACTACTCCGCCACGGGGAGCGGCACTATGTTTCCATGAGGACAATTAATATTCGACCTATTCCTTCCAGCTTTATCATAGCAACGTAACTGTCTACATTGGTTGTCTTGTATTACCTAATCTTATGCTTATCTATTTTACACTAGATAGACGCAGGCTCAACTATCGAACTACAATCCGAAATATCCCGCGTAATACAGCAGAATAAACATGTTAAAAGAGGCAAATAAAATTATTTCGCATAAAATGGGTTGTAAACCTATCTCACTTCAATCTTGTTACAATGTACTCAAGAGTTATGGAAGCATTACAACGTGCACTCACCCAAGCTTCTCATCTTGTGTCATCCGAGCAAGGAAAGGGACGGACTGGTAGCGCAAGAAGAAAACGATTGTCGGTTAAGAAGATTATCTCCTGCGGAGACGACGAAAGCTCGGATCATATCTTCACTTTGGCTCTGGCACAGTTCCTTTTATCTTCGTCGCGATCTACTTTTTTATGTGAACATTTTTTACGGTCCGAGATCATCCTCCAGAAATGATTCACTTGGGTTGACATTCGAGCGAATTAAGTGTTTATGGAATTAAACGGCAGTAACTGCCGGTTGGATAAGCTGAGAGTAATCCTACATTGCTTTTCAATGTGAGCGGTATGGTACTTAATCTTACATCTCGCCCTTAGTCTGAAGGGTCTCTCAAATAGCCTAGTGGTTAAGGCTAAAGCACAATGTCTGACCTGGATGGAATATTTAGATTAAAGTGGAATGTACACGTAAACCACTAAAATGTGTGACCTCTCCAGGAAGCGAATACGGAAATCCTTAAAAAGATAACAAGTTTTTTTCAGCTAAATGAAAATAATACAACGTTAAAGATTTTTAAGTACACGTGCTACCGAGTAAGTTCATGAAAGTGGAAACATTATTTGTTATATTATATTATTTATAATTGCACTTAAGTTATTATGTACGTGCTATTATTACAGCCCTGATGGTTTAGTTGAGGTGTTTACTGACAGTAATTTGCACACACATTAAATGTTGTACACCCTAACGTATTTCGCTGTTGATGCATACAGCATTTTGTCGCTGGAACGTTGGAGGTACTGCACTCAAGTTATCTGCCTACATTATACAAGGAGCTCCAAGTATTTCGATGACTTGTCGCATTGTGCTAGTGTTCTGCGCCAAGTGTATATAAGAAGGGTGGAGTTTGGGACATTTGCCCTCAGTCCTATCGGACCAAAGGCGCATACCTCACGGTGCTCAACGAAGACTTGGTTTTCGCAACGCGCCTCCTCAGAGATGTCCATGAACAACCAGCGCCTCAACCCAGACTCCTGTGCAGGAACACAGGCAACGCAATTCATGCAGCCAATGGCAATGAATCTAAGTCAAGATAGGTCACGTGTGGCCGTTAGAGTCTCTAAGACACGAGAAAAAGAACATTCACGGTCCGGTTCACGAGGTTCTTCATCCACAATGGAAAATGATTCGTAAAGCGAAAAACTACAAGACTCCGATTATCTCCCAGAAGTATATGCAAGACACGAGGGAGGTGTATTCGGCTCCAACAGCCCACATTAAATCAGAGACTATATGAAAAACAAAAAGACCGGCATATCGATGAACCCACCAGGACAGCGACACCGCGAAACCCGGAAATTAGAACAAACGCCACTGAAAGACCCAAAGCGCCGACGACGACGTCGCCGAACAAAAGAAGATGATGACCAAACGGAAGAGAATCATTCAAGACGGTGGACCCACGATAAGCGGCCAAACCTCCCTGTTCCACCAATTTCTACATTCACGATTCCTAATATTTTCAATGCTCTCTTACAAAACCGAGATATAATAAACCAATATCAACAACTAAACCTCAACCAAGTAGAAGGGATTTCTGTAGCAGACGCCACCAATCCACTGGTAGAAGACGAAGTACAAGAAACGCAAACCGATGGAGAATCACCTGAAACAACAATGACAAATGTACCTTCAATATACGTATACGGCATACTCCAGCCCCATCACATGGTGATGGCCGTATGCAAAAAACTTCTACAGCAACCGCGAATACGTGTGACAGCTCACTGTGTTCGATAAACTGCAAAACAGAAGCAGATTACCATACAGTTGTGCACCGTTTAAAAGTAAAGAACGCGGAATACGCAATCGGACCTGAAAGTCTGGTTAAACCACTAAAAGTGGTACTCAGTCTGCTCCAAATAGTCCTAGAACTTTAATGCATTAAAGAACATTTCGTAGCTATAGAATCCCCAGCGATATATGTGAGCCAAGTTGAGAAGATGGACCGGAAAATAAATACAAGAAAGAAGATGCCACTTTACTTGGTCAACCTACAAAGAACTTCTTCATCAATCGTGATATACCAGTTACAGGCCCTGGATTACTACCGCATGACGATGGAACCATGCCGAACCCAATCACTCCTGCAATGCTACAAATGTCAGAGTCTGGGTCATACATCGACCCTTTGTCATGCCTCCCCCAGGTGTGTCAAATGTACATGTGGACATGATACCAGAGACTGCCCCAAGAAAGACAGGAAGCTACCAGCCAAATGTTTGAACTGTCGAGGGAAGCACCCCGCAAATTTCAGAGGTTGCAGAATATTCAAGCCTGCAGAAACGCCGACAACAAGAGATACAACCAACAACCAGACCAGAACTTCAATACAGAACATCAACCCAAGATCAACAATGACAGCGTCACAAACACTGTCTACCTCTACAACAATATAAGCTCAAAACAACTCATGCGCAGGAAGAGTTCCTAGAGTTCGCAGGCACCACCAACAAGAGCCACCCCGCAAACAGCTTCCCCAACACTGGGACAGGGAATACAATCCATTATAGAACTAGCATCAGCATGGAACCTACAAAGAATTTGGCAGCATGTTAGCCGAATAGTACAGCGTCTGGCAACGGTTTCAACTGGAATGAACATGGTCTCGATTTGCATCGAAGTGCTGCTAGACATGCATAAAGATGGCTGCTTTTAAGCACAGACATTTTCTACATCAGATCACCCTCCTCACATTCAATGCGAACGGTATAAGGGAAAAACGCTGGAACTGCAACACTATCTACGCACGCACAACATAGATATCGCTCTGATAAATGAAACCTACTTAAAACCGCACATCACCTAGAAAATAGGTGACAACCGACATTTCCGAATAGACAGACAGGGAATAAGAAAAGGTGGTATTCTCCTTGTACTACGTAGAGAAATCGCAACAATACAGATTGCTACATCGACGCTAAATTCAATAGAAGCTTCGGCAATTGAAATAATATTAGTGTCAGTATATCGTTCCCCAATTACAGCACTGGCCGAGGACGATATATATAAACTCGACGACTTGGTAGTCATAGGGGGAGACTTAAATGCCAAGCATCCCTCGTGGAACTCCCGCGTATCAAATACGGCGGGTAACTTCCTCCATAACATAATCCAAGACACGGACTTCCATGTAATAGCACCAAAGGAGCCGACATTTTACCCACGAAATGGAGGACTCCCTGATGTTCTTGACATCCTCCTTTTGAAAGGAGTAGGTACTAGCACAGCACGGTATGCAGTGACGGAACTATCATCGGATCAGCTTCCAGTACTTACATCGCTAGCACAAGGTATATACCGCCAACGAATCCACGCACTACAAAAAACAACGACAAACTGTAATGCATACAGAATAGCGACCCACGCAGCCATCAACTCATGCGTTCAGATGCATACAACACAAGACATTGATCTTGCAGCCATTGACTTTACATCTATAATCACGAAAGCATGGTATACAGCTACGACCTTTCATAAGGACCCAGAAACATCAAGAGCTTCACCGATGCTACACATCACAATCCACCTGGCACGATGGTCTAGAAGAAAATGGCAAAGGTCAAGAGCACCAACATACCTGGGAGATTGGAAACTAGTAAAACAACACCTACATAACTATCTGCTCAGAGACAGAGTAGAAAGATGGTATGAAACTCTAAGTAAACTGCCAAAAATATATCCCTCATTCTGGAAACTAGCAAGATCATTGCACACCAAGAATACTTGAAATGCAACAGTGTTCCAAACTGCAACGACAGAAGTCCTGGACACTACAGAACAACTAGACCTGATGACAGACCACTTCACTGCATCTTTTGTGCCACATCGTCACCTCCAGGACAAAGACACAGAGAAAATAGTACAACAAGGTCTACAGGAGCTGAAAAGGCTCCCAATGTGCATTGACGTCAACCATGTCAGACCACGAGAGGTCGCAGCAGCCGCCAAACTCATGAAACCAAAATCAGCACCAGGATTATTCCAGATTCCAACAACAGCTCTGAAAAACCTCACAAGAAAAGGGATGGTCTACTTAGCAAGACTCTTCACACAAGTACTCAAGACAGGCTATTACCCGCCGCAAGGCTGGAAAATCGCTAATATAATAGCCATACCTAAGCCAGGAAAGAGCCTGAAAATACCAACAAACAATAGACCAATCAGTCTTCTATTACATCTGGCTAAACTCTTCGAAAGAGTTCTCAGAAAACGTCTCATGATATTTTGCGAAGAGCACCAAATAATACCAAACCGCCAGTTTGGTTTCAGACCAAATCATGGCACAACAGAATAACTACTGACAGAGGTAGATACCATTGCAGGCGAAGAGTCCTTGGAGTATTTATGTAAAGCATTCGACAGCGTCTTTCAGCAAGGACTACTGTATAAACTATACATACTTAAATTCCCAATAAGCTATTTCAGGACTATCGCAAGCTATCTCTTCGAAAGAAAATTTGTACTAACATTTAATGAACGTTGCTCCGGACTCAGACCAGTGAGAGCAGGTGTCCCACAGGGATCCGTCTTATCACCACTACTATATGCAATATATACAGCAGACATCCCCCAACCCACAAATGGAATGATTGCTATATATGCAGATGATACGGCAATATTCAGCTGGGCCAAAAGACTTCAAACAAGTATCGAAAACATACAGAAATATTTCAGAACATTTGAAGAATGGGCTAGAAAGTGGAAGATTCACATGTATCCGGATAAAAGTCAATCTATCGAGTTTTGACTGGGTTCCACAACAAGTAAAATAAATTTCAAGATATTCCAGCAAGTGATACCCAGCGAAACTTCAGTATGGTATCTACGTGCCTCCCTGAACAGACACTTAACATTCGGACGGCACATGGATAAAACGGCACAAAGAGTCAAACAAAGAATCGGATATCTGTATCCGATTCTACACCGGTCCTACAAATCCAAGGAAGAATACATGTATATAGAATGATGATAAAACCAATATTACTCTACGCGGGGCCGGTGTGGAAACACATGCCCAAAAACACGCCATCGCAAGATACAAGTGGTCCAAAATAGAGCATTAAAAACAATAAGCAGATATCCAAAGATAACAAGAATCAATCAGATGCATGAAGACCTTGACTGTCAAATCATCATGAAATCCCTAGAAGAAGCACAGCACAAATTGTGGGCAAAAATACCAACACACAAAAATTCTCTCATCCACCATATTGGAAAAATACTACCACGACGAAACATAATGAGACTACCACGACCATAACAAAAAGAAATACACTACAGATACACCAATAAAGGTTGTAAATATCAATCAAGATACAAAACAAATTTATAACAAACCAAGAGACAATATATTGTTATGTAATTTATTGTATCACCATTATTGTATTTCAATTATTTTTGTTTTTTGTATTGTAATGTAGTAGTTAGTTGTATATGTCCGGGAACACTGTCGATTAGACCTCCCTGCCACAGTTGCGGGAGGAAATGTAAAACAAACATGTAAAGAAAATGAAATGTATCGTAAGGTAATTAAATTTGAATAATGAGATTCCAGGTAAATAAATATGATGCTGGTGCAAACAAGCCCTGACAACGGATAAAAAAGGGACATTTGCCAGTTGGCTGCCAGACGGTTAACTCAAGGGAAGCTCTGCGTAACTGCAAACGCAGACGGAGGCCACCAGCGACACAATATAAAAGTTGAATCAAATAACACGTAAATGCTAATAGATAAATACTTCTTTCACTCCTATGCTTATCCTTTGTGTTTCTTACTGGCTTGTTGTGCACAGATCGTGAAACCACACACGCGTATCTGCAACTGGTAATACAGCATTATTCCACAACAGATATAAAGGAAAACAAGGAAATCTCTGTGAGAAATCCCCGCTGCTAAGTGAGATAGCGTTTTCATATTTCTTTACAAACAATAACAGAATAAACCATATTTATTTCTATATGTTATTGAGCTATGAGTTGGTAGTTGAAATTATAACATTTGCTTAGAAATAGATTACTTCATTCCCCGTTGACATTATCGAATGTCCAGAACCATATAACCACAGTTTAGCTTACAAACAGTAGGTGTATGTTTTTCGGTAATACATTTCTATTGATACAGTGTTTCATAACCTGGAATATAAATCAACAATAATAAATTATGCTCCCTTAGAAGGAATAACACAAAAATGCACATTTTTCTAATTCTCTTCTTTGCACATTTCTGCTAGTTTCTATGACTAGTGTGTTTACTTAGTGATATGGAGGGGGACTGAAGACTCGTATTGTGCAGGACAGAGCGTCAAACCTAGCCGGTGCAATTCAGATAACAGAGCGTCATTAACTACAACCGGGGGTAGGGAACATTTGCTTGTTGTGGAGGAGGGGGATTAGCATCCCCTACCACATCCAACAGACCGATATGCATCTGCAATCAGAAATCGATCGGTTGTCTGTAGCAACGACAATTAGTGTCTAACCAAACGCGCCAAGAGAAAAGCGGCCACAATTTTGACGTCAACTCATGGATTATTACAAATTCAGTGTGGTGGGTTTTGCACTGTTACCCCTTTCCCTTACACCCCACGCACACACATGCATCCCCCTCTCCCACCTCTTTTTGTTGGCGGTTGCACGATTCGGCATTTCCCATTAAGTATGCAGAGCAAGCGACAGACACGAGTCCAATTGACAGAAAATATTAAACTAAAGTATCTGCAATGCGGAATATTGGTGTGATCCATCGGTTAGAGATCAGAGGGAAAATGTCTAGCTCTTTACCTGATGCTTTTCGCAAAAGGGCGCGCGATGAACTAGCGCAATGTGTTGATTCTGGCTACGAGCCGTGAACAGAAATATGTTGTGGAAATGATGTAAGGTAAGGTGGGAGAATGTCGGTAGCTGAGTTGCAGGTCCAATACATGTTTAAGGATGCAATAACACTGAACCCACCTTTATTGAAAATGGTTTCCTTTTTTAAAACGCGTCATGCTCTATACTTTATGGAAAAATTAGACATCACAATTTCTCCTCAAGAATTTCAGAATATCTGTCGATGCCATTCTAAAGAAATGGAGAAAGTTAATGCTTACTCTTGAAATGAAAGTAACATGCTAGAACAATCTTTTGTCGTGCTTTGAAGATGAAAATGAAGTATACCACGAATCGAACAATGAAAATATACATAATAGTAATGGGTATTTCTAGTACTGTACATTCACATCTAGTGCTTACATAGAGGGTGTGGACACATTGAATCCGACTTAGGAGAAACGTTTACTCTCAAGTGTGGTATATATCGACATGGCCGACGATAGGTTACTGTTGGTAAACCCCTTTTGTTGAAAGTAGTATCGGAGAGAGTAAGAGGAGTGGGTTAATGATATTTTGGGAAATAAGGAACCAAGTGGCATCACAACATGTTTTTAAGACTGCTGGAACGATTCGCTTTTCTGCCCCTCCTGGTTAATCACGACGGTTAGGATGAATAACGAATGGATGAATTGATGGACACACTCAATCACAAAGGAACACCACTGCACAGTGTAGAACTCATCCGATGGAAATTTCCCCACATTCACGCGTGTATAAGGATGAGATGTTGAATTTTTTATATAGGTTCCACAGCCTTGTATCTATCAAACTAATCATTTTTCTTTGTTATTTGTGGGTATTATTAACTCAGAAAAATTTTAGGTAGTATTTTGCAACTTTAAACCAAAATTTTCCTGATTCCCATTTGTGATGGTTCTTGATTGATGTGTCTCACAACGCTTTACTTTAGCAAACCAAGTCAATAAACTTTTCGTTGTCCACTATTATCACTGAAAGAAAGAAATAACACAGATATATAGACCTCTCGGCACTGCATTCCTTGAGAATTCGGTCGAAAATCATCCACAAATTCGGCGCATATGAATCACGCCGAACATTATCATTGAGAACAACATTTTCCAAATGATATAGCTAGAAAAAAATATAGGAAATATACATCCGTAGCTGGTAATACAACATCGTGCAATATAGCTTGCTTATCTGACGGTAATTGTTTTCTTCTGAAGATATACAGTCACTCTTACGATCGCATATGATCCATGTTCCCCATTCAAATCACATCAATGGCTAATACCCAAAGGGAATGCTCCGCTTGCAGCTCTGGCTTGTGCACATAAGACGCAATCATCTACTGCAAAATTGATGAGCAAATAGGTACATTACGTCTTTTTTTGGTTTACGAAGACGCGGAATCACTCTATCGAAGCACTGCATTCTAGTTACTCTGGAAACATTGCATTGGAGCATACAATGAGAAATATGGCAAGATTCCAATCAAATAAGCTACAAAAAATATTCGAAGATTTGTTTCTGCTGCCAGTTGCATTCGCATATGAAACCAAACGGATAAGTCCATATGTACCATTAGTGAAATCGAATGAGAGAAAATATATATCAATGTGAATGTGCGAGCAGAGGCGCCATAGTAAATTTATGGGCAAAAGATTCTCAAAAAGCAATTCAATGGTAATTTTATCATGAATCATGAGATAAAATTTTCCGATGATGCTTTTACTTGCGAAGTTTCTGTATTTGTTACATACTGAAAAATATAGATATATCGGCACGGCCAATAAGATATAGTGGTTAGCGTAGCCACTGCGGTGAGTGCCCATTCACTTTAACGCTGTTATCAAATGAGCGTGCTGAAAAATAGCAGGATAGATTTTTCATAAAAGTTCCATCTTTGTATTTTAAAGGGTGTAGCAATTTCTTTGGACGTTGTGTGATAGAATAAATCTCATAAAAAACATATTGAGCCACTCCTGCTGGTGTTATATTACGGGGTTTTTGTTTCTTAAGCATGTACTACAGTCACCCGAAAATAAAAACTGAACAGCTTGATACTGAAATACTCACTGCAGTTTTGACATCACGTGTGTTGACAAGTTCTACTGCGGTGGCTGAAATTGTCATTAAGATTTTTCTACTGAAGTTCGGTGAGCGTCATAGGGTTAGGCAAAGCACATAATGTCATGCAGGGAAATGAGTATTCCTGGAGATATGTGTCCCATTTTTATTGGCGGTGACTGTACAGTGAAATGTATAAATGAGGTTGTACACAGAAAGTGAGGTATTTTAGGCATTTTAAAAAAGAAGGGGAACCAATGGTTTAAAGATTTAAAATATCATTTTATGCACAGATAGGCTAATCGGGACTGGGCTCTCAGTTTCCAATGGTATCCGAACCACTATATGCCTCCACAGGGTATCGAACCTGGTTCTCTTGATTACAAGGCGACAGCGTTACTAGTACGCTATCCAGGAGGCCAGGAAATCAATCGTGAGGGAAGGTATATAATATATATATACACACGAGGGTCATTCGGAAAGTAACTTCCGTTTGGGTATAGAAGAAACACCAGGACATTGTGAGAGTTTTTAAGATATACAACTGCAGGAGACAACTCTAAGCTATTTTTCTATAGAAGCACCGTTTCTGTTGAGACACTTATCATATCGGCGAACAAGGTTTACAATACCCATGTCAAAGAAATCTGTCGCCTGTGCATTCAGCCATGCAGTAACACAGTCCTTGAGCTCCTGGTCATCATGAGTGACAGTGCTGTTCGGCAATGGTGTCGGGCTTTCAAGAATGGACAAACGAACATCCACGAGATAAGGAGTGGACGCCCTTCAATTGTGACAAATGAACTTGTCTCCAAGGTGAACGACAAAATTCGTGACAATCGGCGGTTCACGATTACCGAACTGTCAGACGTCTTTCCAAAAGTGTCCCGTACGGTGATTATCACCTCTTTCCACAAATGAGGAAGTGGCTAGGGGCACAGTGATTCAACAATGACCAGGAGCTCAAGGACAGTGTTACTGCATGGATGAATGAACATGCGGTAGATTTCTTTGACATGGGTATTGTAAACCTTGTTTACAGATATGATAAGTGTCTCAACAGAAACGGTGCTTAGGTAGAAAAATAGCTTAGAGTTATCTCTTGCAGTTGTATATAATAAAAACTTTCTCAATGTCCTGGTGTTTCTTTTATACCCAAACGGAAGTTACTTTCCGAATGACCCTCGTATATATAGTATCACAACACAAAGATATTTAGATATTCGATTTGCATAGATTACGACAACCCAACCCAGTCTAGACTTTACTATTTATAATGGATATTTCTATCTGTTATACGTATATCACCAACATGTCGATATTGGATACGGTGTCTATTTATCTATCTATCAAAACAATGAGGATAGGATGAATTATAGCATAAACACAATTATACACGCAAGCCTTACAATGGAGTCGAACGTGTGACTCCTGGCTTTGTAGATATCATGTACGTCATTCCACCACGATTTTGATTCCTGTCTATTACACCTTTCTCTCGAGAGATCAGATTCTCTGACACGTGACTAGCTGGTTCCATATCTATATTTGATTTGAACGGAGAGGTAGACGGACCTGTTTGTACTCAGCAAAGACACTTTCCATTAAGCGAGGTTCATATTATAGCAATTCTCGAGATATTGACGGCGGTTGGCAAGGCAAATGGAAGGACAATATCGTTATACCACATCTCAGTGGTACATTTTTCAAGCTTGTTACTCTTATAACAACTCTCATTTTGTGCCTTTACGCATATATGCTGCTTCCTTGCCGGATTTCCTTATAACGAACAGCATCCAATGAACCCGTTGGTGATCCAGGGCAGAGATTCCGAGTCTTCCAATTTTCTCCATGTGATGGAGATGAGTTTCTTGCGCCGGCCGGTAGAGGCGTTGTTCTCTAACCCTTTGCCCTGCCCCAGCGGACCTTGGCAGAACAAATGACCAAATTATGAAAATCGACCGCAAAGGCTCACATGCGGAGAAGCGGGGGCGAGTTAAGGGCGGCAGGATGGAGGAAACGCAAAGGAGAAATGACGTCACTCGGGGTCCACGGAGCACGTGACCTCGCGACGTAATGATGGGCTTGGAGCGAATCGAAAGAGATTCTCTGGAGGCTGTTTGCTGTCGCAATGGCTGCAGGCGTAGGCAGAGGTCGTGGTTAACGTCCACAAGCACCTCTCGCTGCAGTAGGATAAGCAGCAGATACTTTCCAGAACTTCTGTTTTTCATATTTAGCGTAACTTTGCATATTCGCGACGATAAGGATGAATGGTGGTGATTAGATAAAATTGACGAAAGAACACTCACAAAGAAACTGAGAACACGGGACAGTCGGTGGCAAGATATAATAATAACTAGTGCTCGGAAGTTGAAGACCTATAAATTGCCAAAAAAATAACTTTAAAAAGACCTAAAAGTATCAAAAAAAGGACCAAAAAACGGAAAAAGGGACGTATAAATGTGATCCAAATTAATTAATAACTTCATTTTAATTTCATATTTAATGAATAAAAATAATACAAAATTTTGGTGGTATGGAACACACAGTGCGAGAAACTGAAAGGTTCAAAACAAGAGAAAGTTGTCACTTACAACGCGACTTTCCAGACAAGTTACGGTTAAAGGACTTGTACCGTACCTGCTTCAGTCGTCCAAAAATGTTTTTCTCTCGTTTCAGGGATGGTTCAAATGTAGTTCTTTCTTTTTATTTCTTCACTACAGAAAGGATGTTTAAGAGGTGATGAACTGATCATGATTCGAATTGAGATGAAGTTGAAAAAAACCCGTTAAGACCTAAAAAAGGCTAAAAAAGGACCAATAAGCCAAAAAACCGCCGAAAAAGGCAAAAAAGGACAAATAAAACCCACCTTTTTCTGGCCTACAATGACCCAAAATGAACATATATTATGTTGGGCATCGTCTTCGGACACTAGGAAGAAAAAGGATTTTTCCTCAACTTCCGAACCCTAATGCCAACTTATGCTATCTACTAAGTAATCAGTTCCTGATAGCGTAGTGGTACCGTCGTTGCCTTGTAATCAAGGGGTCCTGGGTTCAATACCCGGTTGAGGCAAATAGCGATTCGGATCCCACTTTAAACAGTAGGTTCATTTCCAATTAGCCTATACTCTATTTCGGGATTCTCTGGAGCAAGACCACACATAAAATTATAAAAGGGAAGAAAGTGAGAGGGCAGAGCGAAGCAGTACACACTGCTGCAAAGGTTGTTAACTGCAGTCGTTTTCCCCCTCCACGCAATCCCGTTTCCTCGATCTTGTTCATTGTTCGAGCCCTCTCGAGTCGCGTAGATACTTATTTTCGAACTAGAGGTTCCAGGGATAGAGTATATCCGTGCATAAAAGCGGACTTAAAACAAAGCTCAAGCTAAGTAACCGCAATATGCTTCAATGGGTAATTCACATATCTATCAATTCATCAAACTGAATATTTATAAGTCGAATGATTTCGAAAATATAGCATCAATGAACATGTATCTATTATTGACGTTTAGTTGTATGACTCCCTTAGTAAGGCGAACGGGCAATCAACAATAATATATGTCGCTTTAAACTAGCATCTATTAGAATTTTAATTGTACAAGTGTACAATTGTAGAAAACTTCAGAACTCACATTTTATAGTTTCCGATATATCAACGTGTCACTTTTCTTGCTTACCTCCGGCAGACTTTTAACCTATCCGTCTGTTTGTCGTCCCTTTTGGGTGATGATAACAACACCATTAAGCCTTGTTTCCATGATATGAAAAACTCAATATGCTGACCAAGGCAGAATTTACTTTACAGGGTGTCCGGCTTAGACCTTTAACATTACAAAACAGTATAACTTTAGTTACATTCAACTTCAGATGAAACTTATTGTTTGTATGGGACTGGCAACTGTGGCCATTTGCGAGAATCATCAGTACTTCGAGTTGACGTGACGCGCATGCGCGTGTGACGCATAAATTCCAAGATGGCGGATTGGACGGTTCAGCAGAAAGTGTTCTGCGTTATTTCACTGGCAGCAAACAAATCTGTGAAGCTTGTTCAACGTGCTTTTCGGCGTGAATTCAATCTTCAACGTCACGACAATGTTCCTTCCAATTTGAGTATTGCTAAGTGGGATAAACAACTAAGAGAAACTGGAAGTGTTGTGTCGGTGGGAGTGAAGTACGCGAAGCCATTTTGCAACAAGACGGAAGCCCGGCACATTTTGCTATCATTGTACTAGAATTTCTCGATGAGCATTTTCCCAGAAGATGGAAAGGAAGAGGATCTAAACCACTTGCTTGGCCTCCGCGCTCGCCGGATATTTCCCCCCTAGACTTTTTCTTTTGGGGGTTCATCAAGGACCAAGTCTACAGTATACCCGTCGAGAACTTGGAAGATCTGCGTAACAGAATTCGTCAGGCGATTAACAATGAGACCCCTCAAATGTTAGTGAATACCTGGAAGGAATTGGAATATCGGTTCGACATCTGCCGTGCCACAGGGGCTCATATCGAGGTTGTGTGAAGTGCTGATGCTGGGACAAAAAAATGCATGAGTTTTTCTACCAAAATGTAAATTTTGGTAATAAAATTGGGTTTCTCTGCAAAATTATGCTCTTTTGTAATGTTAAAGGTCTAAGCCGGACACCCTGTATTTTAAAACATAAACTAAACGTTACGTTTCAACCTTCTAGCAAGGTCTTCTTCAGACTCTATACCAAATACAATGTAAATAAGGTACAAAACAGGAAGATATACGTGTATATATACAAAATCCCTCCCCTCCAGACACAAGATTATTAGAAATAACTTTCTTTTGTATTTAGCACAGAGCCTTGGTCAGCATATTAAGTTTTTGATGATAACAGTATTTAATCAAAGGTTTTTAGCTTTTTGTGAGGAGCTGGTCTCTTCCACCGTCTGTGAGGATACTTTTAGTTTCTTCTGACCTTCTAATGTGTTGTGTAGGTCTCTTTACAACCTTGCACTTTTAAGTTTTCCCAAGGAGCTTTTTGCACTCCTTGTTTTAATCACTCAAGTCAAAATTTTAGCTAAGGGTATATTTCCCCGAATATATTGAAGGGTGAAAAATGACCTTAAGTGCCGACGTACCCAAAATTATAATTCATTCATTCATCGATTGTTTTCTATTCAGCCGGACATATAGGAAGGTCGAGTTTATGTTGCGTTCAGTGTTGTTATATGTTAAGTATCAGACAAACCAATTATGTTCTTGTTCTGGTAGTTTGAGATATCGATAGTTGGCATGGTCGGGCTGACAGACGATCGGATATAACGGTCGTATAAGCCTTCAGTTCAGCTTTTCTAATTAGTCACCTAAGAGAGCTTTCAGACCAAAGCGACAGGCTACAAGCTTCAAAGCTAACCGTCAATAATTAATGGAATCTTTCGAACCGTGGCGACACGACAAGCTGCACTTGTAGCTTGGACTGGGCCGTTGTATCCATTCCGTGCATCGTGTCGCTTGGGTCTGAAGCGACACGATTCGGCTATGTGTACTTTTGAACTTGACTAACCAAAACAGAGAACAATAGAAAATGAATGAGAAACCATAGATGATCAACCAGACTGTGATTCCAGGTGTCATAGCCTCATTAGCCTTCAAGGGGTAGAATAATTAGACCAATGGAAAGATAGGAGGAGAATGGAGAAGCGTGGCATGAAAAAAAATAGACGAACAACAGGAGATTTAATTTGCAAAGGTGTAAATCAAACCGAAACTTTTCTTGCTGTTATGAACATTTGTTTACCTCACAAGTTTATTACTTACTCATCTCATTTTAGAAAGCATCTACAGATCTCGTTATCTCCCGTCCAAACATTTCTTTATTTCCCCGTCAGCGTGGTCTCTCGTCGCCTCCAATGAGGGAAAAAATAATTTCACCGGGGGAGGAAAATATGTACCATCTCCTCTTCAGTCATCTTAGCGCGGTGGGAGAGAGGAGTCGACAACATATTATGAGAATAAATTACTGAGAGAATTACTCAACATGACAGGCCGAAGTCAGCAACTGCCAGACAACTTTAATTACGGCGGGGAGCGTCGCGATAGGGGGAGCCAAGGAGAAGAGGGAGAGGGCTTGACTTCGCTCGAGACAAAGGTAATGAGTCGGAATGTCTTCAGATCTTCTGGCCGGGTGTTCTGAGAGTGTTGTCGAGATAATCCCTGGAGAACTTCAGTCTGTTTTGCCTCGGTGACCACAAAGATGGGGAGAAGTGGTAAACAAGAAGTTTCCCGTGATGCTAACCTTAACCTGGGGGAGCCATATGCGTTGAAACTTGAGGAGGAGTTAGCTCGTCCTCAGAGAGTGTGTGTTCAGCGAGACTAATGTTTTGTTTTGTTGGTTAGTCTACTTGCCAATATTATAATCTCTGCGCGCTTTGATGCCAAATGAATTTCTTTTTAGCTTCTTCCGTCATGGTTGTCTATATTTTAAAAATATATTGTAGCTATTTCGATCATAAATACCTAACTACCTTCAATCTCATTTTCATACAGATTTTGTCGCCTCGTAATTAAGGGGTCCCGGGTTCGATACCTGCTGGAGGCACATGGCACAGTTGTTCGGATCCCACTTTTAACTGTAGGTCCAGTTCCGATAAGTCTTTCTGTGCATAAAGTGGACTTAAATAAACAATTCAACCAATCAATCATACAGATTTTTCCATTTAATTTAACAGTTTCAAGATGCAATCTTGCCGTTTGTTTTTGCTACATTTAAAAGGAGCTGGCAAAATAGCTGCTTACATCCGCAACGTGACGTCACAAACACTGCTTCGCCTACGCACGGTCTTTTGTCTTTCCACACATGCGCAGGAAAATACAGCGAACATCGCTGCGCATCCACAACGTGAAGTCACAGAAGTGGCTTTTTAACCGTCTTTCGTCCTTCTACGTATGCGCACGGGAACACAAGAGTTTGTCACTGCTCATTCTTAACGTCTCAACAGCCAATATCCAAATATTACGAGCTCTATAAGCCAGTTTCTCGAATGAATCTAGAATTTGCAATTGAGCATTCCCTCTACCACATTTGAAAATGAATATGAAGAAAATTTTAATTCGACGTTTCGCCCAACTACCAAATTTATGACGCAACTATGAATTAAGCAGATTTTGGAATGTTGGTTTTTACAATGTCCAAAAAGTAACCCCAGTTACATTTACTTAATTGAGAAAGTAACTGAGTTACAGTTACTTTACTATAAAAACTAAGTGAGTTACTTTTACTGTTTGTCTATTCTAGATAAAATATAACTCGTGTAATATGCAAACGGGATGGTCTTATATAGGGTCTATAACTGATAACTATAAAAATGGTCATTAATTTTTATTAAATTATAATATAATTCTAATTTACACTTGAAAATAGAGATTAATATATTTCTTTTTTATTTTTAGAAAACTATACGAGTACTTTCTTAATTGCAGTTGAACCAAAAATCGAAAATAATACCGAACATAATATCCTCTTATTATGTATCCTAGGTGTCCCAAAATAAACATACTTGGGGCACAGGTAGTAATAAAAGTAGAGCATATTTCTTTGTCTTAATTGTTATCAACTCGCTCATTCTTATTGGTTTATGATATTGCTTAAATCTGGGCGAAGAAATTTCCTTTTCATGAGAAAAAGTGAGGGAAAGTTACTGTAAAATTAACTCCTAGTTTCGTTACAGTATTTCAAATAACTTGCTACAGTTAGAGTTACTGTAACTGCAGTACCCTTTCCATCAACCATTATTTTGTGGGTAAAAAAAGTAAAAGTAAAATGCTCCTCTGTGCTTTGCAACACGCCATGAAGGCGAATAGGGAGTGTGGGGTTAGGGCCTTACACTTTCTTGATCTCGGCCGAGCTGGGGGTGATGTGATCAGCACCACGCCCCTGGCCGCCTTTACCCCCAGAGTTTCCTGCAGGTACCCACTTTATACGACGCTGGGTGGGCGTCGGAGCCGCTTGAACAGGTTGAAAAAGTTTCAGTTGTGCCCCACCGGGGATCCCCTCCGATTATTTTGTGGGTGGGAAAGTTACATTATTATGGGTGTTTGTGGGAAAATTATATCACAGACAAGTGTTCTTTGTGAGTATTCCTTTGTAAATTCCATCATATCATCATTAAACCTCATCTTCACGATTGGCCGAAAATGACAGTAACGAATCCAATCTGATTGAAAATAATCTTATGAGTGTTTTGTTTTATTGTATGTTGATAAACGTCTTCAATTGCAAGACATAACATCGGAAACTATATTGTATTATGACACAAATCATGGTAATAAATAATAATGATTGCCAGGTATAACATTCACCACAGTCAGACAGACGGTCTGACATTGAGATCATTTATGACGCGATTAGAAACTACTAGTCTAGTACTAGGCAGTCCAACTATAATTGTGTTAGTTTCTGGCTGGAGTTGTTTCCGAAATACCCACGTTAACTTGTTCCAAAACAAGGTTGCATGGATTAGGGGAGAGTCGTACAGTACCGGCCGTCCTACAGTATCGGCCAATTGCTAGTTGGGACATTTGGCGCTACATAGCAATATTTCACGGGAGTAGGAGGGAAGGGTATGTATTCGTGTGCGCTATAGTTCGGGATCACCCGCTTTCACGCAGTATTATGAGAGCTGTGTCTATGTTACTGTGAAGAGTCAAGTGGCTGCGGAGAGAAGTTATTTCTAGGACCCTGGTATTTATGTTCGAGGTAAGTGTTTGATTTTATTGTCAGATTCAGTTTATCGGTATTCTATAAGAATACGAAAACCTGTAAATAGTTTAGCAAATTGATTATAAACAACGTGTAATCGGAAATGTTGTTACCATCTAAAGATCGTACAGTATCGGCCAGCAAAGCGTCGTCCAGTATCGACCACACAGAATTTTGTACGCACCTACTACAGTCCTGCTTGGTTTTGTTTTCAGAGTAAGATGGCAGACGAGAAGGGCAAAAAAAGAGGAAAATGGACTGAAGAGGCCATGAAAGAGGCGGTAAATGAGATAATGACAAACAAAATGTCAGCAATACAACCTGCTAGTATATACTGTTTACGAACAAGCACGTTAGGAGATAGATTGAGAGCAATTCAACGTGGTATGGATGTGGACCTGATACTCAGATGGGCAGATTTAAGAAGACTTTTGATGACGAAATGGAAAAACAATTACTCTCGTATATGAAAGACTTGGACAATAAGTTTATGCCCCTCAGTAAATAAGAAGACAACTGTAGAAACTGCAGTGCAGTGTACCGAATGTGGAGTTTGGCACATGTTGAATGCGTAGACCAAGAAAATATTTTGTATTTTTGTGACTACTCGTATTGTAAAAATGTGATTTGAACTCTGCTTTAACGGACTTTATTTCCACATTTGTTCACTACCATACCTGTGTACACATAGTCCACAGTTTCTTCATAAAACTGAAGCATTTATCAATAGTTACCACCACCTAAGATTAAAATATTGACTGGCCGATACTGGACGACAATGTTTCCACTCATTGAAGATTCAGCTTTTCGTTTTTTGTATATATCTTGTAGTTCTGAAAACATTTCAGAGAAATTAAGCCCGTGTTTCTTAGAGTATGCATTGAGGTATCATATTACTATGTTCAATCCAACTATCTCCTAATCCTTTATTAGTTATAATCAATAAGCTTAAGGTGGCCTTTAATCCCTTTAAGCGCTACAAACTCTACGCGAATCGACGTCAATTGATTCACTCCCTGAACCGATCGATTCTGTACAGAAATTCGCTAAAAATAACGATTGTGTAGCATTTTCTTCAATTTCCACATAGTTATTAAACATTTCCCGGTCTTAGACCAGTCAGAGCAGGAGAACTATAACTGACTGGGAAACCATTCTGCAGCGAATCCATTCCAATCATTTTTGTATCTATTCAAACTGATCGATTCGCATATCAACAATGAACTTACTACTCATTCTCTCCAACATAATAGAACTTTCTCGCACAAAAAATCAAGCATAGGCTAAATGAATTATTCATTTATTGGACAAAATTGGCTCCGATCTCATTATGTTTTGAGTTGCAGAATTATTCTCTCGGTTCTCTTTCTTTCTCTCCTACCCCTGTCTCTCTCTCTTCTCTCCCTCTCCCCCTTCTTCGTCTCGAATGCACTCAACCTCCAGCACAGGAACCTACCCCAGCCATTAAAACTTTCCAGCGAATTCCCAACTCTCCCTGAGGCAGTTTTTGAGCTGCCTCTCAACTTTAAGCTTAATCTAAGAGGGGATGCATTTTTTTCTGTCCTCATTTTTCAACCTCTCGTCTCCCTTTTTAATTATTTAATAAATGCCAAGTGTTAATAATTCAATCTTCTTTTTGGAATTGAAGAATATTTGCACCCCATGCTGAGAGTCAGCAATTATTACCCGCGGTTTTTCTCAGACGATTTTCTCACAGTTTTTTCTGCACATTCTGCTGTCTCGCCCGTTATCAAGATATTTGCTAATTTGCGGTTATGTGAAATGCTGAATCATGAGTTTAAAATAGTTGATTTTTAAGGACGTTTTAAGTATAATAATGAGCAGATATAATTTTGTGACTTCTGAAACACTCCGTGTGAACTCTGTCGCAGGAATCTATGGCGCAAGCGAACGAAAACAAGTGATCTGAGCAAGTAGTAACTCGAGAGGGTTCGACCAATGAACAGGAAATGGGATTACATAGATGGGGCAAGTCGAGTGCAGCTACCAGCAGCAGCGCGCACTGCTTTGCTCCGCACACTTGCTTTCTCACCTTCTTTGCCATTATGATCAGCGTTACTACATAGACTCCTTGGACAGTCTGTAGTACACGTATATCTCGGCGAATACCCGGCACAGATCCTTTTCATCAAGAGACATGGTTGATTCACGCTCGCGGAGGGGTTAGTGCTTGATGTTGTTGCCTTATAAGTAAATAGTTTGGTTTCGATTATTGAAATGCTAGTTCACTAGTAGTCTGAACCCAACTTTCTAATTTAGTAATTTATTTCTTCATGAAGTTAAATTTAACCGGTGAGACCAAGAAGGGAAAGCTTCCACTCTTTGAACAAAATGGGTTGAATACTTTGAATACATATCAGACCTAAAATAAAGGTTTTAAAAACAAACCACTTATGGAATATTGTTACTATGGTTTTGATGAATAAATTTGTAATTAAAAGTTTTTTTCATCCGGCTTTCAGGTTTCGTTGCTATGAGTTGTTTTTTATTATTTCCCGAAAGTAAGGTCGAGTGGAATCTTTCCCTTCTTGGTCTCACCCGATTCATTATATTTTTATTCAAGCCATCTCTATTGCCCCGTTAGCCAATCACTGGGTGTAATCAAAGACAGGCCGCCTACTATTTCCGATGAAGCACAGTACAGTGGTTCGAATCCATAGGTCTGGCCCATATCAATAAACATTCCCGTACCTCATAAACTGTAAGGTTAGAGAATAATACTAATACACTTGGAAGAACTTTAGGCCTTACAGCTGGCGTAGTGGTAAAGCTGTGTTCTTGCCTTCCACACAAGGAGTCCCGGATTCAATCTCCGATGGAGACATTTTGCACAGCACTTGGGATCCAAGTTTGAACTGCTATTTCCAGTCCCGATTAGCCTACCAGAGCATAAATTAGACTTAAATACACTTTAAAATATACTACGAAAAAGAACATTCAATTTGTAAAAGGGAATTGCTAAGCTTTGATAGCTAGAGGCAGGTAGGCAAAAGTAAACATCATAACCTTTCCTTTACTTGTAAGGGTCTCTTAGGTACAGAATATTGGAGCTACCAAGCTCATAGCACGATCTTTACCCGCCTACCGATTTTGACTAGTGTCTGGGATTGCCTCACTTTTCCCTATTATTATGTTAATCTCTTTTGTGTTCGGTAAGTAAGTCCTGCTTGCTGTAGTCAACGTGATTAATTTCTAATGTATCCGTGCCGGCAGCGTAATCGCAAATTTAGTACCTGCTAAATTTTTACGCGGATAACGGAATTACGTGATTTCGTCACAATGGGCTAGAAATCCACAATGATGGCCTTCGAGAATAATACGTTACTCTTAAAGCATTTATAACGCCTCTATTGTCAGCATAGAAAATGTATTTTAATTACAAAGTGTTCGATTTATTGATTGATTTTGTTTATTTTACTTTGCTTTTCTACCAATTTTGGCTAATCGCGAATATGATATGATGAAATTATGAAGAGATATTCACAAGGATCACCCATGGCCAGGCCGGGATTCGAACCCGAGATCCCTGCCATCTTAATGCGCAGTACTAACCACTTCGCGAATTTTGCTTAGAAGTAGACATCATCTAGTCATGTGGCTAATGTCGACGTCATAATCACGATAATCCCTATTTCTTAAGTTATTGCGAGATGGTTGGGAGGAGTTTTATTCATTTCGTTCTTGTTTTTTATTCGTAATAATATTTAAATAAAACGTGAAAGATTGCGGTAAATGAAGAATTCCAATGGAGCGGGATTGCGTGGAGGGGGAGAATGGGTTGCAGTTCTCAGCCTTTGTACTGCGGATCGTCCACATGCTTTCTCACCTTTAGGCGCGGCCTTGTTCCAGAGATTTCCGGGACGGAGTATAGTTGTGAATGTTGATTACGATTCGATATTTCTATAGCCATTGTCTTGTCTTAGGGCGGGCGGCCTACATGCTGGCAAGGGAAGTGGGGAGCGGGGAAGCGACCAATCTAGCGAGATGAGCAACATAGCAGCTAGTAGAACGAGGTGCGCGTAGCACCTCCTCCAGCGACATCGTAACTCCTGCCACCGCTGTTGACTGGTTGGTCTGAGGCGTATTCCCCGCTCCCCACTTCCCTTGCCAGAATGTAGGCCGCCCACCGTAAGACCAGACAAATGCAATAACATGTAACTCATAATTACTAACGGAATACTTTCTGTGCAAGCTCCCCTTAAACACGGACCTGCGTCACGATGACGTGTTGCACTTGATGAAATGGATTAGATCTAAAGAGGAAAATTGGAAAGTAGGTGTTTTATTACAAGCGCGGGGTATCTAGCTGGTGCACAACAACCACACACTGCGTACCTTTTGTGTCGCTGTTTTTTTCCCAGTTTGTCGAACAGAGCGTAGTCGGTTAATTCCTCCGAAAGCAGTCCGCATGAAGCAAGAGCCAGGTGCTTACAATGTACTCTCCTCTGCCTTGCATCAAGAAGAGCAATTCCTCCTACTCAGGAAAGCCGTGAATCTACTTTATTACATCCCACGGCGAGAGTTATTGCAACGGACGCTTTGATTGCGGTAATTTCAGCTGATAAAATGGGCACCGGCCTCCCCGACCCCACTCCGGTACGCCCCTCGCTACCTTTGGCAATTGAGCAGCACGTGTTACATTATGCAAATGGAATCCGCCCAAATAAAAATGCAAATTTTCGTCTAGCATATAAATTGTCCATTAACATTCCGAGTCTCATTTTTCCCCTGCTTCTTTCAGTCGGTGTAACTTAAATCCATAACAAGCCCCTGTGTATCGAACTCAGTAAACGTCGCAGGGGGTATTTTGGTCCTAACGATGAAAGTAAGACGAGTCTTTTCTACATAACGCGACTTAGGCTCGAATCCCGGCGATGGTTTCTTTCAATAATTTGTACTGGTGCTCATTTAGCCTTGAGTTAAATCTGTGAGAGACTGTGCAGGTCTAATGTAGAACGTATGAAGCTAGGTTAGTCACGTGAGAAAAAGTGACCACATAACGCTAAGTATTTATTTATATCGATGTAGCAATTCCTATAAGGCAAGTGAATTATTATTGAAGCATATAAGTAAATATTTTGCGTGCACGTGATTTCAATACAATTACTTTAGGTAGGGTAAAGTTCCCCGTGCATATAGCACCGTGTCATGAAGGCACATTTAGGGGATGTGGGTGCATGGCCCTACACATTCTCGATCTCGGCCATTTTGGAGGTGATGTGATTTACCCCCCAGGTTGCCCCCCGTACCGATCGATTTGAGGCTGGGTGAGCCGAGAGCCGCTTTATGCGGGCACAAGGCTGAAAATATCCCGACCATAGATACCCCACCCCGGAATCGAACCTGGGAACCCTCGTGGCAGTCAGACGCCCTACCGACTACACCACCGCGGCTCTACTTTTACGATATAATTTTCTTCAGATAATGCTGTTTTGGCTTACTGTGAAACTTTCCGTACCTCTACACGAGACATAATATGACTGAAAGTTATATTCTTAGGCATTACCACCGATTAGGTGGTGATAGGTTTTAGTAGTTTGTGAAATAATAATTAGGCTTACACGTCTTCTTCCGTGGCCGTTCTTAGGCGCTGTGCTTTGGACTCCGACTGGGGGACGGCATGGGTTCGAGTCCGCCTGGGTTCAGTCTCTGTTCTCGGCCTGTGTACAGGACCAGTGGCACCATCGTGAGGAAATTGGGGAGCTACGAGTGAGTAGCGTAACCCGGTAATAAAAATATCCTATAATTGCTGGGGGTTCGACGTGCTGACCCCACGTCGCCCCTTTACCGGTTGAAGAACTCCACACATCTAGGTAGGAATTTGGGAGAAAGACTGACAGTCGGGAGATAGGCCAAAGCCCTTGGAGGGCTGTAGAGCCACGGAGTTACTTAGACCACAGACAAAGGTAATAGACAGACATTCCATCTCTGGCGGCAAACTTCTGCATTCTTAAAAGAGTGCCTGCAAGAAGATCGCATATCCTCAGCTTGGAGGCTCCAGCTTTCGCTTCTGGTCAAACTCGCAAATTTCAAGAAACTGGGGAACGTGATGTCACGGGAGGCATGTGTGCGAGACGTGTGTTTGCAAAGAAGCTGTCCCACGGGCCATGCCATTGAAGAAAGAAACTCATCGGTAAGGGGTGACTATGATTACAGCGCCAGCAGTTGGGATTTCCATTCATTGCATTCGGCAATCTTCTTTATCGTACGAGTGAGTAGCGTAACCCAGTCACATAACGGATGGGTGTTCGACGTGCTGACCGCACGTCGCCCTATTACAGGTTGAAGAACTCCACACCTCTAGGTAGGATTGCGGGAGGGAGACTGGCAGTCGGGAGATAGGCCAAAGCACTTGGAGGGCTGTCGAGCCACGGGGATACTTAGACCACAGACAAAGGTATTACCTTTGTCTGTGCTTAGACTTATACGCAACATCTTCTGATGGTACGAATGTTCTTAAACTGGCACTGTTCTATTTTACCCTATCGTCTGAAGTATCCTATTACGAACCGCGTTTCAACTAAGTGTAATGATCGTTTCAAAATATCAAGAATTTGCTTTTGTGATCAGCGTCGTAATTTTGCAGAATTTAGAAAAAAATCCATAATGTTCCTTCACGTCCTACATCGTAATGTGAAGAATATATTAACAATTTCACGTTCTTATTTTATGTTCTACAACAGACTCGCGCATAATTTAATGATAATCTCACACTTAATTTTAATGTCAAATTCTTTGTTATTCAATAGAAATCTCGGTCAGAAACGAAACCGTCAAGATTAGTAAACTATCATGAGGTTATTTCGCTAAAGAAGACGTTTCATCATATTCGTGCGTTAGATTTTACACAGGATTTCTCAAGAAAAAAGATTATGAAAATACAAAATTGTTGATGGATTTTTTACATATTTATTCAGTTTTCGTAGTATAAAAATCAGCCTTCCTGTTGCCCGAATTAATATTTCTCAGACTTCAAGTCTCCGTTTGACTTCCAACAAGGGCACCATGACATGTTATAAGCCCATTAATCATTGGATACATTTGGAAACTTAAAATCTGGGTTGTGCAATTCGTCATGGGATAATTAGACTGCCACTGTGCAATTGACAATAAATAATGAATTCGCAAAAAGTTAATACTGTATATGTATGTGTGTATGTTTGTGTTTTCGGTTAATAACTGGAATTGAATCCACTGCGTTTAAGTGTCTATTTGTTAATGACCATAAGAAAATAGCCGTGTGTAAAACAAACACAGTGTTAAATATCATGGGAAATTTGAGTTATCGGAAAAACAGTTGAGAGGACACCACGTGGTCTCTCTCTCTCTCTCTCTCTCTTTCTCTCTCTCTCTCTCCCTCTCTCTGTGTGTGTGTGTGTGTGTTTGTGTATGAACGTGTGCACGTGTGTAACTATTGCAAAAACAAAAACCTCTTTAAAATATATATTTTTATTAGTTTGTAGCTAAATATACAGGGAAACAAGAATGTGCTTGCCTTTAAATATATTTATTTGTCGCATCTTTTTGTTGCTGTTGTATTACTTTATGTTTCTCCTCATCTAGGTTAACGGTGGCTAAGAAGGCGACTGGTAAACCAGTGAATGAAATGAACGAGGAAACAGAATAGCGTCTTGGATATAAGCCTTGTTTAACTGGCACCGTATCGCCATTCGCGAACCCGCTAAGTATAGTGTTACAAGACATCAACATTGATGTTGCCCAACTTCACTTTGCTCCAACACCAGAAGGGTTATCAACAGTAACACCACATTTGATTGTTGCCCTTCGAGTATAATTACTCATCATATTCTTGCACAGTAGAAACTGTAGATCTATGTATTCACTGTTGTCTCAGTCTCGTTCTTAACAGTGCCGATCTCAGTGGCGTAGTGGTTAGCACAGTGCGCTATGACGAATCTCGACCTGGGAATGTGTGTTTTCTGTAAATGTATTTTCATCAATTTTATCATATTATCACTCATCGTCATCGTTGCGATTAGACAAAAGTAGCGGGAAAGCTATGATAAATAACAAAAATCATGTTAAATCGTTTTTAGCCGTGTCTGCGACCGGGCAAGTTTAGTATGTAACGTTACGGATTTGAGTACCGGTTTTATGTACACATTATGAACGGCCGGTACGCCACCTATACCAGAACGAAGGTACCGGATCAGTTTTAATATTCGGGTAGGCACTCTGACCGTTCCGATGAGCTGAAACGAGCTGAACAGATCTGAGGGTCTCGCTGAAAGTGTAGTGGTAACGTCGTTGTCTTGCAATCAAGGGGTGCCGGGTTCGACACGCAGTGAAGGCACTTAGTGGTTCGGATCCACTTTAAACTATAGGTCATTACATTAAGGGTACTTAACAAAAACTTTAAAAAAAGCTCAAAAACAGATGTGAGCCGGGCGCTTGTAGGTTACTTCTAGTTTCAGTTCTGCCAGTCACTGATGTGCTGTGCGTGCTCACCCGTTATCTAACCACCATGATCAAGTAGAAAACCAACATCAAAATAATAAAAAAGAGCCACAGTCTTTACTTTCCCCGTAACGGTATATATATATATACACACACATTGTCGTCTTCAAAGATTTAGTTTCCAGGTCAAACGTATTTCGTACCTCGGCCATAAAAATCAAAAAGAAAAAAAAAGTACGGAACAAGAAAGAAGTGATAATGTATCCGCATCGGATTCTCGCGAAGATCCGAGAGACTTTGGACCGCTGCGAAGCAACGAGTGGTGCCTTGAAACACAGCCAATGAGGTCGGTTTGAGTTATGCTCCGGATATAAACTGTATCCCCTCAGCCTGCGCAACACCTGGGCCCTCCGACCCCGGGGTCCCATGGCACCAATGCAGGACGGCTGTGGCAATTCATGACTTTTCCCCCAAAATCAATACATGGAGATGCTTCCCTGCTTGACGCAGCTGGGACAAAAACGCACTCGCGCGTATCTCACGCACTACACCGAACAGAACGGCGAATGAACGCAGGGATAAATGTCACGAATACGAACATTCCAAATAATACAATAGAGCCTTACGGTTCTAAAATCGCATATTCACAATTTTTTATAATTTTAAAATAATGCTAGTGCCCTCAGTGATGAGACTGAACAAAACGAACGAATGCTATGTTTTTAACTTTCAACAATAAAAACAAATATTTTTAAATTTTCAGTAGTGTTCAATGTTATATAGTGCGTTCCTTTTCGCTCTCGGCCGAGATAGCTCGTGACATGCCGCAGATGCCGGCATTATCGTCTCGTAACGTCTCGCTTATTTACGCACACATCTTTAGCATGTAGACAATTTTATTTATATTGATAACGGGTACTAACCTGTGTTATAATAGTTGCTCAAAGTTGTTCACTTGCTATCTGGGCCCACAGCCAAAACGAACGCACTGTATAATCAAACATGCACATGGAATTGTTTGCATTTGTATTTTGTAAAGGTAAAGTTCCCGTGCATGTATCACCGTGCCATGAAGACACATTTAGAGGATGTGGCACATTTTCGATCTCGGTCAATTTGGACATGTGATCAGCACCACGCTCCTGCCGGCTTTTCCCGCCAGGGTTGCCCCCAAGGTACCCATTGATTTGAGGCTGGCTGAGCCCCACAGTCGCTTTATGCTGGGACAAGGCCGGAAAAAATTTGATCTTAGATCACCCAGCCCGGGAATCGAACCCGGATTTCCCACGTCGTAGTCCGATGTCCTTCGACGACTAGACCACGGCGGCTATTTTCTTTATTTAGCGTCACTTTTCTGCCACATTTTGCCTAATCGCGGCGATGAGCATGAGTGATGATTACATGGAATTTACAGAGACACACCCAGAAAGAACACATCCAGATCAGTAATCGAACCCAGAAACTTCAGTGGCGAGTTCAATGTATTGTTTGTCAAATTTTGCTTTTGCCTACTGTAACGGATTTATCGTATTTCTAACTCAAAATGCGACATATCTCGTTACCCTACCTTACACTTATTACAGAACACTCTTCTCCAATATTAAATTAAACAGAAAATAAATCCTTAATCATAGTGCATGCGAATGCATATAATTACATGCGTGCATGATAATTGTAGTGCTACAAGATTGCAGTAACATGTTGATAGCTTACAAAATAAAAATAAAACACTTCAATTAAGCTAAATTATTCAGCATACTGGGTTACACATTGAAATTGCTTCGCTTAGAGTGGCTTGAAAACTGTTGCTTGTCCACTTTATGGCGGAATTTGACAATTCTACTATTATCTTACATACTCAACATTAGCCTTTTTGAAAACTTAACAGAGTGTAGAATCTGTACGCTACCCATCTTATTTATTGAAACAGAAATATTTGTAACTTCCTCACTTTGTTTTCCGACGCTACTTTAGGCTAATCAGGATTGGGCCTACAGCTTATAAAGTGGGATACGATTGTGCGATGTGTACATACCAGGGAATGCAATCATTCATTTAATCATCAACCACTGTTGCAATTTGTGTGTGTTTCGTAGTAAGTCGGATGAGTAAACAATGTCATTGATCATGGTGTGCCAAGAAGTTTCAAAAGGAGGGGATTATGCATACTTTTTTTTAGTAGTAGGCCCTCATTTATCCATCTCTTTCTGCCTTTGCCCAAGGGGGTATCCACCACGAACCCCCTTGGGTACGCCACTGGTTATAGCAGTGAGAAAATGCTTTCGGTAAAGCAAAAGAGCGTGAAATACTAGAAGATAGAGACATTTGAGACGTAACTCCATATCTTATTAAATTTGGGCAAACCCTTCACGTGTAGGCAATCCGATACGCTTGTGAATGTTGCGTGGTAGAGTGTTCAACAGGATTTATTCGTGATTGTGTGGCTTCAGTCTGCCAGAAGTGCAGGTAAAATAGCTTAGTTGATGCCCGCGGTGTAGCGGTTCAGCGTCACGTGCCAAAGAGGGAAGTTCCCTGTTCCAATGTTGGGCAGGGCGTGAATATTTGAGTTTCTCGTTTGTCACTCACTCAGGAAATGAGAACGATAGAGGCTGACTGACATTTCTTTGTAATATAAATATATAGTTATACGTTATATTGACGTATAATCTTAAGTTTAAAATGGGTTAATTCCTCCTCATTAACGATTCATATGGAGAATTTATCATAGTTGCCATTCTGAAATTTGAGAGCTAATCAAGTGATATGAAGTTATACAGAGTGTTTCCGTGACCTTGATTCAAACTTGCAGGGTGGATGGAGACTGACCCAAGTACCAATGTGAGATAAGGAACCGCTGTCTGGAAACTCACCATTAAAAAGCCAAAACTATTTGGGACTTCCCAAGGCATTGGAATAAGTCAACTGAAAGATGCGTCTTGTAGATTTAATACGGACGTTACTACAGCGTATCGTAGCACTCTATGACGAAAGCGTTACACTAATTGTTCAAAATGGCGGCCACAGCGTCGCAAGAAGCTCAGTCGAAACCGATGAGGAGTCATTCTGAGGATATAGCAATTATTCTTGCCAGCAGGTCTTCTCCACTCAACGGTTGATGATTGGCTGCTGAGCCGAGGGACACCTCATCCATCCCCTCTAGACAAGAATCCTTGCTGCTTGTCATATAGTCAGAACGACTCCGGGGATGTTCGGGGATGTTAGAGCAGATGCGACAGAGCTTCTTGCGACGCTGTGGTGGCTGTATCGACGCTGGGGGGTCGCCATTTTGAATAATTGCTGTAACGTTTTCAACATAGAGTGCTACGATACACTGTAGCAACGTCCGTATTAAATCTACAAGACACATCTTTCAGTTGACTTCCTCCACTGTCGTAGGAAGCCCCAAATAGTTTTGGCTTTTTAATGGTGTTTCCGGACAGGGGTTCCTTATCTCATATTGGTACTTGAGCCAGTCTCGAAGTTTGAATCAAGGTCACGGAAACAACCTGTATAATTAAGTTTGTGAAGAAATGTACATATAATTTGAAACGTTTGCCGTATCTGCAACAGTTAATGAACTGTAATGTAAAACCCTTAGATCCATAGGTATTTTTCAATACTATAATCATAGTAGTTGGTTTTATTTTAGAAGCTCTATTGTACATCCAGAAGAAAATAGTACACATTTTACCAATTCTACTAAATTCTTTACTTATTCAAATTTAATTACATACTTTAAAGTGAACAAACTTTACTGCTGTAAACTAATCAAATACCCATATTTACACATTAGAAAGTTTGGTCTGAGTACTCAGAATTTGATGATATTAATTCATAAAGTTGCAGCGTAATAATTGTTAATAAGACTGAAATTAAGGCAATATATGTCATTTAATTCTCGAGCACTATCGGACCTTTAAGTATTGGGTCCACTTTTTATTACAACCTTTGTAAGGGAAAATGTTCTGTTTACGGTCATGAAAAATAGATCCACTGTTTCAATATTGTCGAAATTTACACGAGAAGCTACCCAAAACCGCCAATGACTCCTCAAGGACTATTTCAAGGTCATCTCGAGCACTCCTCTTAATTACTGAACGACCCCCGTACATCGAAATAAAGAAAAAAGCATTCATCTAAATCCGAGCGCCATTCAACATCCTCTTATCAACATGAGTTCGTTTGTTAATTACATCTATTTTTAAAGTCAGCCTTTCTCAGTTAAAAAGAAGGAGAGAGAGGGGGGAAAAAAAGTCATCAGAGCAAAGGCAGGAAGTGCTGGAAGGAGCTACTAACACAATTTCGAGAAAGTGGAAATTGCCTCCTCACAATTAATCACACAATGCAGAGAGAACGCAAAGGAGGAAAAATAATCAATTCATCACTCCCGGCATAATATTTGCGTGATTTAGGTTATTCCCAATGTCAGTGGCAGAGCGTACGAGCAGCCGAAAAGTTTTTGGCGGCTTCTTCTCTTTTTTACTTTATTTCTGGCTCCAAAAAGGAAGACATTTCCTCGGAGAATTTTTTCACCCACTTTTTCTCTTCTTCGAATGGAAAGAAGGAACTCAAGATTGCAATCATTAGTAACGGAAGCATTAAATCACGCAATTTATCACCCAGTTTCCTTTCAGCGCTAACCGTGCTTGACTGTTTCGTTTGTTGGAACTCTGTTCACGGTTTGACCTGTGCTATCGGCCAGTTGGCGACGCTTGTTAAGCCTGCATCTGCTTTAGTATAAGCTTGAGCTGCACCAACGGCACCAGGTGTGCCATGGCCAAATGCCCAAAAAGCCCTGTGAACGCTAATGCATTGCAAGAACTAGAATACCTGAAACTGACATTCTGTGAAAGTATATTGACGAAGCGCATGCCGTGTGATTTTTCGCGCCCAATTTGCACGTCGGAAACGAAGCACGTTACCCAAGCACCCACATGGCAATACCTGGTTGGTTATTTCATTAGCGCGCCTACTCGTGGAGGGTAGTAACATCAAAATTACAATATGATTTCGTCTTACCTGCACTTTTTTTAGGGATTCCATGTTGGTTTGAATATCGCAGCCAATGCAGTGTACTATTGTATGTGAATATTAATGTATCTAAAGACATATATTTACAGAGTTTTTTTATTTATCATAATCATGCATAAAATCAGTGATCAGTAAATAATAATGTAAGCCATGAAGATGAATACATGACATGGACAGATTATAATGGCGAATGCGACGTTCCACTTAACGAATAAAACTCAAAATACAATTTCAATTAACAATTTTTGTTATTTTACATCGCTTTTCTGTCAGTTGTGGCTAAGCGGGTCAATAAAGATTATTAGATGAAATTGATGAAGATATAGTAATCAATAACAGTCCGGAATTAACAAACTTAGAGCGGTTTTTAAATATATGATAACGTCAGACATAATAGAAGAGATCTACGAAATCGTTTCGAATGGTGGAGATCTCGACTGAATGTGTTTACATCTTAAAAAACAGTTGGCATCATGTGTGTTCGATGCTCGCTTCTCTTGCTCAAGTTACATCCGAAATGTGACCGAATGAATGACTTATCTCAATGTCTGGAGAGTTTCAAGCTTAATCTTGACAAATTCTTGCTTCGGTTCGTAACTGTTGGCGACATTGTGGGTCCACAAATACACGCCTGAGCTGAAGGAACCGTCAAAACAGTGTACTCGAAGACAGAATCCGCCTCGAAGAAAGCGAAATGAACGAACACTGTACTCAGGAAAGGTCATTACCACGGTATTGTGGAATGTAAGTGTTCCTGTGTGTGTGTGTGTGTGTCTACATTATTTACAGTAGCGCGCAATGCGTATTTCCCGAGGGAACTACACCCATCGCTGTTATAATCTGATGATATAATACACTCACAACTGAAACCAAACAAACACAAATTAATCCCGTTGCTTACTTGACCATGCAACATTCACAAGCGTATCAGTTTGCCTATGTGTCAAGGAATTGCCTAAATTTAATAAGCCTTAATAGGAAGTTGATCTGCAGCAAAACATATTCCATAATATCCAAAACAGTTGGTTCAATCATATTTTATTAAACGAGTTACTAGTGTACTAAGTTATAGCTTTCAAGCATTCTCATTGGCCACGGTAACTAATGGAATATGATCATTTCTAGTTTCCATAGAGTACATCGTACTTAGGCAGAAAGCAAATGCAATTCCAACTTGTTTCAATTTGGGTTGATGTTTCCTTATCACAGACAAAACGTTACTTTTAGCTACGTTCCGTAACCAACCGCAAAGTGCAGGGCACTACATCATTAGGCATCACACAACAAAGATCTCTGCTCCCTTGTGTCCTCCGAATTACGTCAGCTGCGAAGCGCCAATCGGAACAAAGGACGCGGCGCTAAAACTGTATCCGCATGCAGAGATCTCGCCGCCACTCGATACGCCACAATGAGGCTTGGGACCTCGATTGGGGTGGGTGACGGGGGTTGTAGTCTTAATGGGGGCGTGATTAATTGCTTGTGCTTTTAGGAGCATGTTTGAGAATGAACCTTCTGTCGCTTTCTCTTCCTCTCCCTCTGTTCCGTTCTCTCGGAACCATTCTTTTTGTGCCCTCTTTTCTTCCCTGCGAGCGCATGAACCACTTCATTTCAATGGATTCCTTCCGCGCGTTGGTGTCTGGGTAACGACGGTGGGGATTTCTGAGATGAGCGTAGGCGTCCGTGCGATTTACAAGATGCGTTGTTGTTTTCCTTGGCTCTCTTTTTCTTTTCTTTCAATTTAGGTTAACTTATGCCGCTTATCTGTTTCTTAGGTTAATATAGACGACAAGGATGAATTAAGCGGATGGTGAGACTAACGCAATGGCACATACGTGCTATAACCAGGGTTCGACTCTCAACCCCTTGCTTTGTAGCGGACCTCCCTGATGACGTAGTGCCAACGTCATTGGTTGGTAATTAAGGGGTCCAGAGGTGCATTGCGCAATGGTTCGTATTCTACCTTAAACTATGCATCCAGTACCGATTAGCCTATATGTGCAGAAAGTGGATTTAAAACAACAATTCAATCAATCAATCTTGCTTCGTAGCGCGCTACACTGACCACTCCACAACGTAGACCGGCTTCTTAGCATCCCACAACTTTCCTCAGCTTCAGTGGTTTATCCATCAACCCACAACATTTCCCATTTTTTTTTCTCAATTCCCCCTAAATTCTTTAAATTAGGCATATACAGGAGATGTACTATGTAGAATTTTCAGCCAAAAATGCATTCTCATGCCAGAGACACGGGTTCGAGTCCTGGTCGAGAATGCATTTTTAGATGAAAATTCTAAGTAGCCCATAAATTGTTTAGACAGTCCCAATTTGTGGTTATTTTGGTGCTAAATTGGCTTTGCACTACTCTAGAAACATGACACGATCCTAGGAATCAAAATCCTATCCCCTAGATGAAAATCCTGGATAAACCCATGCTCACCACCCATGGTTCATATCGTGTGAAATTTGTCCACACGTATTTTAATATGTTCTGAAACACAACTAAATTGGTCATTCCTAAATGTCATTGACAACCACACGGATTATTTCTTGTTGGACTTTCAGCTCTCGTCAATGAGAAAATCGCTACACTGGCTTTTGATTGAGAAAACTGTTATTCTAGATTCCAGTGCGACAAGAATTTACAGACCTGCTTTATCAAAGAATCATAGTGTGGCACCTTCTTGAATAGGTCTTTAGATTTGAACACAACCAATGTTTTCGGAAAACGCACAACAAAAGGGAAAAGTTAGTTTCATATTTCCTAAAAAATTGATTTGATAATCAAAACCAAATTTAAGGTTTCAATTGCCTAGTTTTTAGTCTCCTTCCGGAAATTTAATTGTATCTATTGTTTTTCGACTTACCAATGACGTTCACTCGTATTGGTGAGAATAGAAGTACATACCTGAAAGTAAAAAGAAAAACATCATTTTTTACGTCAAATGAACATTAAACTTATAATGTAGGGATGTGCCGAAGCCGATTACAGCTGTATAAAAATCGGCAGAAATTGACATATCGGCATCGGCAAAAATCCGATATTTAAACCGGTACAGATTAT
This sequence comes from Lepisma saccharinum, assembly GCF_977018435.1. Taxonomy (NCBI): domain Eukaryota; kingdom Metazoa; phylum Arthropoda; class Insecta; order Zygentoma; family Lepismatidae; genus Lepisma; species Lepisma saccharinum. Next base: position 194,158,930 of record NC_139229.1, on the reverse strand, counting down.
ACTAGAGTTTTACCTTCTAATAAGTTTTATATTTTAGTTTTGTAAGATTTATTGAAAATTAGGTTATGATCCATCATTATTGTAGAGTTTTTGTAATAACATTACTGCAAACTCTCATTCAGAGGATAAACCTAACTATAAATCGGAAATAAAACAGTACATTGCTGAGCCAGGATCTGCTGATGTATTGGAAATTCAAAAATGAGTATTCAAACCTGAAGCAAGTGCTGAGAAAATACTTGGGCATACCTACTGCATCAGTATTCAGTGATTGAATGTTCAGTGTTGCTGAAGAGATTTGCTATAAGAGAAGAAGTAGGTTACTTCCTGAAGTGCTCCCAAAACTCGTGTTTCTGAAATTGAATCTGGCAGCAGTAAATTTCCAACATTAAGAACAGGAATTCATTTTGCATTTCAAAGAACTGCTTGTGTACTAATGTAAAATGTCTTGAGAATCCATGTTCTTAAAGGTTCACATAACCAGCTTATGTAGATGCAAATGTACATTCACATCTCTTGAGAATATATATGTATATACATATGATATGCAATACAAATATACATAGCAAATTTATTTTTCTCATGCTGAAAATAACATCTCATTTCTGTTTAATAATCTTATGTATCGGAATCGGTTAAATATCGGCATCGGTATCGTTTCAAAAAATTATGGGTGAGTACATCGGCATCAGTAAATTTTCAGCTTCGTCACGTCCCTATTATAATGGAAACTTTTAGTAAAGCACTAATTAGTCATTCCATGCGAAATCAACACAGCCTTTGACCTGACCATCTCCGATTTTCATGAAATTTGGGGAGTTGAAACTATGCATGAAACTTAGTAAGTATAAAAATTTTTAGTTTCGTGCGTCTTGTAATTGTTAAATTATTCAAGGTCAAAGTTAGCATAAATTGCCCTTTTTGAGCCCGCTTAGCTATATTAAATGTGCTATAACTCCGCCACTATTTTGCCTAGGAAGCTCAAATAAAGCTTATTGTACAGGGAATTGAATAAGCTTTCCAGTGATATATAACAAGCCCACCTTTGGATAAAAATATAATTTTGTCACGTGACCTTGACTTTTGACCTTGAATATCTCAAAACATGTCATCACCAAAAATCGTGAAAAAAATATATTTGGTCCCTCATTCCATACTATAAAATATATCAAAAACTCATTCTGGGACTGCAATGGGATCAGAAGATACAAAATAATATGTTTAACTATGTGACTGATAAAAGCCCCATTACATGAACTATGACGAGTCAAATGTCCCTTAACACCCTCTACAAAATGTAAAGGAGTTATCCTGGGTATAATTGGTCATGAAAGAAATAGGTTAGGCACAGGGAGATCCCTAGCCGTGTGTGTCAAGCACAGGTCCGGCATATTGTTGACCGCCATATTGAATTCAACGCAAAAATTTCAAAGTAAAGGGGCTGATGTCATATATCAAATCAGGCTATAATTTCACGAGAAATGAAGTGAGGAAGGTTTATCCAACATATATTTAACCAGCAAAAAGTTATACACATATCTTCCACTTACTATATATGCACATTATAATGTTGTCAATGTTCCTGTGAGCACACTCGTTGACGTCTCTCACACTCGCATAGAACATTTGGCAATGTAGCAGGTGCAACAACATCGCAAGCAGCAACTATGCCTTCTCTCAGATGGTCAATATCAGGGACTTTTAGTGCATGCACCATTCCCTTCAAATGTTTCTGAAGGTAAAAGTCCTCCTAAGATGTTAGATCTGGGGAATGTGCAGGCCTTTTAATAGATCCCCATCTGCCCATCAATCTACCTAGAAAATTACCATGAAGAAATTGCGAAAATGTCCACATACTGTGGTCACACTCTGTCCTGTTTCAAAACTCTCGAAAAGTGCCATATCCCGTAAGCAAGGGTGAAAAACCTGTTCGCTTAACAAATCCAAGCAGCCCTCATCATTTAAGGTTCCGTTGTTGAATATGGACCAACCATTTCCGTTCGCCATACATTATACCACATAATTAGCTTACCAGCAACAACCATTCGACTGAGCAAATCACAGGTATTGCATATTCTTTTTATTAACTTCACCGTGAACATAAAAATTAGCCTCGTCACTGAAGAATTTTTCATCCCAAATTAAGTGTCACGTAATTATTTGAGATACTTTTCCCAATATTCTTCACTATTCAACTATTTGGTTAATGTAACTGATTAAAATCATATGCAATGGTGCGTATACTTCTTTCTCTCCCGAGATGTCAGCGTGATCTCGATGAGTTCCTAACACGTTACGAGCATTCCAATGCTTCGTTTTTAACACCTCGAAAAGGATAAAATGGTTACAAGCATGCAGTAATAAATTTTTGCTGGTTAAATATATGTTGGATAAACCTTTGTCACTTCATTTCTCGTGAAATTCTAGCCTGATTTGATGTATCACATCACCCCCTTCCCTTTGAAATTTTTGCTTTGAATTCAACATGGCGGTCAACAATATGCCGGACCTGCGCTTGACACACACGGCTAGGGATCTCCCTGTGCCTAACCTATTTCTTTCATGACCAATTATACCCAGGATAACTCCTTTACATTTTGTAGAGGGTGTTAAGGGACATTTGACTCGTCATAGTTCATGTAATGGGGCTTTTATCAGTCACATAGTTAAACATATTATTTTGTATCTTCTGATCCCATTGCAGTCCCAGAATGATTTTTTGGTATGTTTTAGGGTATGGTATGAGGGACCAAATATATTTTTTTCACGATTTAAGTGATGACATGTTTTGAGATATTCAAGGTCAAAAGTCAAGGTCACGTGACAAAATTATATTTTTATCCAAAGGTAGGCTTGTTATATATCACTGGAAAGCTTATTCAATTCCCTGTACAATAAGCTTTATCTGAGCTTCCTAGGCAAAATAGTGGCGGAGTTATAGCACATTTAGTATAGCTAAGCGGGCTCAGAAAAGGCAATTTCTGCAAACTTTGACCTTGAATAATTTAACAATTACAAGACGGACGAGACTCAAAATTTTCATAGTTCCTACGTTCCATGCATAGTTTCAACTCCCCAAATTTCATGAAAATCGGAGATGGTCAGGTTAAAAATTGCACATATCTGTGTTGATTTGGCATGGAATGACTCTAATGTAAAACTAACCAGAAACTGTTTTCTGTTGTAAATATCAATGACTGTGAAATCTCATCCTACTTAATAATATGTATGTGTTAATCAAAGAGATAGTAAAGCAACCTTATGATAATAAAAATATAAAATTTTAATCGCCGCATCAAAGTGGATGTAAAAATATAATTGCAACTATAAATTATGAATACATCTTAAATTACTTCAACGTGTATTATCCTGAAGTATAAACATGTTGCAAATTACAATACTTGTGTATTTATATTTGAGTTTGTTAGTTGCTTCGTTCGCTTGATAATATTTGCTTCATATGTACAGACACCAGCAATAAAAAGGGATACTTATATTCTGAGATTCTTTCCCTGCAATTCGTAATGTGTGGTGCCAAACTCGACGTCGATAAGTGGATTTTAATAGTAAATTTTCAATGGGAACTTGTAGCACCGTCTTGCAGGGAAGGGAATATTTCAGGATGCATGTGTCTTATTTTCATTTACGGTGACTGTACGTACTTAGGGTATTTTCTCCCTCAACCAGTCCTATAGTCTGCCTTGTGTCTTCCCAACGACCGTCCTTCGATATATTGTCCACCATTGCAGTTGTTTATCTCTTCGCAGGTTCTTTCCTCTATATGTAGGTTCCTTTGTGTGTTGGTATATCTGACAAGCTTATGATTACATGAAACAGATGAAAGAACAAAGGCAGAGCTCAGGAAGGATTATCCCCTTCTTGCAAGGTGGCCTCCAAGTACCCTTTCTTAGAGCCTGAGTGTCCTGCAGAGCCTCTTAATGCATGGACAATGCTGGAAAAAGTCCCACCCAAAGAATCGAATCAGCGTCTCCTACGTGGCAGTCAGACGCCCTACGGACTGGACAACCCCGTATCTTAGATGACGATTAGGTTCTAGATGAGATATTTAGGAAGCCATATTTCGCACTTCGTACACCAGAAAGACGTGAAAATGTAATAGAATAAAATGTAATAGATTTAATGGAATTTTCAAGAGAAAGCCGGTTTTACTATATGGTAGTAAATGTTGGACTCTTCGTCAGCATGATAAAACTAGAATAAATTGTTCACAAATTATATTTTTGAGGTCTTTAAGTGGAGTAACCATGCGAGGCAAAATTAGAAGTGAAGAAATCCTACATAAATGGCGAAGCAGTGGTGGAAGAAATTAAAAAGCATCACTTAATGTAGAATCAACATGTTCTGAGGATGCCATATAGCAGTTTGCCTCGAAAAGTATTAAATTACAGGCCAGAAGGAAAAATAAATTTAGGAAGACCATATTTCCGAAAGAATCATCAATGATGTAGCGGCTCTGGTTATCCAAATCTGCAAGAGGAAGCAGGAGAGGAAGAAGAAGAAGAAGAAGAAGAGGAGAAGGAGGACGAAGAAGAAGGAGGAGGAAAAGAAGAGGAGGATAATGACGAAGAAGAAGAACGTGGTGTGATAAATATAATTAGAGAGATTTTAATTTGATTTTTCCTAATATTTAGAAAAAAAAATGGTTTTGAGAATTTTCATGTACGTCGCAAAGATATCAACTTGGAACGAGATTCCTAGACGGAGGAAAAAAAAATATATTCTGTTAGGTTCAAAGCGGTCGATTGCGACCTCGTGACTTCTTAGCGGCGAAGCTAATGATTTTCCTTCAATTGCTTCTCGGTCTCATAGCGATTACTGCCAGGTTTCACCCCCTTCCACCGACCCCCCACCACCTCCTCCAGACCTCCGATCTCCGAGCAAATCAAATCATGTAGAGACGTTATCCACGTCAGAAACGAAGGGGACCCAAATCTGTGCTACCAGTGCCCGGAACGTGGGCGGACCGTTGTAAGGTTGTTGCTGGTGTCCGCAGCATATGCGGGCAGGACGAAAGATCCATGGGAGCGAGGCGGATCAGAAGTGAATTGTCATATTGCGTGACTCCTACTCTTCCAATGAGATTTATCCCGCGCCTGTCGGGTCATTGTACAGGCTCGATGCCCATACAAACACGCTCTCCGCCAGGGCAGGATTGACTTCCGTGATTTTTCGTCGCTCTCTTTTAACGTCTTCCATTTTTTTCCTATTACTTCCCCCCACTCAATTTTCTTTTCTTTATTTCTTCTTTTCGTCTTTTATCGACAATTCTCTTCTATTTCTTTACTAGGGGTGACCCCTTGTGAAGACACTCAAATATCAACCTCACTTCCACGTAGTACACCCTGTACTGCATTTTGCAGACTAACGAGGCTCTGGCGTCTGGACTCACGGCCAGTATAATCCTCCGTGGGACTCGTCTTTGTGCTGTCCTTCATCTATTTTATCTAATCACCATTAATCCTCATGTTTGCGATTGGTCAAGGGTGGCAGGTACTTTATCTAATCTTAGAACCTTTCATCATGATCTTCGCTATTAGCCAAAACTGGAAGAAACGCGAAGTAAAATAAATCAATTCAATCAATCAATCAACTATTTCTCTACTAGTTTTCTATCCATTCCTTTAGGAATATTTTTAGAAATATGGCAACTCTGCGTTTGGGATATACTGTCTGGCTGGCTTAGCCGAGACCATGGACGGAAGTGTGCATGCGCCAACCGGACGCGTTCAGTGGCTAAATAGGAGTGACAGTAAGCGGGTTCCTTGAAAATCGTATACTGTAGAAACAGCAATGAAGTTTCAACGTAGTAACATCGCCGCCAAAATGCATACAGAGATGTTTACGAATTATGTAAGGGTTAGGTAAGCCAGTCATATACTATATCAGCAAACAGAACAGGAAAGTATTCATATAGTCACATTAGTAGATATTATAATTAACACAAATGTACATAACATTAATCAGGATAGTATTTAATAATAATAATATTGTTGTATATAGAATTATAAGTATAAATGTAGTAACTTGAATGGTTGGTGACATTTTCTAGCAAAACGAGGGTGTTTTGTAGAATGTGCAACACGGGCCAAAACGTCCCAATTTTCCTCATTCCACTTCGAAACGGTTTGTTGCCAATTGTAAGAGCCATCACAAACACAACACTGAAAGCGGTAATAAACACAACAAGCAAACCCCCACAAGCGAAATACCACAGGGTAGTTCGGCGAGTGCTTCTCCCTGCTTCCCCTCTCGCGTTTGAAATCGTCCTTTCCAGGTAGTTTCGTCTTCCTTGGCCGGACTGTATACACACATACTGCTTAATAATTCCTGCATAAGAGGAAAATCTTACCATGCTGAATGAACTAGGGTAAGATGATATGTAAGTGCAAGATATGTCGTTTATATCACTCAAACATCCTTCAAGAAACCGCTGGGCTCTAGTCGGCAGGGTGGGGGACTTTGCCATACGGGGGACTTTGTGTACTTTCTCTTTCACAGCATTCGCAAATCAGTCATTTCTGATTCTAGGAATAAGTGATCTTCCGTCAGCAGGAAGTCAAGGAATTAACGAAATAACCGAAGACTAAGAAAATATATATTACACATTTTAATATACTTAAATATATTTTACATATATTAGGACACCTAGATCCTAGAATGCTAGCTTCCCTGCAATGCATTATGTGGGTTGCCTAACTAGACGGCAATAGCAGAACTTTATTAAAAAGTTGCTATTGAAGTCGGCTCATCGTCGTAGAATTAGTCAACACACATAACGCATTGCAGGGTAGCCAGTATTTAAGGATGTAGGTGTTCCATTTCTATTGAAGGTGAATGTATGTATTTCACATGTTGTACTTCCTTCGTGGCGTAGTGATAACGTCGCGGCCTTGTATTCAAGGGGTCTCGAGTTCGATACCCTCTGGAGGACCGTTATCGTTCCGATCCAGCCAAGGAAGTATTTAGAGGGATCCTGGGGGTCCGTACCCCCATCCCGAAATACTTATAGAGTACTAAAATTAAATAATGAAAATATAATTGTTTCAGTATTTGTTATATAATCCATGGTTATTTATTGCCGCCGAACTTATTGGAAGGCAAGGAATTTTGGATCAATCGGCTTTGAAGAACAGTTCCAATGACTTATAGGCATAAAAGATTAATCAGAAACTTTAATTATCATCAACTGGCTCCAACACCTTTTTGATATTCAATACATATTCATTTCTTCGTGTACTTGACATTAATTTACTTGCCAGGGCAGTTGTATTTATACAAATTTTGACGAGCTTAACTGAACGTAAGCTAGATAATGAATACGTGCTGTTATATCTCTATTCTTATGCCGTCTTTTTAACTATTCATGTAATAATAGTACAATATTAATTAATATTATTTTAATTTTATGATTTTTATCATTGTTATTGAGACACTTGGTCGGGCCCGCCCGAAATATATATCAAGATACCTCCCTGGATCCCACTTTAAACTGTACGTACAGTCCCAAATAGTTCTCCTTTGCATTAAATGGACTTAAAACAACATCTCAATTTAACTCCTGTTTCACATGTTAAAGCTATATAAAAATCCGTGCCTTAATGATAATTACTTAATATGTACTTTGATATAAGGTTCGCATTTAAATGCTCACCGAATTCCAAGAGACAGATAGCTGCAGCACAACAGACCTTCTTGATTTTATTTTCTCGATTACATTCAAACAAACCCAGACCTAGACATCTTGGAAAATAAACAGCAATTTCGCTAGTCTCTCGCAACTGGTAAATTCATCATGCGTTTTCCCAGTTGTTTTTTTTTTCCTTCGCGTTTCCCTAGCAAACAATCACCCCCAGTCATAAGGCCTGAGTACGTGGGAACAACGGTTAAGCAGTTTGTCAATGTCCGGTGCAGGAGGGGCTGCCCTACAAAATCTCTCCATGGGAAGTTTGTTTCTTTTCTCCCTTTTTTTACCGGTTCCCTCTAAGTCGGTTCCCGCAACTTGCTATCCGGGACTTTGGTATCTGGAGAGCGTCACAGCTGAAGTTTGGAAACAGTCCATTCCTGTGGCGAAGGCGGAGAGAGGTTCGCCTCACTTACCCGCTCCAAAGGCACCTCAGAACTTCAAAATTGACGTTTCCCGAAGACCCTGCCCGGAAAATAGGCGGTTGGGTCTCAACCGTCAAGCGTCGAGACATTCTGTTCTCTTCCTGAAAAGAGTCAAAGCATTCTCCTTCACATATTCCACTGAACGAGCATCGTATTTTTTTCTTTTGGTGGAAATTTTTCTAATATCAAAATTCGAAATTTTTACATTTAGAAAGGATTTTCCAGCAGAATTTCTAGAAATTTTCTCTTCCTACATGTTAGCTAATTTTTGCTTGGAATAATATTGACGCAAACTTTTGTGTAAATTATTTAATCGTTACGAGCAAATTTACCGTTATCCTTACCGAAAAACTTCAACTCAAATTTTCACAAAGTTTTTTTCATATTAATATAAAAGGCTATAATTTTTATATTTACCTCTTGCATTAATAAAATTCCCCCCTAAAAAAAATGCAACTTCTCTTCCAAGAATTTTCCTCCCAGAAGCAAGTGTTTGTGTTCTGTATTTTGCTTAATGTTTGTGTCGTATCTAATTGTGTAGGTTAACTGAGACGATGAGAATGGATGATGAAATTATGAATTAGAAAATTAAACAAAAATAGAAATATGTTACTGTTAATTATATGCTGAGAGAAATACAGTTTCAGTATCCGAGGTAATTCTGCTGCAGACAATTGTTATGCAACTAGAATGCGAACAACAACATGGTATGGACAATAAAACTTCAACTACTATACTAGATCAAGATGCTACGGTTAGTGCAGCTACAACTGATGTCCGGACATGAAGTGCCAAGAACTATATGACTACTATTTGTTCAAGGAGAACACGTTGAAACGAAGAAGGCGACTGCTGCTAGTGTAAGGGGAACAAGCTGCAAGGGGCAACACGACTACAACTAGTGTAAGGAGAAGATGCTGCAAGGAGGGGCAACACAACTGCAACTAGTGTAAGGAGATCAAACTGCAAGGTACAAGACGACTGCAACTAGTGTAAGGAGAAGAAGCTGCAAGGAGGGGCAACACAACTGCAACTAGTGTAAGGAGATCAAACTGCAAGGGACAGGACGACTTTTTTAGTGTAAGGAGAACACGCTTCAAGGAGCAGGGCGACTGCAACCAGTGTAAGGAGAACAAGATGAAAGGGAAACACTACTACAACTAGTATTAGGAGAACAATCTGACATAGCAACACGACTGCAACTAGTGTAAGGAGAACAAGTTGAAAGGGGCAACACGACTGCAACTAGTGTAAGGAGAACAAGTTGAAAGGGCAACACGACTACAACTAGTGTAAGGAGAACAAGTTGAAAGGGGCAACACGACTGCAACTAGTGTAAGGAGAACAAGTTGAAAGGGCAACACGACTGCAACTAGTGTAAGGAGAACAAGCTGAAACGGGCAACACGACTGCAACTAGTGTAAGGAGAACAAGTTGAAAGGGCAACACGACTGCAACTAGTGTAAGGAGAACAAGCTGAAAGGAGCAACACGTCTGCAACTAGTATAAGGATAACAAGCTGAAAGGGGCAACACGACTGCAACTAGTGTAAGGAGAACAAGTTGAAAGGGCAACACGACTGCAACTAGTGTAAGGAGAACAAGTTGAAAGGGCAACACGACTGCGACTAGTGTAAGGAGAACAAGCTGAAAGGGTAACACTACTACAACTAGTATTAGGAGAACAATCTGACATAGCAACACGACTGCAACTAGTGTAAGGAGAACAAGTTGAAAGGGGCAACACGACTACAACTAGTATAAAGAGAACAAGTTGAAAGGGCAATACGACTGCGACTAGTGTAAGGAGAACAAGCTGACAGAGCATCACGACTGCAACTAGTGTAAGGAGAACAAGCTGACAGAGCAACACGACTACAACTAGTATAAGGGGAACAAGCTGAAAGGGGCAACAAGACTGCAACTAGTGTAAGGAGAACAAGTTGAAAGGGCAACACGACTGCGACTAGTGTAAGGAGAACAAGTTGAAAGGGCAACACGACTGCGACTAGTGTGAGGAGAACAAGCTGACATAGCAACACGACTGCAACTAGTGTAAGGAGAACAAGCTGACAGAGCAACACGACTGCAACTAGTGTAAGGAGAACAAGCTGACAGAGCAACTCGACTACAACTAGTATAAGGAGAACAAGCTGTCAGAGCAACACGACTGCAACTAGTGTAAGGAGAACAAGCTGACAGAGCAACACGACTACAACTAGTATAAGGGGAACAAGCTGAAAGGGGCAACAAGACTGCAACTAGTGTAAGGAGAACAAGTTGAAAGGGCAACACGACTGCAACTAGTGTAAGGAGAACAAGTTGAAAGGGCAATACGACTGCGACTAGTGTAAGGAGAAGAAGCAGACAGAGCAACACGACTGCAACTAGTGTAAGGAGAACAAGTTGAAAGGGCAACACGACTGCAACTAGTGTAAGGAGAACAAGTTGAAAGGGCAACACGACTGCGACTAGTGTAAGGAGAACAAGCTGAAAGGGTAACACTACTACAAGTAGTATTAGGAGAACAATCTGACATAGCAACACGACTGCAACTAGTGTAAGGAGAACAAGTTGAAAGGGGCAACACGACTACAACTAGTATAAAGAGAACAAGTTGAAAGGGCAATACAACTGCGACTAGTGTAAGGAGAACAAGCTGACAGAGCATCACGACTGCAACTAGTGTAAGGAGAACAAGCTGACAGAGCAACACGACTACAACTAGTATAAGGGGAACAAGCTGAAAGGGGCAACAAGACTGCAACTAGTGTAAGGAGAACAAGTTGAAAGGGCAACACGACTGCAACTAGTGTAAGGAGAACAAGTTGAAAGGGCAACACGACTGCAACTAGTGTAAGGAGAACAAGTTGAAAGGGCAACACGACTGCGACTAGTGTGAGGAGAACAAGCTGAAAGGGTAACACGACTACAACTAGTATAAGGAGAACAAGCTGACAGAGCAACACGACTGCAACTAGTGTAAGGAGAACAAGCTGACAGAGCAACTCGACTACAACTAGTATAAGGAGAACAAGCTGACAGAGCAACACGACTGCAACTAGTGTAAGGAGAACAAGCTGACAGAGCAACTCGACTACAACTAGTATAAGGGGAACAAGCTGAAAGGGGCAACAAGACTGCAACTAGTGTAAGGAGAACAATCTGAAAGATGCAACATGACTGCAACTAGTTTAAGAACAAGCTGCAAGAGGCAATACAACTTCCAATAAAATAATGTCCACTGACAGTACATTTTAACTAGTAGAAAGAATCTTTTCACAAAAAATGAAAACCACATTAAATTCAATTTTAATTGCTCCAATTTCATTGTTTCTCAAAATACAATTTGTTCGTTTTGCATTACCTTTTAGAGAACGTTAGCAGACGGAGAATACAATACTATTTACATCGCAAAAAAGGCTTTTCGAAAATCCGTACCGGCGAGTCTCGGCCAGTTAGCGGGGAGCAAAAAACTGCGACCACATAGCGCCGTCCGCTCTAATGAAATGGACACTGTTGAAACCTTTTTGCGTAATAAAGTTTCCATTATTTGTCCACTATTTACCGGTCGGATAAATGTAAGCCAAGCCAGCCAAGTGAGAATTTAAATCTGGGGGTCTGCCCCCCATCTCTAAAAAAAAAAGCTCTTTATGGCGGGGGATCTAGGTGGAGAGGAAAAACGCAGTGTGTTGCAAACCCGCATTGGTAATGCCGTTAAACAAGTGAGCGTTACACATGATTGGTTCTTAGATCGCCATTCGCTCTCCCTTATTGGTGCGTCTGCCGGGCTGGGAGCCAGCTGTTGACAAGCGCTACATGATAAAACCATTACAGACCTGTGCTTGACGCAGCTACCCCCCCCTCCCCCCGCCCTGAGTCCGAATTCAGTTCACGCTTTCAGAGGCAATTTGCGATGCGTCAGCTATTATCCACTCTTGTGACGACGAGGGATTTTCATTTTAGGTTCGAAATGGAATGAGAATTCAAACAGAACAGCGTGCGAGCTTTTCTGTACAGCCAAGGCCATTCAGATCTGAGGGAGGTGAGGAGAGAGGGGGCGCTCATTGGACCATTCAGTGTGGACCTCGCTGGAAGCGATTTTGATTCCCTCCCCCCTTCTTCTCCCATTCATTTCACAAAAAAAGCCTGCTTTTAGTCTGTGACTGACGCAATCGTAATGAAAGTCTGTGCATTCACGGATATAATTTCACTAAGATGTCACAATTCGTGCACCTCGCATTTTGACTGGTACGTTTGGGTACATTCCATAAGTTCCAAGAATGATTCACTTAGCGTCTTCCTTAACGTTACTCTATCATACTGATGGGAATAAATGCTATATCCTCATACCATTGTTTTTTTTCAAGAATTGCAGAGAATCACATACTTTTCAAGGTATTACAATCCAGGTCCAGAAACCAATAAATTCTAATGGGTTCTATTGGATTCCCCAAAAGGACCGGAGCCTTTTTTGCTTGCACAATTTCAATTCCTTCCAAGTTGGGTATTGTTTAATTTCAATATGGATCTTGGTACGTATTTAAATTGATCTGAAAGAAAGGTTCCTGGACGGTATTTAAATTGGCCCGGAAAAAGTGTTCCTAGACTGTATTTAAATTGATCCGGAAAAAGGGGCGGGGTGTAAGTTTTCCCTCTTCCCTTCCTGGTTAGGTTTTGCTCACAGACACAGGGTGACCAGTCAATCAGTACAGACAAGGACAATAGCATTCTATATGGTGGGACTAAATTTTCTCATAATGTTAAATTCGGTCATAGATTGGAGTTAAGGCACATTAAACTACAGCTTTTGTTACCATATCCTTCGCTATAATTTTGCAAGAGACTCTGTGCTGTCTATGGCGCTTCCAGGAAACACGAGGAGATGGTCTCCTAATCGTTTGCCGTGTTTTGTTTTATGTATTTCTTGCTTTTTATTTCATTTATTTCTTTGCACTACAACTAGCGTAAGGGGATAAGCGGCTACACGCAACACCACTGCAGTTATCGTTGGAAAGGAACTGCAACTAGCGTAGTGAGGCAATTGGCGCTAGGTGCAACTCGATTGTAGCTAGCGTGCAGAGAACTGGCTGAAGTTAGAGTAATTCGCGTGCACAAAGGATACAGAAAACAAGTTGGGAAAAAAACTGAAACTGGAATCACAAGCTCATAACAATACTACTACAACTAGTCTAGCGACGGGTTAAGAAACTACGATCAACATCACTGCAACCGTTGTACGGAGTACATGCTGTAAATAGAATATTTGGACCGCAAATCATATTTGGAAAACACGTTACTACTACAACTAGCGTTCCGAGAACACTGCAAGGAGAGCCTTTCTCAATTGATAATGAAAACCACATTCATTCCATCTTCAAAAGCGTACTTTGAATTTTTCCTTTCCTGTAAGAGGAGGAACTTCCACTTTCTCGTCCTGAGAGAACCATTCCCTGCGTTTATCTCTCTTCCCAAAGAAGTCGTTTTCTTCTGGTTCACTAGAGGGCTATCTGCATCTTCATTCCAATAACCTTAATCTGCATGGATGGTTATTGAGGATCGATACTCGGCAGCCAAATTTACTTGAATCTTTCCAAAAGATACGCAAGGAGCGGAAAAGTTTCTGTAAGAAAAAAAAATCTATTTTTTGATATTGATTTTGTCTCCGGGAATCTTAATGGGCGTCTTCCAGGGAACATTTGTCTTCGGACATCAACAGCAAAAGAAGAAATTGAAAATTTTTATGTCTGAAAAATACATAAATGTTCGATTTACATTTCTCATGCCTAATTAATTAGATAATATTTTATGGCTCACCCCTGTTCATATATCAATTTTATTACATTTGAGTCATTTACACTCTTTTTCGACTGCTGGAGATTAGAACAAAGTCTAGTCATTCTCAAGACTTTTATCACCGAAGAAGTGAAAACTTAAGAATGTTGTCTGTTTTACCAAAGCAACCATGTCCTGTCTGCCAGTCTGTCTACTGTGTCGACACTACAGGAACTACTGCAGTCAGAAAGATAATTTGGTGTCCACAAAGAGCTACCGAAACTCTTTTCGGAACGTAAGTAGCCTTGATGAATTCCATGTCCCCGTGTACACATGAGTCAACAATAGTGATCACGTGACCTATCGATATCAAACGGACTATAATGGAATTTTCATGACTTTATGGGCACAGAAGAAAAACTTAGGAATTAGTTCGCTCACGAGTCAATTATTGCCATACATTTAATAATAGAAGCGCCAACTTTTCGGGTGGAGGGGGGAAATTTCTGGGGTAAAATGGCCATAAACTATATCTGGTACACCGATATGTGTCGGTAGAAAGTGCCCCTTTACCCTAAGGCGTCTGACGAACTAGTGCTTCGCATGAAATACTTTTTTAAATAATCCCCGGACAATGTAGGATATCCACTTTCCGTCATTATCTGATTAAACTTTAAGGATGCATAGACCGTTTAAAATGGGACACCTATTGTATCAACGAAACATATCCGACACTGCACCGTAAACGCAGCCCAAGTTCTCTCTATCCCCCCCCTCCTCTCTCTCTCTCGAATGTAGATTGTCATCCCCTAAAACCAGTTCCCTACCAGCATCCTCGCGATAATCGAAGACCATTCTCAGGAACCACTTTATCTTCCTATGAGCAACTACCAGCATACGTCAACTCTGCAGACGCCAGCAATCACTCGTCTTCCCTACCAGACACGTCATTGTGATAGCGACAAGCGAAACGCTGCAAAGTAATATTTTGCAATGTTCCTCTTGAAAGAGAAGAGAAATTTGGCAATTTTTTAAAGGATTATAGCCAAAACAAAGATTAAACTGGGGAGAATTTAATTTGTTGTACTATTTAGTTAACTTGTTAGCAAAGAAACAGTATTACAGGATAACAATTACTAATAGGTATGCACTCTTATCCCATTCACCTACTTAGATGTCATTTATCGACGTTCCATAGATTAAACCTACATATAACATTTGGCTGGAAGAATGAGTGAACCGAAAGCTTTCAAATTAAATAGTCATGGTTCTTCCATCAGCTATGCCGAATAAAATACGGACTTAGTTAAAGTTATCAAGATGTTCGATATCTGGAGTAGGTCTGGACGACTCGCTTCAGTTGTGAAAGAGTGCTCTGGTATGCACGCGTGGAACTCGGAGCGAACAAGGTTACTGTAGCGTTGTGTGGCGGCAGAAACAATGGATAGGGAGTAAGCAAGGACGCAGGCCTTCAGGTGCAATGTGTAGGCGACAAGGTCGCGGTGCACAGAACGCTCGCCAGCTCCCACAAGTGAATACGAGTTGCCCAAGCTGTGCTAAATTCCTAACAAGGTGGTAATGTATATATTCAGCCAGGAAAAAGGACAAAATGTTGTTGTTCAACCTTCCGTGATCATGAAGATGGTAGGTGCTGGTTGCCAAAATACTGTTTTATGTTGTCCATATGTGGGAACGATAGACACAGTGTCCGATGGAACTAGATACATTCTTAGGGAGGGGCAAGAAGGGCACTGGCCGGAGGCGCCGGGCCGTGAGCCACGTGTAAATTAATAGTCTCTTGCATGCTTCTAAGACATTGGTGCTTCTTCATATAATGAAAAAATCGGAGATCCTATTTGTACATCTCACGAATTCAAGAGAATAATTTAATTTATTATAAGCCACGCACATCTTAGGGTTGATTCTGGTTATTGATTTTTTTGTCTGTGTGCGGGGACGGAGATAATTGTAATTATAGGCAAAAGACTGTCAGGAACATAACATTTTAACATACAAACTTACAGTAACTGTGTGCTGGTTTGTCTGTCATAATTATTCGGACAAAAAATCACAAACTACGATTTACAGAGTATCTATTTTCAGTGGTAATTGATAACCAACTTTTCCTGCATGCTTTACATTTTCATTTTGAATGGAATTAATAACACCTATTGTCTATGGCATTTTTCTTTGTAATAGTGACAAAACTACAATTTTCGGTTCGAGAATATATTTCATTTCCTCTGTCTGAATTTTCTTTGCAAGTATATTGGAATTATATCTAGCTTGAATTCATAAAATGCTTCTATACTATAATTAATTTCACCCCTTTCCTGAATGTTTGACTTCATTACAAAAGGAGAGGAATAATTAACACACCACCAGAGAGGCCAATCTGTCTAAACGATTATGCGATTCAGTGCACAAGTACTTTCATGCCCATTAATTTGTCTTAATAGCCCTATATTGCAATTGACAGTTTTTACATTTTTTATTGTTTCACATGAAGCACTGGTCAGTTGTTAACGAGTGTTCAATTGGTACTGATGCCAATCCAAGACAAGACGCATAATAATGAACATAGTTATTCTTTATTAAATAACACAGTATTCATCATATTACAGTAGACAAACTAAATCTCATAAATTCATTGGAACATTTTTGTATTATAAGGCACGAGAAATACTATTTGCCCCAGTCCCAGAATCTGCATAGTACCGGATCTGGACGGAATGCATAGTTGACTATGAAGATGTATGGAACATAGGTTAAGAATTGTGGTTGCTACTAATGTGCCATTTTTCTGCACGACTGGACAGGCCTCACATCGAAAACAGAGATTCGGTAGCTCCTCCTGGGCTTTCCAGCGTGAGATTGCTGGCATCTAATCTGAAACAGAATGATTATCGTCCATTTAGACGCCTGGCAGCAAGCATACACTTCCACATGGGTTGGTGGGTGCGGAAACTCCTTGGACAAACATGTACAGAGAGAAATCATGTTTGTCTTCGACTGTCGAAGTTATTAATTCCTGTATGGTTTTTACCTTACTGTATTATGCAGCGTGCCCCAGTTAAAAGTAGCCTGATATCATGTACTGATGATCTTGAGTATCTACCACGGTTCACGTTACAATGGACAATTCCATTAAACTTGTGCAATATAGCCGTTACTTTCCTCATAGACAAATGTCCTTGGGCCGAGATACTTTTAACTGGGACACTTAATAGTTTCGCTTCCAATGATAAAAGGCGATCTCTTGACGTAAACGGAGCTCCAACCGGTATCGTAGCGATGCAGATGGAGATGAATAAGTATCCATTTCACAAGGTGTTCTTTCACATTCAACAAAATCACTTGTTAATCCTATTATGCTTCCTCAGGAATCGCGTCTCCTTTTTTTAAAAAAAAATCTCTCTCTCTCTCTCTCTTCATCTCCAGGCACAGTGCACCATCCCAGCATCCCTTTTTCAAGAGAGGGAAGCGTCATGTGATAACATGTTGCTCCAGATCTTTTGTTCCAGGAGAACCATCTTCCCTCTCTTTTTTCCGACTTTCTTTTTGTGTCGTCTCCCTCCATCCCTTCCTTCCTCTCTCTCTCTCTCTCCTCTTTTCGGCATCCTCCACCAGAGCGCGTCCGTGTCCCACTTCATGTCAGATGCCATCAACACTCCTGATAACGGCAGTCGCCCTGGGCTTGGCAAATACAGATTCCATTTGCGAACTTTCAGCGTATCCTGCATCGCTGAAACCCGCAACGGGAGTTGTGCAAAATGCGATTTCTTCTACAGAAATGGCATGAAAGGGAGGCGCGTTTGTAAGAGCCTTTTTCGAAACTGCTACCGTCCTCTTCTATGTATAGAGGATTCTGCTTTTTATTTCCTTCTCTACCCTCTCCCAAGAGAAATAGTCACTCTTCCTTCGAAAGTGGAGAAGTCGCTAAACAACTCGTAAATTAAGAGCATGACGTAGCCTTGTACAGTCACGAGAAATTTAGTGTTGTAGAATTACTGAAAGCAACTTAGAAACTCCCACAATTTATATATGGCGTAGTGCTTACGTCGTCACCTTGTAATCAAGGGGTCCAAGGTTAGACACCCGGTGGAGGCAGATAGTGGTTCAGATCCCACTTTGAACTGTGAGTCCAGTCTCGATTAGCCATACTGTGCATAAAGTGGACATAAAACACAAACTCAATAAATCAATCAAAGCTTTACTGTAATACAATCTTATGTAACATTACCAATGGACGTTAACCGTTATTAGCGTTGTATACCAGTAAAAGCTATAAGTCTTAGCTAATTTAGGCTTTCCAGTGATTCTTTGTAAACTCTACATCTCTCTCGACTGTACATATAGGGTAATCAAATTATATAGACGTTTCGAATTTTTACATATTACAAAAATCATATCGACTAATATATTCTATATATTTTTTTCCTTGGATTAAAGGTTCTGGTACTCTTCAAAATGTTTTATCATTATTACTCTGTTCATTATATAAATTACTCAAAAATATTGTGACACATGCTCGTAAATGATTGTGCATCTACGAAGTTACTGGGTGGCGTGTGGTCAGCACGACGTACACCCAGCCGTTGTACACCAGGCTATGCTACTCATTAGTAGCTACCCACTTTCCTCACGATGGTGGGTGGCCATCGGTCCCACACACAGGCCGAAATCTAAATAGAAAAAATGTTACGCTTCCCCCCCCCCCCCCGGAGACTCCAACCTGCGTTCGTCCCGGGCCCAAGCCCAAAGCCTGGCGCCTTAGACCGCACGGCCATGGATATATATGCGTATAGTATGCCCAAAAAATATATCCACTGCATTATGATTTGTTAACTTCATTACTATTGTTATACTTTACCAGCTTTTCGTGTATCTGATGTTTATTATCTATTAGAAAATTTGGCCAATGGGTTAGTAGTACACCCACCAACACTTGATTCTACTCTCTAGAAATTTAGTAATCTATGTTTGGGACATAATTAGCAGTTACCCTTACATATATAACAACGGCAGTAACTAGGATAATACATTGAGGCTGACAGTTAACGAACTAAATTGTGAAAACAATAAGACTTCCATCTTCTAGGTATTTTGAAAATAATTTTTCCTTCATAATTTCTCTCACCTTAGAGATATCCTACAAAAATAGATGTACAGTCACGGACACTTCTGGGTTGTAATGAATACATTGACGTTTAGTGGAATCGTTACAACCCAGCAGTGTCCGTGACTGTACAAGGAAGGCCAATACCAAGAAGAAATAAAAAAAAAATAATGTGAACATGTATTTAAAAACTAGGCTCCATTATTACATGTACAATACATGCTTATTTACTGTTAACGTTGCATTAATTACGCTTTCCATCAACACGATGTAGGTGAAATTACGGTGTATTATTAATTTCTTCAGCATGTTTACCTGCAAATAAATTACACTACTATAAAAAATGGAAATTAAACGGGAGAAAATTTTAAACGTGTTTCCTAGCACAAATGCTGGTTTAAATTTATTTGAGACCATTACCATTTTAAATTTAAGCTTACACACAGCACACCCAAGGAAAACAGAACATGGTAACTGCAATTAATTGACAGTCTCCTAGTTTGCGAATTATTTGTTGCGTAAACAGGTGTGGAGAGCGATTAAAGATGAAATAGGAATTCCATGTTTAGGATGAATCAAGAGCAAAATGTTTAATGGACATTTCGAAATACTGAATTGTACACATATCTCTCATAAACAAACAAACATTTCATATTGCTATATTTGCATTCAAATTTATATAAATATTTACTTAATAAGACAGACGTAAATTGAACATACAGTGTAGATGTGTGTTCATTTGTACTTTCCTGTTTGGAATTCATTTGAGGAATGTAAGTCTGTAACAATAATGCATATACGCTGCAATATGTTCTGAGTTATGGTTAGTCGCAAACTCGTTTCTTGAGTTTGGAGAATTTTTTTCCTATTTTCAATTTTTTTTAAAAAAGGAGGCGGTTATGTAGTAAATGGCAAAGTAAGGAGAGAGCTGTCATATATACACTCTGTGCCTAGAAACCCCGGAGCAAGCAAACGAAAACAAATCTCTGAGCTAGTAGTGATTCGAGAGAGCTCGACCAATAAACGCGCGAGAAAAGAATTTAGCACATGAAGGGAAAAGAGCGGCTGCAGCTACCAGCCGTTTGTAGCAGCGCGCACTGCTGTGTTCCGCCTGCTCGTTTCCTTCCTTTTGTACCGTTATGCGCGTCCTTCGTCCACAGATTCGATAGACATGAGAGTGCTGCAGGGAGAGGATTTCCCTCGAGCGCCAAATAGTTCGCACTGACCACGCTAGATAGCGTACGGAATTGAGAGCTTCTTCGCTCGAGCGAATAACGCTCGAACAGGCAAAACGAGCGGTCAGGAACGTATACTCTAGGCTAGCTAGGCTAACTGCGAAGCCTGAAGTCTAGGGAATAAAATGCAGGAGAAAAATCGATAAAAAATTTAAAATAATATTATTCATATCAGTGAGATGATGATGCTGATTCTGAAGTTGGCAACCTGATTTCTTATGAGTTGGCAACCTGATTTCCTATGAGTTGGCAACCTGATTTCCTATGAGTTGACAACCTGATTTCTTATGAGTTGGCAACCTGATTTCTTATGAGTTGGCAACCTTATTTCCTATGAGTTGGCAACCTGATTTCCTATTAGTTGGCAACCTGATTTCCTATGAGTTGGCAACCTGATTTCCTATGAGTTGGCAACCTGATTTCTTATGAGTTGGCAACCTGATTTCTTAGGAGTTGGTAAATTTATTTTTTATCATATATAGCCTAGGACCACGTAACATAGTGAGATAGCCCAGATGTTGGACTCAGTATACGTCACTGCGAGCGATATACGCTCGAATCCCAGTAGTTCATGTATAACCGTAATGCACTAACGGGCCATGTACAAATATTGTACGTCACTAACCTATAATTTTCTTATGATTTTATGAAGTAGAAGCGCCAAAGCCACAGAGGATATTTTCGTGGCCATCTTTCTAAAATCAAAAGAAAATTCAAGCAGGAAGATTTGAGAATATACTTCTTTAAATATTACGTGTCCCGCGATTGAATGTCGCATTAATTCTTAATAGAAAAATATAAACCAAACAAGTTTATCAGAAACAGCCATGACGTGCCCATGCCTATTTTTCCACGCTTGTCGCCACATGAGAAACAACTCTCAAGTCACACGACAGATTAGAAATTTAAATATCATTTCAATCTGAAGCAGGCAAAAGAGAATAGGAAGAAATAAAAACGGGGGCAAAAAGGAATAAATAAAACTCACGAAAACCAAGCCCTCAACATGCAACCGCCTGCACTGGAAATGGGCGCCAGGAGGGGAGGGAAAACACGGAAATGTGCGGAAACAACGGGACGGTTTCCATATCTTGTGCCGAGTTACACTTAACCTGTGGTTATTTTTTGCACGTTAGTGAAACGTCACCAGGTAGTAATGCCGGAAGTAGGTGCGATTCTGATGCCTAATCTGCTTGGTCGGTGGGAAAACTGCGCAGTTGTACCGCTTCCTATACTCGAGAGCGGTGCCCTTTGTAAAGCCGGTCGTTGTGGCATTCTTCGTACGGCTTGAATGTCGTTTTACATGGTGATGTAAAATTCATGAAACACGCTGCGGCGGTCACGGTTTGAGCTCCCATGCGAATTAGGCACTGAAGAAAGAATGATTAAAGAGTCAGTATTTTGAGTGCAGGCTATGAAAGTTTCCCCGATGTGGACTTTTATGTTCTGTCGTGTGTCCTTTTATGAATGTAATCTGATTAAAGGTGGGGAAAAGTGGTGGTAAGTGCGAGCGTCAGAAACATCAATTCAGGAGCCACAATAGATACATGAGCAAACATGTTGGAGCTGTGGTTACAGTGCGTGGACAATGCAGCTTGTCTTGATTGGCAATAAAGTTTGTTGAACTGCTGCCAGAACAGTCCTACAACTTTCGGTTTGCAAAAAGATAAGCTTTCACCTATGCATTTCAATGTGTCATGATGGTCATATTCTTAATCTCAGCAATGATGGAAGTGATGTGATAAGCACAGCGCTCCGACCCCCTTGCTACCTTAGTTTTGCTCTCGGGTAAAGTCAAGATCAAAGATACTTGGAGGAAAATAATCACTCACAATTTTAATTCATTTTTCCCCTGTGCACAAAAGTCTTGCTTGTGCATGACGTGCTAAAGTGAGAGTTTAATTCGTTAACCTCATATTGCACAAGCCAAGCCAAGCCAAGCATATTGATTAGCACAGCGCACTGGGTTTTCTCTCATCAATATCATCATATCGTCACTCAGCCACATCTTCGCGATTAGCCAAAACAGAAGAAAAGCGAAGTAAAATAAGCCAAAGCAAATCAATCAATCATATTGCAAATATAAAGTGATTTAATAAGCTGATGAGCAAATTGTGTACACACATATATGAACTTGTCTTGTCTGTACCCTTTGATTAGAGAATGAGTAGGTAAGCTCTTGAAAATAGTTTCTTCGAAAATTGAATCTCAGATGTTACTCTTTAATGGTATTAATTTTCTAACGAGATTGAGTTCTATAAGGCAGCTCATAAACTTAAAAGTACGCAAGCTAACACTTACAACGTCCATAAAATTTATCAACGTGTACAAAAGACATAAAGGAGAATAACTATTCTTAATCCAGTTTTTTTTTTCTCGCTAAGAACTAGTTTCGCCACTCCAGTCTTTGTGAGGTATATCGTGTTATTTGCGAACTGTATGTGAATTCAGCTGTATAACTGGCTCCTGATCTCTTTGAAGGGTACCAGAAGATAGCTTTAAAGAAGGATCTGATTAAGTGTTAGAGGCAACTGTCGCAGGAATGTTATTGCGTGACATACACGTATAAAATTTGCATATTAATAGCAACGAGAAGCTCGGAAGAGGACCATTATTACAAACCCAAACAGGGGACCAACCGCTGCCTTCAGCCTCAATACTGCATCGCCAAACCGCAAATGAAATAGCAGCAGGTTGACCGCTTACCCCAAAATGACTGATGCGTACCGCGTTACTCGCACCAATATGTACCTCAAATACTTCTACAAACCCTAACTGTATATCGCCTTTAATAAATTAATTACATTACATTATCACAAGCAGATTCTGTAGTACACTTGGGTTATTTCATGCTGCTTATTTAGATGGTAATGCATGATCGATTATAGGTAATATGAGGTTGATGAGGATGATTTAGTCTGGGTTAAAAAAACGTGAAGTGCTCCCCTGTGCATTGCACAACGCCATGGAGCCGTAAAAGGGGTGTGGAGTTAGGTCTGAACACTTTCTTGATCACGATCGAAGGTGAGGGATGATGTGATCAGCACCACGCTCCTGGCCGCCTTTACCCCCCAGAGTTTCCTCCAGGTACCCACTTATACGACCCTGGGTGGGCGCCGAAGCCGCTAGAAACCGGAAAAAATCCCGGTTTAGTTTGGATTAGAAACTCAATTATGCAATAAAATGTCTAAAATGTGAAGCTACAAATACGATAATGTCAACCTTTATTAGTAATTTCCTGTCTCTAAATGCAGACAACGGCACTGACGCTTTTAGGACTGCTGCGCCAAAAAGTGAGCTATTAATTACCCAAAGTTTCGAGTGAATTGCTGTACCAACGCATCAGAGGATTTGTAACCGAAGTAACATTTCGGATATTCAGAAGATTTCGATCTTTTTCTTTTTCGTATGGTCTACTCGTTTTCAAGATGGAAATTGAAAGTAAAAATACTTGACCAACTAATTAAAGGATGTCGCTTATGATTAACATAATGCATTAAGGTGTGAATAATGAAATGAACAACATCTAACTAGAAAAGAATTGTCAGGACGCTTCTTGCAGAACAGCAATACAAATACAGATATGCTGTGTGTTTAGGTTTATCACGAAGTTCTGTACCACATTACCTGTTGCAAGAAATGATTACCAACTGTCTTTCTTTCCTTGTGTGTGGCAGTTCCGAAACTTTCTTGGGTCCTTTAGGGGAATATCAAGCGGCGATGCAGAACTGGTGAGTCTGCTCTATCGATTTCAGATGAGAACAATCTTGTAGATAGTGTTAAGTGTACGGAGTGATGTCAAGGGTGGCAGTTCACTTACTTGCAGTTTGTTTTCTTAAGTCCATTCTAAGCATATAAGGAGCTGGAAATACAACTACTACTTTGATTACAGGGCGACGACGTTACCATTACGCCATCGGCGAAACCAAGTAGTGAACTGGGAGATGAATGTATCGTCAACGGTGAAAGGTTGAAATAAAATATGAAATGTAGTTAATTGCGGCATTTTCCATCATGATAACGCAAGGCACCACACAATATTTCCACTCCAGAGAAAGTTATTGTTTGGGCACGGAAGTCAATCTAGATCGACTGGAGGAATCCCAACGCGAAAGGGGAGGTACTGAATGTAGAAACATTGGAGAAATTACGCTGGTTTCAGTCGTGATTAAGGCTCAACTTTTGCCATGGCCACGATGTGTTCTATCAGCAGCAGATGATTTTCGTTGAACCTGCTTTCCCGCCTGCGTTTTATTTGCATTAGTTTCCCATATTTTTTCCACTAGACTTGTCTAGGAAGGGATAAATATTCCATTAGTATTGAGGGAAGACGTGTTCATGGAGTAATCAAATAAACATAATCTCAAAATTTGGTCAAAACACTACACTGTTTGATAATATTTTGAAAGTTATATTAATATCACACAAACGTAGGTTGTCAACTTCCTGCTGGAGTTAGCACAGCGCGCTACGACGCCAACGATCCTGGGTTCGAATCCAGGGAATGGGCATTGGTGTTCTCTTTGGGTGTTCCTTCATCAATTTCCACACGTATCACTCATCCTCATCTTCACATCATCCAACAAAAGTGGATTGTTTATAACAATATGATCATGGTAAATAAAATTAATGTATGCCTACATCAAGCTAATGTTTACATCCGAACTGTTGAGAGAAAATTTTATCAGTTATAATTTTAAATTATTTATTAATAATAAATAATAGTAACAAATTATAACTACACTAAACTGAACTATCCTTGAACTACAGTAAGTTGAACCTACCCATTATTGCTGTATATATACACAACCCTTATTCACCATAAAAGACAATGGGAAAGTGTTACTTCTTTGCAGAAAAGAAGTCAATATCTCCTATGAGGTTAGCTTGGTTGTGATTCTATAATATTTTATTTTTTTAATTGGGGGCTATAACTTACTTTTATTTAGTATTTTCCAACATTATTTGTGATTTATTTTTATTGCTTTCCCGTTAGCTTTAACTTGATATGTGGGTGTGATCAATAGCGATCGTTTTAACGTACCTTGTGCATTAGAAAGCAATTCTGGAGAACCGTTAGCACAATATATCCTTTTCAGATCATCCACGAGAAGCAGATGAATGGACGAATAATCCTAACGTGAAGAATGAGGGATAAAAAAAATGAAGTAATCTAGAGACCTTACAAAAAAAAGTTGCGGTTAATACCAGTTTGTAGCAACATCGTGAATCAGGCTTCGAACGACATTTGAATTTTACATTTGCAATTAGTGTGGTCACATCCTTTTGACAACTCCGCATCCCGTCACAGCCGACAAAACCTAATTGGATCATCTCTTTCCTTGCTCCGGCGGTGGTCGTCGCCGTCGCATTAAAATCAAACAGCCTCTCCCCGTTTGAATGATTCATCGCCTGACGAGGCATCAACAGAAGCTGTCCTTCGAGGAGGGGGATCCGCCACGGGGAAGGAGGGGCGATTCCTCCCTCCCTCCACGCGCTCCGTTCATTTGCAATGCACGATTTTGCGGGTTTGTTGCGGTCCGACCAGACTCAATCGCATTCCTCTCTTCTTGACAATGGGCTTAGATCTTATTTGCAATTCCTCTCCCTTCGGGAGTTCCTGCCTCTGTTGCCGAGATACGCATAAACAGGCCTCAGGGCAGAAGCTACCAATCAGATCTGTGATGTTTGACACGATAAGTCCCTGCGGGGGAATTCGTTAATCTACAACTATATAAGGGTATATTTCACATTTTTGTAACTGTGTACTCTACATTTTTTGAATGCCATGGAACGAAGCTCATGTGATTGTTGGACTATTACTTGCACTACAATTTGGCCACAAAAATCTTTCAATTATAGTGCATAGTTTAGGAGGGGTTTAGGGTGAACAATGGAGCAAATCACCAGTAATATAACAACTGCAGCAAATTTAGAGGTTTAAAGCTGAATTTCATGGAGCAACTAGATATATGGATTTAATGCTCTAGAGTGCGCATCAAATATCCTGCATATGGCGATAGCCAATAGCAGCGCACTGCAGCGGTGCCATGTCGAAATCTCACACGGAAAAGAGACAGCTTGGTTGAAACGCCTTGTCACGAACTAGGCAACGCCGCACGTCTGTGATTCGCTGGTGCTGTTCAGCAGTTCAAGGCCATATGCAGGGGATTTGACGCGTACTCTAGTATTGATTGCATTGAACTAAATCGGTCAAACGTTTCAAGGAAAAAATAACAGCTTTATACATACAGACACACACATACATATATACGATTCATATAGCTCTACCTAGAATACATTTTCTGTATTAAAAAACGAATCTCTCCATAGTTTTAGGAATCGCATAGGATCTACGCGTAATTTGGCAATACAAATTTTGTTGAGGAAATATTTTGATAACGCCAAATGCAGTATTTAGTTATTTTAATCTGAAATCTCCATTGCTAGGTAGTTTGGAGGACTGATCTGGTATTGTATTTGAACGAGATCCAACAAGTTGTTTCAACATAACGGATATAATATCTACTGAAAAAAAGTGGAGAAATACACTTGTGACGGTTGATGCGCGGAAGAGAGTTTGATTGATTGAGTTGGTGTTTTTAAGTCCACTTTATGCACAGGAAGGCTAATCGGGACTGGATCTACAGTTTAAAGTGGGATCCGAACCACAATATACCTCCATCGGGTATTGAAACCGGCGACCCCTTGAGTACAAGGCGGCAACGCTATCACTGCGCCATCGGGTGCGAGGAAGAAAGATGCGGTTTCTTCTATAAGTTGTTTTCTTGCTTATACAAACGTCTGGTTAGGTTTATTTGTGACGCTTTTATGCCACTTTGGTTCATCGCGACGATGAGGATGATTTTAAGATGAAATTAACGAAATAATAATCACAAATACACATGTAGAGAACACGCCTCACATGGGAATAATCGCGCTGTGAATCCAGACCGGGACTCTTGTACAGCGACCGGCAATAAAACTGAGCACCTAGGTCCTGAAATACTCAGTTCCCTATGTTACCATCGCCGTTGCCTTAGGTAACATAGGGAACTGAGTATTTCAGGATCTAGGTGCTCAGTTTTATTGCCGGTGACTGTACAACAATTAAACACAGATCGATCTATGATCATTATTGTCGGCTGCAACAAATCTATGGTTTGCGTAAGCACTCAGTATAGCTTTTCTAAATCACTTGCTCTATAAATTATAACAAATTATTTCAACAACTCATTTCTTCTTCTGCACGGAAGTCCCTCTTCCACCATCAGGAAGCTACGAGTTGAACGCGAGCGAGATGACGTAGATGTCACTGCAATCGAGCGGACTTTGCCGCGGTTGCTCCCGCGAGAAATGCTTGTTGCTTCCTCGAAGCGGGACGTCGGGTCGGTCGAAGAGGCGACGGAGATAACCGAATGCGATGGCAGCGAGCGCGGCCTCCCTCCACCACATTGCTCAAGAGGAGAAGGCCTTGGAGCAGGGAGAACAAAGGAAATTGGAGCACACAGTCAAATGCATCCTCTCCGAAATATCTGAAAAAACTTGCTCTGCCTGACCATCTGTTGGAAGTTGAGCAACCATTTATATTAACCAAACATTTTACAGGCCACCGCCCCTCCTTTCTTCCTTAAACCAATCTTCATTTTCCATTCCCTCTCTATACTAAAACACTATTCTATTCAGTAAAAGTACATAAAATGACCCAAGAAATGAATTGCGATGAGTGTATCTCCTAGCTTGAAAAAAACTCGATATTGATCCAGCAGTGAAAAAAAATACTAATTTTGTATTTTTGTTATATTTCGTCGCTTTCTACCTGTCTAGGTTAACCTCGAGAATGAGGATGGATGTTAAATCGACGAAGGATCAATGCAATGAAACGTTTATTGCTTATAATAGCGTCCTGCGCTAACCATTCCGTCACTTGCGCTTACTCTCGCCGATGCTGGTACATCTAACAGATCCTGTTCTAAAATTTATCCTGTTTTGCAAAACTATCATGGAATTTATCTCCTTCGAAACCTGAAAATCTTAAACGATTGAACATTAAGAACACTTTGTCCAGAGACGCTAATCTGGATTGGACCTACAGTTTAAAGTGAGATCCGAACCACTGTGCAATGTGTCACCACCGGGTATCAAACCCGAGACGCCTTGATTACAAAGCGAAGATGTTACCATTATTCCATCCGAGAGGCTCTAGCCTATTTTCATAATAACTGATTTGTAGGCTGGAATTTGGACACTTGCTTGCACAGTTTATTTTCAAGATATTGACATTAAAGCCAAATGAGTTGTATGAAGGTAGTATTCATGTCGATATTTAGGTGCGGTAAATTGTCAATATATCCTGTGGATATACAAATCACGCCTGAGATAATAACACCGGGAAGTCATCGACTGTAAAATGTCACAGTTTCAAGAAGAGACAGAAACTTGTCCAGTTGCAGTACTTTTCCCAAAGTCACACAGGTCTACCATTTGTTCACCAGATAAAGGTAAGATATCCTGAATTGGCGGTCGCTTGCTACGGGTGCTATCAATAGTTAGGCAATTTCTGTGAAGTCTATGTTTTCTATTCTGCGTTTCACCAACTCTTACGTGTATCAAATTGATTTTCAAATACAGGTCCGTTGTGTGATGCACTATCTTTGCCATCAATTCTAGGGTGTCGACTCCAATAGTGGGTTTCAGCAGATCGTTACACGACAACCTACTATTGAAGCAATGTAGTCACCGAAGCAGAGGCGTATATTCGGGGCTATCTAGGGTATCTGCGAAGCCCAGACTCGGGGAATAAAATACAGAAAAAAATATCTATCAAAAAATGTGCATAAAAGTTTTCATTTCAAGAAGAAGATGAACCTATTTCTTAGAAGTTCGAAACATTGCCCGCTTTCTTTGAATTCGCGAGACGGCTGGCCCAGCTGGCGGAAAACTCCACGGGGGTGACGGGTAAGCTTGTCAGGGCTCCGATCAATGTTGAAAACCAATTTTTCCCACCATGTAATTTCTCCAGGATCGGAGAATTGTGGAGTCAAACTGTTACAGGACAGAGAACAGGGTTGCATATGGCGGGGAAAAAACCCTCTGAACTTCCTCAACATTCTGGGTCAACGTTGCAAACCAATTTTTCCCAGCACGTAATCTTCCCAGGAATGGTGAATGTTGAAGCCAAATTATCGCAGGAAAGGGGAACACTATGATATGGTGCGAAAGCCCAGATTCTTAACCCAGTATACGCCGCTGCAACGAAGATACCATTATTACACCATTTTAACTAACCTTCAAGATACAATCCTCTTCACCGTAGGAATTACTGTACGGAACAACCTCCGATAGATGAGTGTTTGCTTTAATTTGGAGCCCCAATCACGCACAAAATGACGCGGACTCGTTCCTTGCCCGAAGCAATGCTGTTCCCTGCACTCACCCGTTGATGGAGGCAAATTGGAAGGATAATGAGACTCGGTACGTATTGATGAATTGTACTTGTCGTTCACTTAACGTGTACATTGTCGTTCAATCCCGGCGAAATTGCTGTTCGAGCCGAATTAGAGTTCCGATCCAGGTACCCCATTTGCAGCGGACGATGGGCATCCTTTCCAGTTGATTCGGAAGATGGTCGACGAGTGGCCGGGAACGAATTGCATTGCATTACGATTAATGCATATGCGGGACGAGAGCGGGCAGGTTTATCATACACTTTAATTAAACATTGAATCAATACCCAATTCTGTACGACGAATCAGTTCGGTTTAGATTTTTCATTGCTTGGTAACCTTATGAATATAGATCGAATATGCGGAAATACATTTTTGTTTATAATTACCAAGAAATTAGTGATAGGCGAATATTGTTCACCTACACCAATCAGTAGTAAATCTGCCCAAAACGAGGCAATTTATTTACAGTTAAGGTTAGAGAATTTAGTAAAGGTTACTACGTGAAAAATGTTCGAACAAAGAGTTTGTATTAATAAATAATTTCATTCTGTTGTAGATTAGACACACACAGGAGATGTACTATGTAGAAATTTTCAGCGAAAAATGCAGGCTCGACCAGGACTCGAACCCGGGTCTCTGGCATACCGTTGCGGTAGAACTGGTAGAGACGATTCCACGCAGGTAAAACAGCGATAGCAAGAAATCAGACGAGGCCAGGCCGGCTCGGTAGCTCAGTGGTTCAAATATTTTCCAGAAATGAAAAGCAATGCAGTAATTTGGTTAATAGCTAATACATTATATTATGTATTCTGTAAAAAGCATGAGAGCAATAGCATTTTGTTCACACTGTATATAAAAAGAACTAGACGGAAAAAGTTACAATATCCAAAAATGTATCAGTATTTTGGAAACTACCTCAGTGTTCTTTAGAAAACATTAATTGCATACTTGTGGTGTGAAAGTGTAAACAGGTATTTAATATAAGAAGAAATGTATATTTATATTACAGGTACAAATGTATGTTTACACCAAAAATATTTGATAAGATAGCGAAATTAGGACTCTTACTATATACAAATGTTAAAAATTCTATACAATACTTTCAACAGAAATTATGTAAGTAAGCAGACTTTTTTGTATGTATATATGCTAATAAAATAAAATAATAATAATAATGAAAGAAAAAAGTGGCTAGAGCAATGGTACGGTATGCCAGAGACCCGGGTTCGAGTCCTGGTCGAGCCTACATTTTTCGCTGAAAAGTTCTACGTATTTCATTCTATGTTTGATTTTCTTGTTTGTATTCTGCTTATTTAGTATTGCTTTTCTGTTTTATTTAATGGGGTTTCAGATTACATTCCCTCTGGAGGCTTCCAATTACATTTCAAGTAGACAATTAACTTTTGTTGTTTTACTTACGTGAATAGTGATGATGGGAATAAAGGAATGAGTGATGAAACATACTTAGAAGCATAACTGAAAACATAAAAATGAAAATAAATGAACTTCCACACCTGGACATGATTCGTACTCGGAACCTTGAGATGAAATATCCAACTTGCTTAATGAATGACAAAGAGCAAATAATCCAGAAAGAGAGAGGTTTCTCTTTCTCCCTAACTTTTCTCTTGTTCTAATAGAGAGGAATTAGTGGAGGGAGAGAGAGAGAGAGAGAGAGAGAGAGAGAGAGAGAGAGAGAGAGAGAGAGAGAAAGGATCCCCTCCTCCAACCTTTAGACGAGAAGAATTGTAAAAAGCGAGAGAGAGAGAGAGAGAGAGAGAAAGAGAAGGAAGAAAAAGTCTCTCTCTCTCTCCCTCTCTCTTCCTCTCAAGTCTATTCCTCCCCTCCGTCCTTCCCCTTCTTGGGGAGGGAAGGGGGGCAGAACAGTAGAGAAAGCGAGAGTGAGAGTCTCTCTCTCTTTCTCTTTCTGCACTCCCTCTCACTCTTTCTCTTTCTGATCCCCTCCTCTCTCTCAAGACAGAGATAGAGAGAGAGAGAGAGATAGGGGGAGGGGAGAGAATGAAGTACAAAATAAGAAAATTATTGTACAGAGCTGTATCGTTACCTTATAAGTGTCCGAGATTTCTAGATTTTGGAGGGATGCGCCTACACTGTGCTCCCACTTCCGACACAAAGCATACGTAAAATTGCAGAATAAATGCACTGGCCTAGGCTGAATGAAACATTACACACTCAAACTGCTTTTCAGACATACAGAAATGCTAGAATCAACTGTGATATCAGTATTTAGACAGTTTTACAGAGAAGTTTTTGAAGTTTGAAGTTTCACTTCATGAAGAGAGAAACTTATTAGATACTGTTTATTAGAACTGTTTCTTTAGAATTTAACCGAGTCGTGCAAGAAGAGGCTTTATGTCTTTAAAAGTTCTCATCGCTAGACTATTGTAATGTTTTCAGGGTAAGATAAAGTCTACAGCAATAGAATGGACCTTTGACTTGTACGAAAGTATTTTGAAAAATAATTAAGCATATATCGCATGCGCAACACTCTTTATAAAGCAATGGTTGAGCATGTATTGTATTCTAGCCATTTCACGCCGCAAACAAATTTATTTAGACCAATTGTGTTGATTTGGATAAATATTCAATCGCAACAGCAAAAAGCCATTGAAACGTTATCCTAGATTCGAACGCAGAGTCTGCTGGATTCACAGATCGTTATAATTCTTGTAATTTTTGGCATTTCTTATTAAACCCATGTCTATAGTCCAAATAACAGTAGCCTTAAAAGGAAGCCACATATAAGAAAAATAAAACTTACCAAGAATTTAAGACTTATTTGCGCTTGTAATTTTGTTATAGAATTACAACCTTACTTCTACTTTGATCTTAAACTAGCTAGTACGACGGTTGACACTGAAAATAGAGCCTCCCTGGTCATGTAGTGCTAACGCTGTCGCCTCCTAATCAAAGAGTCCCGGGTCCGATCCCCGGTGGAGGTCTAATCCCAAGTGGCGTATCTGAACATAAAATGGACTTAAAAAACAAGAAAAAGGTAAAAACCATCTCTATGCTATTGGTACACTGCTTATTTGTGCTGACCTAAGATTGGAATTTGGAAAAGGCACCGTTGCACAGACACGCATACAAATAGCCACATTCTCACGGATCTCGGTTTCGTCTTGTACACTTCGAATGCAAGCTAAGAAAACCGGTTAATCGTAAAGTTTTCCGGGTGTCCTATACGTTCTTGCGGCGACTGCTTGATGTTCTCCGCCGAGACCGATTCGTTACGAATGCGAATCTTGTTTCGTTCGCGAATGTGGCGACGCCCGGTTCTCGCCAATAAAACCGAAATAGCTTCGCGGATTTAATCCTTATGTTCGAGATACGTGGACGAAGTCTGAAATGTCGTAAGATCCAAGAGGCAACACAAAAACACATCTCCGGAAAAGCTTAGCGAAGATACTTCCATGAGGTTTTAGCTATTCAGGTAATAAAGTTTCTAATACAGAATTCACATGGTATGCCGATAGATAGAGCTCCTGAAGTGACACAACTTGCCCGAGGTTTACATATTGTTCTTTTGTCAAAACGTAAGTCATATTTATGCTTAGTTAGACAGCTTAAACGGGACTGGCCCGGTAGTCCAAAACGGCAGCCATGCCTCCATTGGAACTCGAACCCGGTACACCTTCATTACAAGGCTACCGCGTAACCACTACACCGCCGAAGACGGTTTACTTGTTTTTATATTTTTATGTCACGTTTCAGCCTATTTAGCTTAATCGTGGCGATGGTATGAACAATACAGTAGTTGGTTCGTTGATTTCAATAACGTTGCTTATTTGTACCGTCAGTTAATCGTGACAGACAAATGAGAAAGCAACGGAATAGAAGTGTCAGGGAAGTAGAAAGAACCACCCATTGCCTGGACTGACTCAGGAAAAGTACATGCAACCTTCAGACAGGCTGAACTGTAGCGAGATTTGAACTTTCATCTTCCCAAATACGAATCCGCAAGTTTAATCGCTAACCAGCAGCGAGAAACATCATTAGAAATATAATAATAAATACAATAAAGAGCCCTTGCATAGTCAGGACTTGAACCTGAACCTAAAGCTCTGTTAACTAGAGAGTATAGTTGATCCGAACGTAGTCTTGTGACACCAAAAGTCGTAGATGTTTGCATTCAAATTTTTCGCAATATAAAGTGTATTGATTCGATATTGAAATTGACACTCGATACTGAAAAAGCTACTAAGGCCAAAAGTTTATTTGACACAAAGTAATACAATTGATATTTCTGTCTGTCAATGTGCCTCAACAGTTGTCATTACGTAGTATAACTTCTCAATACTGGATTTACGAAGATAAATTTTCTTAAACTACCTAACAACAATATAAATTACAGTGGTTATTTTTCATCCACCTGTCAGTGCTGATCTACACCCTTTATTAGCCATCAATCATATCTCAGATGCTACCGGAACTACAGAAAAATAAAAAGTACCAAATATCGTCTTTGCGAGACACAAATTGCAATTTTTGACATCCACTTTAGTAACACTGCGTGTTGTAAAAATAACTATAAAAATACATCAGCTGATCGGTGGTAGCGTAACTAGTGTGTATGTACTACTACACTACACAACATAGTTTGGTCACACGAATCTGTATTGAAGGTCACAGGAAGCATGAGCATCGTAGGACATTCAGACTGATATTTCTTCAGTGAAAGGTAAGTTGTTAATTTATTTTGTTGACTTATGGTATATGCGTTTCGTTCACAATAGCTGATAAAAGATTCGCGCTATTATCTGCAAGAAATTTACAATCGGATGAGTCGATAACATGTGGAAATCGTCCATTATCGGACAAAAGGAGGTTTAAAAAAATATTTTCTATTCCACAGGTAAAAGGTAAAGTTCCCCGTACATATAGCACCGTGCCATGAAGGTACATTTAGAGGATGTAGAGGTAGGGCTCCACACATTCTCGATCTCGGTTATTTTGGAGGTGATATTATCAGCACCACGCTCCGGCCGCCTTTACTTCCCAGGGTTACCCCCAGGTACTCTTTGATTTGAAGCTCAGTGAGCTTCAGAGCGGTTTTATGCGAGGACAAGGCCGGAAAAATTCCAACCCTGGATCACCCACCCCGGGAATAATGTTGGTCGGTCGGCTCCTATGTATGTATGTATGTATATAAACATACACACATACAGAAAGAGAATTAGAGAACAATGAAAAAGAGAGATGTGTCCACTCAAGTGTACGGTGTGTGAGGGGAGGATGAGTTTGTTACTGCCTGAAAACGTTAAAACATATGGAAATATTAACTGTGTGTAACTTCAGCTTCAATTTGCTTTAAGCCTACAACGCCGAGAGACTCACGAGAAAACCTTTACATTAATTTTACAAAACCGAATCTCGCAAGCTAATGGATTATTTTTTCCTTTGTCGCACGGGGCTTTGTAGACGTCGTTGCGTGACGCAAAGAATCAACAGCTAGCTAGGCGGCGGAGTGTTTGAACTGGTGCCCCTCCAGCGGGCGAAATTGCCTCCCTTACATGTTTTATAAGTCACATCCTGTGATCATTCTGGAGGAGGATGTAGACGAAGAGTGGGTGACGTCATAGCGATGCAGAAGCAATCGAGGATTGTTGGAGGAGCGAGAAGCAGTTGGAGTTGAGAGTACAGGGCAGGATGGAGGTCTCTCTAAGAGCAATCTTGTCTCAGGGTTGCTTTTGTGTTTAGTTCTAATTATACACATACTTTAAAAATTATGTTTAAAATTCTAATCTGATTGTTGTATCAGGAATTTTAAAGAACGATTTTTTGATAATATAATTTACCTTCTTTCCTCCATATTTAGTTGCATATAAAGTCGCAGTGTCACATTTTGTTATGATTTTCATTGGCGTACGCAAGAGGGGAACTGAAGGGGCTACAGCCCACTCAGAAATAGTAAGTGATTCAAAATGAAAACAGTAAAGAACTAGGGGAACACCAAACTGCTAAATGCAAACGGCCCTAAAAAATATTTCCCATTGTATTTTTGTCTTTGAACGAATTTTAAAATTAAGGTTAAAAATGATAATTACGAAATATGTTATTGTGTATCCCCCCAGAACGCAGCTATGTCGTATTCACCTTTAGAATTCCTGCCAAACCCCCTCCCCCCAAAAAATCTGGCGTATGTCAGTGACGATTTCTGATATAGCAATAGATTCTGCAGCCGACCTTCGAGGCGGAGTGGTTAGCACGACGCCAGTTCTGGGTTCCAATACCGGCCTGGAAATGGTGATCTTTATGAGTATCCCTTCTTAAATTATATCATATCATCAATCATCCTCATCGTTGCGATTAGCCAAAAGTGACAGAAAAGTGAAGTAAAATAACCCGTATCAATCAATCAATCCTACATATTTCTCCGAATATTAAAAAAGAAAGGAATTTGGTAAAGTTTACATCAACGTCACACTCATCTGTACTAATCGGGACTGGACCTACAGTTTTGAAGTAGAATTTACAGTAGCGACACTAGACGTACATTAGAAACATGACCATTGAGAAAAGCAGGTAGAGAGAACACAAAAATTCTCAGATGCTCAAGATTAATTAGGAATATGGTATATTGCAGTAATATATATATATATATATATATATATATATATATATATATATATATATTGATAATCAAAATAATATTCTAAACACTTGGGAGGAGCCACTCCTCTCGGGGGTCCGTGGCCCACCCTGGTCCAACTTATGGTCGCCACAAGGTATTCGAGTGTACCTTTGCCAGAAATCGAACCTCAACCCATTGAGTCCAAAGCGATACCGTTAGCTAC
The DNA here is from genome assembly GCF_977018435.1 of Lepisma saccharinum. Lineage (NCBI taxonomy): Eukaryota > Metazoa > Arthropoda > Insecta > Zygentoma > Lepismatidae > Lepisma > Lepisma saccharinum. Next base: position 194,122,408 of record NC_139229.1, on the reverse strand, counting down.
TAAGCTAATGGTAAGGTTCGTCTCTGATTGATTAATTGATTTGGTTTATTTTACTTCGCTTTTCTGCCACTTTTGGCGAATCGCGAAGATCATGATGAGTGATGATATGTCTAAATTGATGAACGGACACTCACAAAAACGCCCATTCTCAGCCCGGGATTTCAACTCGGGACTCCTGGATCCGGCTTTATTTTTTTTCGCAATACGTAGTTTCTTTTACCATGTGTTTTACGTAAAGCTTGTACCAGATTATCTTTAATGACTTGTTAAAATTGTGAAAACTAACACCTGTAATAACTCTGTAAGTACTAACTTTTTCAAATCTGAACGTTTATAACCCTTAGTACAAATGGAGTGTGCGAAGTTAGGGAAAACACAGCACATTCGGGAATTTTATTCTATTCGTTATAAATTTCCAGATAGATCTGCTAAATAGATATGTTTGATCATGAAGTTTTATTTCGGTGGTACTAAAACAATTTCTGCTGCTGTCTGAATTCATTCAAATGCCTTTCACGAATCCATGGAGATGAATTTAATCACATGGAGGTGGGTTTCTGGTAATATGAACCAAAGTGAACATTTAGTTACTGATCATTGCGACAACGTCCAAGAAACCTGCGACGCAGTTGCTCAAAGACAGCTCTTCCAAGACATGAAAAGTTTGTTCTTCCAAAGAGCCTTCTAGTTTGACTTATTGAACGTATTTAAAATTATTGGTGAACCCATTTCATTATAATTCGACAAGCTCCTTAATAAATTAGTATCCTTTCAAAATTCATATTCATCCTTTCATTCAAAACCAACTCTTTATCGTTAAACAGAACCTATATTAGACTAAAATCTCAATCACTATGGCAAAGGACGGAGGTAAAAATTAGGACAAAACAATAACAGCCCCCACAGAAGATTCTCCTGATTGTCGGTTGAGGATCAGCAAGAATTCAGTATCCAGCAGGAATAGAGCCAGGTAATTTGGAGCGTGTTTGCAGGAGATACATATTGATGGATTACAGTGGGCAGGTATACAAGTGAGCATTAAAAGTGGGCACATGTATGCTCTGTCTCTCTCACTCATACACACTTCTCTTTCTCTCTCTCTCTCTCTATCTCTCTCTCTCTCACACACACACACACACTTCTCTCTCTCTCTCTCTCTCTCTCACACACACACACACACTAACACACACAAACATACATACATACATTATCTTTATCCCATGTCTCTGTCCTTGTCTTTTTTGTCTTATTTATCAATATCTACCATTCTTTTACTTCTCTGATGCGTCTACCCCTCTCTTCTATCTCCATTTTCCATTGCTACCTATCCCACAATTGTAATGAACAAATCAGAGAGAGGCCAAAGTACATTCCTCTTCACAAAAAGTGGCACATTTTATGAAGTTGAAGATTTGAAGTACGTGATTTTATCCGCACAGAAATGTACAACAACATACATGGAATGAACCATTTGTGAACATTTCAAGTATCGTCACCACAAAATACTTATAAAATCCAGTCCAAAATGTGCGTATTTACAGAAGACGAAGACTAAATGTTTATTCTTTGAGTTTATTGAGGTGAGAAATTAGGTTAGCGCTTGCAATTTTTGATGAGCTAATATCGACCAATGATGGTGCTCATGATTTTCGTGATGAAATAGCATATGGAAGAAAAGTTGATAGTGGAGTGCCTTAAGGAAAAAGAACAGTCCTTACAAGCAGATCCTTGTTTTTATACAAAGATATATATGCACACACACACCATTCCTTGTGAGCGTTGAAAGGTACTTTTCATTGATCGGAGTGCTTCACGTTGCATATTTCTACTGTTGTGGGATGAGATCGGTTGACGATGATGAATGCAAGAAGAAGTTTATTTCGACAATAGCTCTTAATTTGACAATGATTTGGAGTGAAAATAGTGCTGCTTAATGGAAGATGTATTTTTCTCTTACTAAGCAACTTCACAACGAGGAAGTTTTATTTTTATTAAGGAATCAGTTAATATTTCCAATTTATCACCACGTAGAAATACGCAAGAATACGGATAGTGTGAAAATGGTTGTACGTCTGTGTAAATCACCTATGGGTGAAAACCAAACAGTTAAACATGAGAATGAATATAAGAGTAGGGTAAACTGAAATTTTGAAAGAGAATAAAATTTAACAACTTTTTCACCGAACTAACATTTCTCACTGGAGTAGATTTATCTACGGTTGAAGAAAAATATCTAGAACCACGAGGTATGAAGCTACTGCATTATAACGCCATTGTCTCGGAGGGTAGTTATATCAGCTGAATATAAAGTTTTGTATATCTTGTAGTCTTATATAACTATTTTTGAATTCACGTATAAAGACACTAAAAGTCCGATACCATTGTTGAGGCATAAACAAACACTACGCTTAGCGGTATAGTTTAGTTGTGACAGTATAAGAACAATTCTTATTGAAAATAGATTGGACTTAGAATTATACGTCTCTCACTTTATTTAGAAATTTGCACAGTATATAAATGCCATATCTATTGAAATTGTTGTGTTTCATAAAATTTCAAATGTATCGATGAAACTTTGGAAATGTTGGACAATGAGGATATGAATTAAATTTGTGTATTAAATAGTATGGGTCGTGTCAGAGGTATGACCGTGGAAAATGAAAATTAATCCATTGAAGAAAATAGGCACGTGAAAAAGAAGCAAAAATATAAATAAGGAAACTTAATAAAGAGTTAAGAAATAGTCTAAAATCGGAACCATAAATCTGGGTGCCCTTCATTCCCATAATTCGTAGAGATGATTGCAACACAAAAATATGTTGTTGGTGCCTGCAAAATAAAACCGAGAGATACCTTTTTTTGTGAAAAAAGAGTAAGCAAGGCATTTCCGAAGCAGGCACAAATTGTCAAGAGATAGGTTCTTTTAGGCATCATTGACGCCGATACAATCTGATTTGTATTGCCAAGTTTTGTTCGATATTCACAAGACAGGCAAGTAATGTATATTTGTATCTCATTGCAAAAACAAGTCAGCTTTGTAGTTCGCTTTTATAGGTTAGCAGTTGTGATTACATCAGGAATAGGCGAATGAGATGACGAACATAGTACACATCGCAGACGAGTTATCTGCTACTACACACCGCAACATGGAGCGTATGGTGTTGAGTTTCTACATGCATATGGTGGCTTCTGCGGTCTTTACAATCAAGCGCTGAGAGGGTAGCAGTCCAGGGTAAAGCATGGAAGTGTGTACTCATCCTTTCAACAATCATAAATCCGGTCTCGCCCTTATAATTAACACGGGGTTGAAGTTAATAGAAAATGGAAACGAAAATTATATGGTTTACAATCCCCAACACCGCTAGAGTATTGCACGCTGCGATGGTTTCGAATCCCTCATTTATTTAATCTCATCCCACACTCTCACTGCCCTGATCAAGCTACAAAAGCTAGACTTAAAATAAAGATTGATTGGTTGATTAATTTGGTGTTTTAAGTCCACTTTATGCACAGTAAGGCTAATCGGGACTGGACCTACAGTTTAAAGTGGGATCCGAACCACTTTGTGCCTCCACCGGGTAATAAAATAAAGAAGATATGCTACAAATTCTACTATTTTTTTTATAAGGTCACTTGATAGCCAGACAACAGTTCTAATGTGATATGTTACAGAATGTGTGCATTCGTGCTTCTTGTCCTAGTCTTGCGTTTTGGACAATTCGCATGTCTCGAAAAAAATACAGAAAAAGTAAACAACCTAAAAATAAAATTTGTTTACTATTCCATGCACCTGGTGGTGTTAAAATATGACAGTCCTCCAAGTTCGATCCCTTTGATCGAATTTTGCATCAGGATTCAAATTCAGTTTTGATTAGTAACCAGTGTAAAATAATTTGCAAAGCGTGAACTTTTATACATACTCTTTTTGTACGATCCAAAATAGATGTTGTACAACGTAAACGTCAAAAGGGCATAGAATAACGACTGTTTGAAAATCTGCGCTTAATTTTGATTGCCTTGAGTATGAACATGTGTAGTTTTTTTTATGTACAAATTTTATAGTTTCTTGTGACAGCCAACTTTACACAACAGGCGCGTAGGGTAACTAACGGTGAATCGAATCACAGAATGAAAAGGGTCACTTTTGAAATTCTATGTTCCTACACGAAAACAAACGAACTAAAGAAAGTGCTTCGATCTGACTATGAAGTTTGTTGAACGTAGAAAATACCAAGAAGTAGTGTATTTGGAACTGGCGAAAAGAACAAGAAAATACCCGTATTAATGGTAAGTAGACGAGTAAAACTATGTTTTATAAATTAATAAGTGTATTTTTTAGCATTATACTGAACTATATACGATATTTTAGAGACCATTTGTGCATAACATGTTATTTGCTTGTAGTAGAAGAGGTTATGAAATTTTCAAAGTTGTATTGGTCCAGTAGGTAAGTGGATACACGTAAAATGCTCTGTGGGCACCTAAAGCATTAATATTTTTGGACACAATGCACACTATTCGAGAAAAAAGTCTAACAAAGTCAGTGGAGATGTTTACAATTAAGCTACATTTACAATATGTGCCAAAACGACTATGATAATGTTTCTACGTAAAGTACCCCATACTATAATACCGTGCCATTTTTCACTCGGCATTGTATAACAAGAGATTGCTTTAGAAACTTCAAATAGCACTATGAAGCTCGGTAAAGTGGTTCGCGACCACCGAAGGACGAATTTAACTGCCCAGGGCGTGGTTGGACCCTCTCGGTACGACCAAACGCTAACAGGTTGCAAGACTTCTCGTTCGACAAGCGGATCATGTTGCGAAACAATGACTCACCTGTCATCATACACGAATCCTGCGTCCAGCGTGTTGTAGTACAGGACGAAGGCCAGAAGACAACATCCCAGACAGACGTAATCCATGCCTCTCGCTTTTAATCTTGTGTGCTTCTGTTGGGCCCAAAATTGATAGGGTTATGTGTTTTTTAAAAAAAAGAACAAAGTGATCACACGCCACCTGGTGCCGCGCAAGGAAAGCTTTGCAGCGACCACACTGGTGGGGAAAAAAAGATACAAAAACTGCTTCCTCAATCTATTTTTTATACAGCACTCGCGAACGTCGGATGATATTTTTTCCCCCTTTTTTCTTTTTATCAAGCGAGAATCGACCGTTACGCGCTGTATCCCGTACAGACAAACACTGAGCCGTCGTTCCAACGTCCCACACTTTAAAACTGCCTCAGTCATCGATCCTGGAGACGCGAGACTCGCCAGCAAGTGGTACAAACCGGCGCGCTTGATTCCCCGCGCACGCCGCGCAGATGTCGCCAGCAGCGCACAACACAACCTGCTGCGCAAAGAGAAGAACATGGATCCTCCCCCAGTCGTGAAGGTCTGCGCCGCGCGATTGTGTTTACCTAGATCCTTCTCGCAGAGGTTTTTTTCGGGGGCAACTGCATGGAAGCGTATTGCAATAACGGAGCTCACTCTCATCCCGCAACGTTCTTCTCGGTAGCACGCGTATTCTCGGAATTGCGAATCAAATGGGTTTTCGCTCTAAACAACCATTAAATCTCTCTGCGATAGCGCTGTATCAATTCGTTAAATTACAACAAATGTGTTTGTTTCGCTACTCAGGGTTTATTTTGCCAGAGTCGCTTATTTCTGTCACTAGGTTAATCGAGACGACACCATGAAAGCTTGATTGATTAATTTGGTTTATTTTCCTTCGCTTTTCTGCCACTCTTGACTAATCGCGATGTGTATGCGTGATGATATGACGCAATTGACGAAGGGACACTCACAAAGAACATGCATGCCTACGCCAGGATTCGAACCTAGGACCCCTTGCGTCGTATCGTGCTGTGCTAACGACTCCGCAATGGAGGTCTGCAACAAGATAGAAGGAACGTACAGGTATCATTATTATTTTGTGCATCATTTAGTTTTTTCGTCACTTCTCTATCTATTGGGTTAATAGGGTCGCTTTTCTGCCACTTTTGGCTAATCGTGACGATGAGATTTAGTGATGATATGATAAAGGGACACCCCATGCTTCCGGGATTTGAACCTGGAACCTCTGATGTCGTAGCACGCTGTGATAACCACTTCGCCACGGATAAACGCTAATCGCGACGTTGGGTATGAATGATGAAATGGATGATGGGATAAACACAATTATATATCTATGCAGTACAAAGGGTTCGAACCTGCAACCTCTGAATTCAAGACGCTTTACGCAACCACTACGCCTCGGAGGTCGGCGAAATTAATTTATCGGTGGTGGAGATCGTACATACTTTTGGCTAATCGAGTCAAGTATGAAATGATAATTGTATGAAATTGGTGATTGGATAATACCGAAGGAACATACGCGTCAAGGCCAGGACTCAAACCTAGATCATACGATAGCGAAATCCTGAGCCGACGATTAACAGTAATCGTTACCGAGGCTGGAGGAGCTGTCCGTGGCATTCACCAAAGATATCATCCCAGCACTGAAATGGAAAAATTGATGTAAATCATCATCTGGATAGCCAGACGCAGAATGTGAATGCATAAACTGATACTTCAATCGACAGGCATGTTTTGAAAAATACCAGACCACATGCAAACATACAAAAATATCATGTCAAAGATAGGATTTAGATTACGTGTACGGCATAGCTCACGTTTACACTCAGATATCAATACAGCTGCAATCCAGGATTTTATTACAACCTCAGAAAATGTGACACTAATACAATGAAATTTACTCTTGAATACCGAAATGTTTGGCCAATGTAACAATAAAAAACAATATTGTACGAATGCGTTTAGGAAATTACATATTATGACGATGTTTATTGTCGGCATTTGCAGTCCACATTTGCATCGTAGAGGTACAGTAATGGACACTTCTAGGTTGTAAAAGACTCCAATTCATGGTTTCCGGTGAAATTGAAATGCTAGAAAACCATAAAATAATTAAGTATTCAAAGTGTGGTTTTAGAAAGGTCATGTAAACCTTAGGTAAATCACCTAAAAGTATTTTTAAGAAACTGAAAAATTATTTATTAACTATAATTCTTAGTTAATCGCAACGTAAGGGTAAAATAGAGAACGTATGATTCCCGTCGCAACCACCTCGACCGCAGTTGACCTTGCGAAATCTTATCTGGTGCCAAAGACTTACAGCTGCAGGAAGAACCAACTTCCCTGTATATTTTGTAACAAATAAAATAAAACGTCCATATACTGCCCAGAGTTTGAACTAGAAACATTGCTGATTCGATTGAAATTAATTATGAAAAGCTGAAATGTCAATCAACTTTTACCTCCCTTATTTTTAATCGGTCTCCCCGATGGCGATCTGGTAAAGTCGGAATCTTTTGATCAAAGGGTAACGGGATCGATACCCAGATAAGGCTCATAATGGTTCTGATCTTACTTTAAACTGTAGGTCCAGTCCCCATTAGACTATCTGTGCATAAAATGGACTTGAAACAAAAACTCAAAATATTTTTCAGGAGTGTGGATTTGCTTGCTTGAGTTTGTTTCAAAGTCCGATAAGAACTACTATGAGCTTCCGCTAGTGTTGCCCACGGGACGAGACGGGACAGGCTTTTAAAAATTCGAGACGAGACGAGATTGATCATGTGTCCCGAGACAAACGAATATTTTCGAGACGAGACAGCATTTCACAGCATTTCCACGAGGCGAGACAGGCCAAAGTCTCGTCTCGTGGGCAACACTGCTCCATCAGGTATCGAATCCGAGACCTGATCATCACTGGTGATGGAATTGTCCAAAATTAACTAGAGGCCTTACTCTTTAATTGAGAGGAGCTGGGACCCTCCACATCATAACGTCTGGTCCACCCAGACCTGGAATCATTGGCACACTCACTTACTCCATTTTTTCAATTAATGCAATATAGTGGTGGGGGATGGGCGTGGAGAAGGGTTCCTTCTTTTCGCCCCCTTCCATCAAACAAGAAATCGTTGGCATATAAACGTGCATTTGCACAAATATGCATTTTTGTATACTATTCAGTGTTGACCCCCCCCCCCCCTCATCTCCATACTCCGTACCTTTCCCTTATTTTTTTGTTCTGGAGCTGTCACTCAGTGATGCATTCAACACACACACCTCCAATACTCCTTAAATACACCCACAGATGTTCCTTAACATTCCCTTAACATTTTTTGCCAAGTCCCAATTTATTCATAATGTTGTCACTAAAATCGGCTTTACATCCCCAGATGTGAAATTCTGCATGAATCACTGCTCTCACCGGTTCGAAAGTATCAACAATTACGATTTTTCTTCTCCTAGACCTGATAATGCAGCTATGAGTGCTAGGAAAATTTCAACATGTGACAGTAGGGAACACTCGGAGATCGACAAGAAGCTAAAAAACAAGCTACTGTAACGAAAGCTTGAAGAATATTCCTCAACGCTTTCCCTCCCTGCAACCGGAAAGACAAATGCCGATCGTAGAGCGTTGACAAGCGAAGATAAACTGGCGCAGCGAGGTGTGGAAGTTCCTCTAGCGGCCACAAGGATCGCTAGCAGCGGTTGATTTTTTTGGCGGGAGGAAACCTTCCCCCTGGTTTCCGTACACCCCATAAGCAACCGCTAGCAAACGTCAGCGGGCCGATAACGTATATGGATCTTGGGTGCGAATCTCTTCCTCCCGGGGGACCCAGTGATACCATCTATTAGGTGAGGGCCAGGAGGAGGAAGAAATCTTCGAATTCATTTGATTTAGTTGCTCGTCTTGCGTCGATAAGTTAAGATTTGTTCCGCCAGAGGACTCTTTTTTCCTCCCCTGATCTTTCTTATTGCGAGGGGCAAGCCAGGTTATTCCTTACACCGATCAGTGTTGCAGGCTCGCTGATTTGAAAAACGTCAAGTTCAGAAGTTGTCTCTCTTCGAGGGAGTGACACAAAAATGATTCCATACTGATTCAATTTCAAAGAAAATCAGGACTGAAATAGTCTGACGTCAAAACTTCCAGTCGTCACTTGTCTCTGCAATGTCTCTAGGTAAAATCAAGTCATGGCCAATTACATTATGTACACATTTGTGGAATCACATTGAGAAGAATAAATCATGATTAGTTAAGTGAGATGGAAACATACTATTTTTCAACCATGCTTAGAAGTTCAAAATGTTATTTTTATGTACTGTATGAATGCATCGTTAGTTGGCACTCCCGGAGCGGGAATTTTAATCATTAAGTGCTCTTGTGGTGTAGCGCTAGTTTCCTAGCAGGAGGATTGGAAAAGGAGAACCGATCTCATGGCCACCAAGATGTCCTGACCTTAAAACCCCACCATTTTTTTTAAATATGTTCTTGCGTTAATAAGTTGGTGTACGCTGAGAAAATTCGTGGTCATTTCCAATCTACAAGAAAGAATAATCGCTGTGACAGCGACCATAACTCCGCATATGTTGGTACACACTTGGGAACAGCTAGAGTATCGTTTGGATATATTGTGGAAAGACTCAAGGGAGACATTGTAAAGAGCTATAACTCAAAACAGAGTACATAGATACTCGGCCAAGCGACGCAATCTTACATTCCAGCAATAGCGGAAGTAAGTGACGTCAGAAGACGCAGCATTCCACAAAACACTACCGGGTGCATGAACAACGACAAGCGAGGAACCCGGAAGGCTGGGTCGGCATCTGAGCAACGCCCTTTGGTAGGTTAAAAGGGATAACTTCCAGAATTCGGGAGTCATTCATCAGCCAGTGAGTAACGTGAACAGCGGCGAGCGACAACACAAGCATTAGTCGAGAGAATCTCTAGGCTCTCGAGTCGCCGCCTCACTGAGGGAAACCGCTACGTTCCTAGGCGTCTCGGCCGTACCTGCCTACAGTGAATTTGGCTAGTACTGCTCGAGGACTCCGTCACATCGACCAGATGGAGCCTGTAGTAGTAACCAGCAGCAAGAACCCATGCATCAACGACCTGCCACAGAAACGAAAGACTGTGGGTCAGCGAACCCAGGACTCCGATATCTGTCACCTGACGTCCGCTTACTAGTCGCCTAGCCGAGAGGTAAGATGCATCATCCACATCCCTTCAATCCTTCCACTCTCTGCTTGGGCTAAGTTGATGAGATTGTAGGGGGAACATAAAACGTACCTTGCTCTATCATCAGGGCCCCTTAAGCGTTCACGAGTTCGATCCCCGCTAGTATGCTCATGAAAACGGAGAACGCAACAATATACAGAGGCACGAACTGGACGCACCTTAAAATTTACTACATGCCAAAAGCCGAAAATGTATACATGTTACGAGGCAATTTTATGTAGACAAATCTTATAAATTCCTTATATGCTTTAGAGAACATAAAATGGTTTTCTAGGAATTTAACGAAGCAGAACATGGCCTCCCCGATGGAGTAGTGGCAACGTCGTTGTCTTGTAATGAAGGGGTTTCGGGTTCGATACATGGTGGAGGTACATTGCACAGTGGTTGGGATCTCATTTTAAACTGTAGGTCCAGTCCCGATTAGCCTATCTGTGCGTAAAGTGCACTTAAAACAACAATTCAAACAAACAAAACAAACGAAGCACAACGTACGATGACTGACAAGTGGACCACACAACCCTCTTATCAGCAAATTCTCATAGTGAAGATCCTACAAGTGGTATAAATCTAAGATAGTCGATCCGTAGTTAAAAGAATTCTCAATTTTTTCATCTGATAGTAATGTAGCGACTGATGCAGTATTTGAGGATTCGAACCTGGGCAGAAAGTTTTATGTTGTTTCTAAAGTTTCTAATTGTTCTTATTAAAAAATAATATACTAAAAGAATCAGGTGGGCTCCGTTCTCATTGCTTCTTTTCTATTTAATATTTACAATACTTTTAAGATAAGAATAAACTTGTCTACTCATTTTTAAATACTGTTAAAGTTCCAGCGTCACCACAAAGTATGAAAAGTAATCGCTAATATTAATTGGATTAAGGATTCTGGTTTCATTCTGAGCTACAAATGAAATAAGATTTAAAGCTGCATCGAAAATACTGCAAATTTGATGTTAATTAAAAACGCTGGCTTTCGGTAAGCGAATACAATTTATTTCGTGTAGTTAGAGAACACATGTAGCACAGGCAAGAGAGAAAAGTGGGTCTAGCGAACAGGTAGACATATCAGACGGCTGGCTAATGTAAGGTTAGATTGGCAGTACTGATTCTTCAAGGTTAACCAATACATGTATATGTATATGTTTGCTAACCCCACGTATCTGCACTGCCTGTTCTAAATGTGTTCGCTAACAAAATGAAATATGGTCAACTTCGAGATCTTTGCTTGAAGAAAATTTCAGCAAAGTTAATTTTAAACTGAACTTTATTGACTTATACGTCACATACTGAATCAATTAGATCCGTCCCAACAGTGGCGGCGATTGTGTTCCAAAAGTGGGAGGGTAAGGACAGTTTACTTTCTTTTGGTATAAGGTTTAACATAGTACGGGGACAAAAGTGGCAAAAAGTGGGGGCAATTGCCGCCACTGTGTCCCCAAGCATAAACTGAGCCTAGGTCACTTTGATTGCAAGACGATGGCGTCGGTGATTTATCCACACAACACCAACATCCCCACAATTGTCCCCAGCCCCCTAAAAGTTTATACACAGATCGAACACAAGGAAACAAATCTTGGGACGAGAAGTCCCCGCGCAGCTTTTTATTCTTCCGTTCAGCTCGGGCCATAAGGAAGCATGCTCCACTCTCCCCCTCCCTTACGGTGCACAGGAGTCGCGGGTCTGCGCAGGTTGTTTTGCTCGTGGTTCCACTATAACTCCCTAAATACGAATTTACAACACCTCACTTTTAAATGACGTTAACCAATTTTTAACAGAGTGCTCCACGTTGAGATAAGTCCTTTCCCGCTCATTAATCACTGCGAAACTTCCACGGGAGCATTTCGGTTACTGACCAGAACAGGACTCCATCGCAACCAAGATAGAAACGGCCCTAACCCGCCACTGACCAAACTGATCTGCGAAAGCAATATCGTCCGAATTGCTCCCAAGGCGGTGGAAATTTAGCTCTGAAGTCTCGGGGGTTGTAACACTGCCGACGCCAGCCCCCGGGCTCCTTCCCAGTGAAGCTGTTTGCGTCCTTGTAGCCATCCCCAAGGGAAGCATCAGTCACGGGTTAATGCATGGGTCCCAGTTATCACTCGAAGAAACGCAAGGTCCGGCCACAGCACGAGCAATTTGCTAAATGGTGCGATTACCACCGAGAAATGGATAGGAGAGGGATGGGAAGGCAGAGAAAGGAAGGATGAAGAAGAGAAAAAGAGAGGAAGAGGAAAGAGAAGGATACGTTTGGTTGTGATGGATGGAGATTTGTGGAGGAGGCCGGGTGAAAGTTTATCAAATACTCCCTCCCTCCCTCTCAGCGAAGAAGTTCCCACGTGCCACGCTAGATGCCGATTGCATTTGTCTCCGTTTTGCGCCGTCCGATGCAGGGAAATTGTGATTTACTGTCGCGTTTGCGAGTGATTCAGCGCCCATCTTCCTCCCCCGCGGAGGCTGGGGGACCGACCTCCCGCGAAAACAATAACTGCTGACGGTATTTATACGGCCGGGCATTCCGTCTTGTCAGCGGAGATTCCGGGAACGACCACTTTCGCGGGTCAATAATGAGGGTGTGGGTTTCATTGTTGCGCAACTTCAGGAGTATTAGGTAAGTTGTTAACCTAGTGGTAATGCTGTTATCCAAAAGTATTCATTGCCTCGTTAATTTTCAAGTCACCAATGTTACTTCCGTGTACAGTAAATTAAAATTTTCATATTTTAATAACACACACACACGTTATTTAGCGTCACATTTCTGTCATTTTTGTCTACTCGGGGCGATGAGGTTGAGTGACATGATATGGTCATATGAACACCCATGCTCAGGCAAGGATACGAGCCCTGGACCCTTGGCTAATATACATAAATATGAGTGGGAGAGAGAGAGAGAGAGAGAAAGAGATACAAAGAGAGAGATATAGGGTAACTTCGGTGAATAACGCCACCAATTGGTCATTTCGTTATAGAACTCATACATTTTTATTGTTAGGAACATGAAACTTACATGTATAGGAGAATGAACTTTCCTCTATTGTGTAATAATAAAATATTGATTGCACTGTTATAATGAAAGCAATAAAATACTAAATTCTGTGTTAATGCAAAATGGCGTTATTTCCAGACCTGTCTGGTAATAACGCCATGTTCTTAATTACAAGTAAAACATTCATATTATCTTAATTACAAGTAAAACATTCACATTTGCTTTACAAAACTGTTCTAGAAAAAATAATTACTGTAGTAAGTTATTAGAAAAAGCATGTCTTTTTTTGTCTTTTCGCGATACCCAGTCCCTCAAAGTTCTGCGAGAAATTTGGAACAAACGTGCAGCACATGCTATCTTCTTCCCTTGTTTGATGGCCGCCATAGCTTGCCTCAAGACATCTATTGACCATTTGGCCCGTATATTTCTACATTTCCTCGCCATCTGAAAGAGGAAATTAACCGAAAATAAATATCTGTAGGCCTCGAAAGTAACTGAGCAAGAATAAACCTATTTTCGAAATTAACATTTCCTTAAATTTGAGTTTAAATTGAGTGCCGTTATTCCCCGACACGATGATGGCGTTATTTCCCGAAACAACAGATTGCAGTTTAACGAACTGTTCTAAACTTACGACACCGACCATGAAAACCGTACACACATCATTCACTTACGTAATAAACGTATTGTGTACGTACAGCATTGTTAACATTTAAAATCTAATCCTACAATAGAAAAACACTCACTTTTGTCGGCGCGATGAAAATGTGGACCCTTTTTCCTCGAAACGCAACTCAAACGTCTACACTGTTCAAACTGTTTCTCTTAAACGAAGGCTCGACAATGGCATGCGTTCTTATCAGCAAAGCTACCAGGCACCAGTGTTTATCGCACAACGGTGAGTCACCCCTTAACTTTACATGCGTCCATGCTTTCAGAGTTGAAACTTTGAAATGGCGTTGTTTCCCGCCTGGCGTTATTCACCGCCTATATACGAAGAGAGAGAGAGAGAGATACGAAGAGAGAGAGAGATACAAAGAGAGAGAGAAAAATACAAAGGGAAAGGGGAAGAGAGAGAAAGAAAGAGAAAGAGAGAAAAACATAAATTCGTCACAGTTTTGTTTAAGTATTCTCTCTATTAAGATGGTCTGTGTCGAGGGTTCGATTCCCAGTGAAAGTACAGTCAGCGGCAATAAAAATGGGACACTTACCTCGTTCCTGAAATACTCACTTGTCTGCAAGGCGATATATGTGTTGCCAAACTCTACGGCGGTGGTAAAAATTGTTATTGAAAATCTGCTATTAAAATCCACTTATTGCCGTAATAGTTAGGCAACCCACATAACGCCTTGAAAGGAGGCGAGTATTTTAGAGTCCGGGTGTCCCATTTTTATTGCTGGTGACTGTACAGAGTGGTCCGGACACCACTATAAACTAAAGTTCCAGTCCAAATTAGCCTGTCTATGCATAAGATGGAGTTAAAGCTCAAACTACACAGAAATACAATGCTACATCTATATTGCAAAGCATGGCTGCGTACAAGCAGGATGGAAATTGCGCTTCTTTCAAGGGATTGCATTATCGAAACAAGACTTCAACGAGGGAAACGTTTCTGTGAAAATCTGCTCTTCTCGATGTGCTCTACGTTATGTGAAAGTATAACGGTGTTGTACGGCGACACCTCAAAGTATGTGTTTTTGTGTGCACAAGCAAAAAGTATGTCGGTGGTCAGGGGTTTCCTAGAGAAGTAGTCGGTGAAAGTAAGAATTCATATTTGGGATACAGATTCATTTAGTCTACCAGTGTCTCTGACATGTTGAGTAGCAGAGAAGGTGACTACGAAGCCTTCGTCGTTTATCACCATCACTGTCTATTTCATTAAGATTACCGAATACAGTAAAACCTCGTTAATCCGGAACCCGAATAGCCGGACTTCGCTTAATCTGGACAAGAAGTCCACAAGAGAACTTTCCAAAGAAAAGGCAGTCAACCGCTGATCAAATTCTGTTTCCCGCAGACTTTGTACTGTACTGTATAGTGTATTTAGGCCTATGCCCTTTAAATACACCATATAAACGTGTTCTGTTGCTATAAACGGCGTTTTAATGCACTTTATACTGTTCTTCAAGGTTATTTCAGTTAATCTGGACTTTCGTGAAACAGGTCAACTTATCCCCCCATTAGTTCGTATTAACGAGGTTTGACTGTATTTTACTTGAGGGAGGGATTCATAACAAAATGCACTCAGTACTGATATCACATGATGAGGCAGTCACTATACCTCGTATACTTTCATCCTCATAACAAAACTAAAAATGTCGAAAAGAGTAGACGAATAACCAATACGAAAATATTAGTGAATATTTTTCACATTTGCTCCTACTTGGTTCATAAATTATAAACAGAATCTTGTTTTGAAGCGAATTTCCATGAGTTGAACTCCAATGTCCACGTATATATTTGAAATTTTGTCCTCAAGTAGGATGAATAGTGGGTACAAGTTGTATAGTACGAATGTATTTTCCCATGTTAAGATACGTAATTAATAGAAACTATTTTCTACCAACAGATTGCTCCCATTAAAAAAACGCGACATCATAATTATAATAGCAACAGAGTGCAATTTAAGGTAGATGCATTCAAAATTGCAGACCATTGTTATCAAAAATACAATTGTGTTCCAATTGAAACTAAGAGTTTCACACTTGTTTGGAGTGAACCTTACTATTAAGCAGGGTGGATAAAAATTAACAATTTGTATTTAAAAAAATATTTTTGTTGATTTTTTATTTAAATCAATTTATTTGATTTTTTTTTAAAAAAAACACGCTTTCATTTGATTGTATGTTCTTTGGTACCATAAATATACGTATATTTTTTGTAGAAAGGCTTTTTCTTGTAAAATGTAAATAACAATATATATATACGAGGTGTGGCTAGAAAAAAACCGGATTGACAAACGGCAAGCGCGTCAAGGTCAAGCGGTGCATGAGTGTATAACGTGATATCCTGCCTATCGACTGTTTGATTGTCCAGAGTGCGCGGCAGTCAGTTCCGCTGTAGCTTGTGGACGAAGTGAACCGTACATCTGTGCTCCGTTGGAAAAATGTTAAGTGTGAAAGTGGAACAGCGTATCAATGTGAAGTTTCTTATGAAACTGGGAAAATCCGCCACAGAAACTTATGGTTTGTTGAAGGAAGTGTACGGAGATGAGTGTTTATCACGCACGCAAGTGTTTGAGTGGTTTCAAAGGTTTAAAGAGGGACGAGAAGTGATTGCGGACGACTCGCGTCCTGGACAGCCTTGCACGTCGAAAACGGAATCGAACATTGCAAATGTCGGAGAATTGATTCGAGAGGATCAAAGCTTGAGTATTCGATCTATTGCAAAACAACAAACATTATTAAATTACTGTGCTGACGACTCTTCGTGAGCGAGTAAGAAGACGTCGACCTGATTTGTGGAAAGCAAGTCATGGATTCTTCATCAGGACAATGCTCCTGTCCATACGGCATTGTCAGTCAAGGCTTTTTTGGCCAAGCATGGGATCTCAGTGTTAGAACATCCACCCTATTCGTCGGGTATCACTCCGTGCGACATTTTTTATTCCCAAAGGTCAAATCAGCACTGAAAAAAACAACAGATTTACGACCGAAGAAGCTGTGAAAACAAAAGCGACGGAAGTCATGAATATGGTTTCAGAAAATGATTTCCAGCACTGCTTCCAGAAATGAAAGATTCGTATGGAGAGGTGTATCGATAGTGCAGGGGAGTACTTTGAAGGGGATAATGTTCGTATTGTACAAAATTACCAATAAAAGATTTTGTAGCAACAGTCCGTTTTTTTTCTAGCCACACCTCGTATATATATATATATATATATATATATATATATATATTAAATATACATTTTTCTATTTCTGATACTGTACCTACCATGGAAATATTTGTTGAGTTTGTTAATGAAATTATAATAATTTAAGTAAATTTTCTTTAATGTGAAAATAAAACATTCTGGGTGTACTCTGTAATAGTAATATAAAATATTAACTTAAATATTTTTATAGACTTTGAAGATGAATTTGGGAGATTTTTTAATGGTAGTTTGAAAAATATTAGCTGTCATCTTCATTTACAGTTTAATAATAATGACACTATTTATGGTTTAACATGTAGCATTTTGTATATTTTTCTACACAAAATGTTTGCTACTTCGCCTATGAAAATTAGTGAATTTTAAATCGAGACAAATATGTGTTTATATCTCCTTTCGTATGAGCTTCACACCATCAGTACATGCATTCTACTTCCTTTATTTTCCTTTCCTAAAGCCTAATATACATCAATGAATGATTACAAGATTAATGTACTTTCACCAAAAGTGATTCTGATATCTACAATATACTTATGTACATTATTCTATAAATTATTTATTGAAATCTTGTTTTAAATCGCGATTTAAATCAAACTGATCGATCATGGAGCGCCCCCTGTGGCGGAGCGTTTACCTCATTGCTCTACGACGCCAGGGGTCCCGGGTTCGAATCCCGGCCTGGGCAGGAATGTGTGTGGGCCCATTCATCAATTTCATCATATCATCACTCATTTCCATCTTCGCACATTAGCCAAAAGTGACACAAAAGTGAATTAAAATAAAGCAAATCAATCGAACATGGACGTACATTGCGAGTCAGTGGCATTGTTTAAACTCGGAAGTGTCCGTGACTACAATTTAAAGTGAGATCGGAACCACTGTGCAACGTGCATTCACTAGGGATCGAACCCGGGACCCCTTATTTTACAAGACGCGCGATTTACCACTACGCCATCGGAGAGAATCAGATCTAGTACTGAATATTACTAGTGAATAAATAATATGTAGTAACTATAATAGCAAATTTATTGTTACACTTTTCAGGCAGTACACATTTTCCGGAAAGCCATCAAGAATAGGCAAGCCAACGCACCTGGCAACCGTTTGGTGAGAATAATGAAGGGAGATAATACATTTTCCTGCTCACCCCAAAATGGATACAATACTAACTGGGGCTGGATAACTTAACAAAGTATTCGGATCTCTAAGACAAACATCTTGTTGTTCAGTCCCGACTCTTATTATGAAATTCAACGCAAAAGCTTCCGAAACACTGTCGGAAATGTGCAACATATTGCAACCGTTTTATTAGCAATGTGCATTTTCACTCAGTTGAGTTCGAAGTTTATTGTGGTGTTGATTCTGAATGGAGATATTTTAGAATAAAATGCCTTTTAGCGGCGGCAGGCTGCAGCGCTCTACGTATTCGATAGGTGGAGACATCTGTTGGTAGAAAACGGCGATTCTTGGACGCGTTAGTTCAGGCTCTGACGTTGAGTGGCGGTCGGTTGAGAGCGAGACCAGGTCAACGCGAGAGATAAGAGGCAATTTCGTACCATGTTACTGCCATCATTTCTATCGAGAACCGAGCTCACAGATTATTTTTTTCTATCTTCCTTTTTTAGAAACATCTAGACTTGGAAACAATGGTCAAATAATGGACAATTGGTTTGTACAACAAATTGCAAATCTGCTTACTGAACATCAAATTTACTTGGTCGAAGCACCAATTTTTTTATATTTAAAATTATTTATTATATCGTCTCTAGGATTTAGTCAGTATTAAATTTTGAATATAAGGATTCGATCTTTTATACCATACTTAGTAGGTATTATTATTATTATATATATATTTTTTTTTTTGTTATCTAAGGTCGCTTTTCAGCCACTTTTGGCTAATCTCGGCGATGAGGATGAATGATGAGGATACTGATGAAGGAACATTTGCACGTCCAGACAGGGATTGAAACCCTGTACCCCTGCCGTTGTAGCGCGCTGTGTTAACCACTACGCCACGGAGATAGTCAATATGACTATGCAGAAAGACCTGCTACATACATGCTTAAGAACGACGATTAAATTGAATTTTTCAGAGAATACTCACAAAGAAGCTCCTGGCTCATGGTATCAATGCGCTCTGCCAATGAGACAGCAGAAAATTCGAAAAATATTGGTACGAGGAAACCAATAGCCATTGGACATCCAGACACTTCCAGTTAGACAGGCCCAAGCCTGAGTTGCACGTATGATTTTACAAATACTATAAGCAACGGTCTTGGATTTAGAAAATTCGTTTCTTTTAACTCGTCTTAAATTTTTCCAAAAAATGAAAGAAAAATATACCTAACTTGAATAAAGAATAAATAAATACTCTAACGTGAAAGAAAATGGAACGTGACTTTTCTCTATTAAAAGCATTGTTCAAAATGAGTCATTTTAAGGTTATAACTGTACTATTGGTATATCAAAGCTTTGTGAAAACAATGAGAAAAACCGTGAACAGTGAGTTAAACAATATTTTATTTCTGTAATACATGTAGGTAATCTGTGTCTTTTAATAAAGGTATCTCAAAAAGTGCACTTGTTGATGTTGCTAACAGGAAAATTTGAAATTGCTTCCATTAAGTGTGCCGTAACACTGAGAAATATATGAAAAAATAAATTTCTGAATTAATCCCATCCTCCGTACATTCTCTTGTATTACACACCCAAAGATAATTTAATAAACTTGCAGTATCAGTGGAGTAGCGCAGTGGCCTTCGGCTCTCGTGCAACTAAAATATTGGAGGCCCCTTAGTAAAAAAAATATCGAAAACTCTTTAACGTATATATATCATCGATGACGTCAGAGGGTAATGGACGTACAACAGTTAGCTACCCTCTTTGAAGTGTTTCACAATTAAAAGAAAATTGAACTACCTTGTCACACTATAGTTAAAAATCGAGAATAATCTGTAACATTTAACAGTTGTGGACTAAGTGGGAAATTTGTCTGTTCTTATTTGAATATGAAAAGACTTGGGCCCCTTTAATATATTTGGTGGAATTTTACATTTTAATACCACACCTAAAACTAATGTTAGTGGTAAAAGTTCATGAATTACCAAGTTCTCTTGTTTGTGTGGCAGACTGTCTGAGCAACTGAATCTTCCTACTGGATTCATAACTGCAGACACTATATACTCTAAAAGATTCCGACAAACGGTATATCTATAAAGATGTGAGATGAGAGAGGTTTTCTTATTTTAGGCGATCTGCGATCAAGTAAGTTAATACGGGCCCACAGGTTAAGTTGCCGGGCTCGTGCCTAAAATAACTGGTGAAGAAGTACATTTATAGGCAATGAAAAACAAATAGTAAGTGTCAGTGCCCCCCCCCTTCCCTCCAATTTAAAACGTCTTTTTTGTCTTCATCCGTCCATCTGGAAAATGGTGTCTGCAACAAATTACACACTAAGTCATTTACTGGGTTCATTGTACAAACCACAGCTCAATACATGAACACAACACACGATAGGGAACGCGAAACACACGCGCGGAACAAGATCTCGCGAGAACGCAACGATTTTGCCACAACCACTGGATGCAATGTTTTCTGTCGACGAGAGAACTGCTACACCTAGATGGCGACACCCGTTCAATTCCAACGCTAGGTGACGTCACCGTTGCCATGACAACCGGCTTAAGTTTTCCGCAACCTGGTGGCGTCTGCTCTTGGCTGGCTCTTGGTTTGTTTATGCTACGACGAACTCTTCACGTGCGTAGCGTCGAGCGGCTTATTATTTGAGTATTATCGTGTGCGTTCTGCTGGGAAATAGTTTAATTTAACCAGCAAATGAAAAATGTCAATATTAATTTGAAAATTAGGTGAAAACATCTGCACTTGTTGCACTTGGCCAGCCGCCACTGGCTGCCGGGGTCCCTTTGACTGAACCCGTACGCCCCTGTTTATTATCGCAGACATTGTCTTATGATATGTTACTGGGAACCCGCTCAACCACCTTCCATATGAAAATAAATATATAAAACAGTCGTGAAGTTACTTGTGGTATTATGTATTCGATCAGGCGTTTCTATTTAGTGCTAACCTCAGTGAATTTCGAGTTCAAATTTTGTAATTGTTGACCTACATTTTGTCTATTTCGTAATTTTTAAAAATAAAATTTCAGACAAAACATTGCGGGGCCCCTACACCTACCCCCCCCCCTTTCAGCATTTGGGGGCTGCGAGATCGGCCGCTATGCCACTGAGCAGTATATATTGACATGAGTTCTTCAATACATATAAGTATACTATACTATTAGAATCGACAATTTTAATACTACGCAAATGTTGCCTCTTTGTGAGAAGCTCACATTGTACTTCAAGGCAGAATATATCCATATTTCTTAGAGTGGTTGTGCCACCATGCAATAAGGAAAACTACTAACCAAACAGTGGAAACAAACAGCAACAATACTGGTCCCTGGATCTCAACAAACGAGAATTGCAAAATAACACACTTCGGGAAGAGCAAGTAGCGGCAAGAATTTTGTAACCAGCTTGAATGTTGAGAATAAAATTGGGGCGGGTGGTAAAAGAAGAGAGAAAAGAATCGAAAAAGTAGTACCAGAAGAGGACGGCGAAAACCATCATTTCTTTCTACTCCGAAAACTTCCGCCATGGAAGAAACAGAGCGAGAAGAAAGATCAGAGAACATTATTTTCAGGTTTCCCCCTCCCCTCCGCCCCTTCAATCCAAGTCCTGCAATACATTTTTTTCACCCCCATCGCCATCGAACCTCCGTTATTATTCCTATAGGTTATCATCATCCCCAGGAGTGTCGTTAAACATAGAAGCCCCAATTTCTTTTCCGGGGACCAAACTCCCGAACGATTCCTTTCCTTCCTCTTGCACATCAAAGGTCATTCTATTATGGCCCAATGTTCTACAGCAGCCGTGGCGAACGAGGTAAAACAAAAGAGGAAAAGAAAGAACTGGATGTTCTTAGTTGTTCCTCCCACACTTCCTCCTGCCCCTTGCCTCCTCCTCCGTTCCTCTCTCTTATTGCAATTCTCCAACTTCGAAGGCGCCTTACGCTCCCGAGCACAGTATGAAAAGGTCCCACCAGTCGCGAAATTCAATTGTTTCCCAACGCTTCTATTGCGTTCCGATATTGAAGTCTTCAGAGGGGCCCCCGTGCGCCATAAAACAATAGAATGAGGCGGAAACAAAGGGGTTAATATGGAAGGAACTGTCGCAAGTTTCCTCGCCTTCTGCCGTCGGCAAGTCCCCTTGTGCTGCCCCATGTTCTTGACGACCCAGTCTCCAAGCGTGATTAATTCTCATTGAAAGTGCAGAGCTCCACAAGGATTTGAGTTATGCGCATTTAAAGTCAATTAACTTTCTGTATTTAAAGCAGACTGTTTATAGTACGGGAGAATTAAGCAAAAACAATAGCTGTAAAGGAATGATATTTGGCGCATGGCTTTCTACGTGTGGCGCGCGGGAGTGGGAGATTTTGATAATACCGTAATGCACGGTAATAATATATATATATATTGTTACATAATTCTGGATATAAAAAGGTACATGTATGACATTTGCAAAAAATAAGACAGAACTCACTTTTTGAAAATAACGTCCTCTAAATGGAGTCCCTCCCTGAGGTAACATTCCTGCATTCGGGAATGGACGTTTCTCATAACTTTCTGCAGTACGTCCGCAGTGATAGACCGAATCTCTTCACATATCGCAGCCGTTAGTTCATACAGTGTATGAGGAGGAGTAGTAAACACACGATCCTTTAAATATCCCCATAAAAAGAAATCACACACTGTCAGATCGGGCGATCTTGCAGGCCAGTTCATATCGCCGTTCCTGGACATGATACGCCTTCCAAAAAGGTCCCGTAAAGCGAAAGCGCGCTGCTCCCGTGACCACTGCTCGTTAACAACTGAAATGGCATTGTCTACGCAACATTCTCATGGCCTCACAGCATTACCAAATTTAACAATGACCTTGTACTACTTGATTCAAAATCTCCCACTCCCGCGCGCCACCCGTACAAGCAAGTCACTGAACGTACCGAAAGGTCCCATGGATCCGTGTGCACTACCGCAGCTATATTGGAATATGGTCGCCTGTACATGGAAATTAAATAATTTATTAAATTACATTAAAACAACATTAAATTAAACAAATCGTTCAAGAAACCTTCCGGCTGAGAAAAAACTTGGCAAAGCTTCCTAAAGCTACAGCCACCATATTGAAAACATCACCACCAGTACATACTATTTTAGACTGTTATTTTGTTCTTCAGCCTTTGAGCTCTTATCACCCAGCTTTCCGGGAAATTACTTTTGAAAGAGTTCCTGATGTTCATTGCTTAAGTTTCTTTCCTCTTGAGCTGCTGCTCTCCGTGGCGGAGAGGTTAGGACAGGACGCTAAAGCGCGGGGCTCGAATCCCGACCTGAGTATAATCGTTCTTTGTGAGTGTCACTTCATAAATTTCATTACATCAATACTCATTCTCATCCTCACAATTAGTGAAAAGTGGCAGATAGCCAAATCAATCAATTTCCTCTTTAACTGTGCTAAGTTCTCCAAATCGCCCACTAAAGGATTACGGTATAGGGTCTACCAGAAGATTCAACGTCGCAGGGTATTTCAGGGAGAGGAGGAGAGATTCGAGTACATACCCCCCTTAACTACGCCACAGAATTTACCATTATTCACCAGTCACAGTTCTAGACATGTTATCCTTATGGGGAAAATACTAACGCGAGGGTCACGGTAGGAAAATGTCGCTCGGATCCTAAATTTCGTGTGGGGTGTTTTTAGATTCATTGGCACTCAACTGGGGGTGACTTACTAAATTATTTTGGGAATTTTTTACCAGGCTAATGTAACAGTTACAACAATTGCCTCCGTGATCCTCTACGTTGAGTGTTCGACCGATGATACCATCTGCATCTGCAACATTGTTGCGTTGTGCTTGATCTTCCATTTCATCATCGCTAATTTATGACGTGACAAGCTAAAGACGTAGAAATGAGTTGTTAAATGTCCAAAATACTCAACACGTTATAGAGGAAAAGTGCCTATAATGTACTACCTAAAAGAAACACCCAGTGACCAGGTCGGGATTCGAACCCGATTTTCCTGGCGTCATAGAGCGATGTGCTAATCACTTTTTTTTATTTTAAAGGAAAGCTCCTATGTGGCAGCTTTCCCCATCACACGTCATATCACATTTAACTCAATTCTCTATATCATTTCTTTCAAGACAGACAACACAAACATCCATACCCGAGCCAGGATTCGGACCCGGGACCTCTGGCGTCGTAGTGCGCTGCGCTAACCACTCCGCCACGGAGGTCGACAATCACTTCGCCACAGAAGTCGGCCACACAAGAAAGAAAATTCATCAAAATTTCTTCATTCACTTCAGTGCATGTAACTGTTGGTTTCATTCATGATTCGTCGTTGATCAAAACGTATTTTTAATGCATCAAGAGAAAATAAAGTGTTCAGATGAATCAAGAGAGGCACTGGAATGCTCTTTACACTTAAATCAGAATTAAATGCATTTTCTTGCATTTATGCGTTTCATCTAATCCTTAGCTTAAGTGATTTATTGTAGTTTCATTGCATTGCTCTGTTTTTCTTATTAACATCATTTTTGTTAATTTGTTGCTAAAGATATGAAAAATGGTCTCCAACTTGAGACGACTTAAAATTTTCTTACGTTTATATTTTAAAAATAAAGTGCATTTTATTTCCTATGTCAATACCTGATGCACTTATATAGTTGCTTGAGGATACACACTTTTCAGTATTAATT
Source organism: Lepisma saccharinum (assembly GCF_977018435.1). Taxonomy (NCBI): domain Eukaryota; kingdom Metazoa; phylum Arthropoda; class Insecta; order Zygentoma; family Lepismatidae; genus Lepisma; species Lepisma saccharinum. The sequence continues at coordinate 194,097,635 of NC_139229.1, read as the reverse complement.
AATGTGTTCTTTTAAGAAAAGTAAAAGTAAAAGTAAAAGTATATAGGATGAGGACGAGAAAGTACGAACCCCCTCAAGCAGATTTGGCTACACTTAAAACAGGCTCAACATGCCCATATGAGCTTTTTGCTCAAGTGTGGAATCTTGTCTAATCCAAGATTTTTGTAAAAAATGCCCTCATGGATTCCATGAGAAAGTACGAACCCCCCTCAGATTGATTTGTCTATACTTACAAAAGGCACTTCTGTAAGATTGTTGTCCATAAACCTGTCAAAAATATGCCCCTCTTGGGCCATACTTAAAACTAGGCTATACCCACCTATATACACCTACACCCACCCACACCCACCCACGCATATTTACTTCCGGTCCACTTCCGGTCCACTTCCGGTCTACTTCCGGTCTACTTCCGGTCCACTTCCGGTCTACTTCCGGTTCACTTCCGGTCCACTTCCGGTTCACTTCCGGTCTACTTCCGGTCCACTTCCGGTTCACTTCCGGTCTACTTCCGGTTTGCCTACTTCCGGTCCACTTGTGGCCTATTTCTGCTATTTTTATCCAGCATAAAGTTTTGAATTGAATCCCAAGAAATTGTATATAAATACCAAAGCCAAAAATATTAAGTGTATACACACATACGCACGTACACACACACACACACACAGCACAGTGTTGAACCCAACTGATATTTTTATCCAGCATAAAGTTTTGAATTGAATCCCAAGAAATTGTATATAAATACCAAAGCCAAAAATATTAAGTGTATACACACATACACACGTACACACACACACACAGCACAGTGTTGAAGCCAACTGATATTTTTATCCAGCATAAAGTTTTGAATTGAATCCCAAGAAATTGTATATAAATACCAAAGCCAAAAATATTAAGTGTATACACACATACACACGTACACACACACACACAGCACAGTGTTGAACCCAACTGATATTTTTATCCAGCATAAAGTTTTGAATTGAATCCCAAGAAATTGTATATAAATACCAAAGCCAAAAATATTAAGTGTATACACACATACACACGTACACACACACACACAGCACAGTGTTGAAGCCAACTGATATTTTTATCCAGCATAGAGTTTTGAATTGAATCCCAAGAAATTGTATATAATAAACAACAACAAAAATGCCGAATCAAAAACATTGTAATCAGTGCAATAAAAATATATCCAGCTCCAATTGGGCCAAGCACCAAAAGATTTGTAACCCAGACAAATACAGAACTCCCACAATAATTTGCCACAAATGCCATAGAGAATATAACATGGAATATTTCACATATAAACATAAAGATACTTGCTCTGCACAATCATCAACATCTGGTCTGAAAAGAAAGCACGAAGCACCTGTTAATGCTGGACCAGCAAAGCAGCCACGCCATGAACCTATCCGTAGCAGTTTTAACGGCCAATTAAGGGATCACCGGTTTGTATCAGAGCCAAGATGTGGCATTGAGAATTTCTTGAACAGTATAAATCCTAATCTCCAGGCAATTCTAAATGCACAAAATGGCTCTTATAAGTTGTCCCTTAAATTGTTTGTACAATATAAGAAACCAAATGGCACAAAATTTAGACAGCCCCACATAACAGAAACTGTACCGGTATATTCAAATGCAAATTCAGACAAAATAATAAGCAGTTTGATGGATCAACTGAATATCAAACACTCTGAATTTGCGGCAAAAGAGTCCGGATGGAGCCTATGCGGTTCATCACACAAGTTATATGTTAATATTTCTGAATTCAACCCATTACAAGGATCTACATATCTGCCATTACCTGCCAATATCAAAAACAAACAAGCCGTGGTTAATATAAAAAATAATGACCAGAAATGCTTTTTGTGGTGTATTTTAGCTGCTTTGTATCCAGTTTCAAGGCATCCTGAGAGAATAACTTATTACAAACAACATGAACATCTTTTTGACGATGCAATGGAGGGTTTAGAATATCCAATGTCTATTCAGAATATTGATAAATTTGAAAAAAGGGCCAGGCACATCAATGGCAAACAATTATCTATTAATGTATTTATTTGTTCCACTGGCAATTGCTTGATAGCACCTCTCAGAATCAGTACACTTGATGATGAAGCTGCAATTCCGATTGATCTGCTCTTAATTGAAGGGGATGATACATACCATTATACTCTGATACACAGTCTTGAAGCTTTAGTCAGAAAACAACAAGGCAAATCCAATACAATATTCAAGTTGTGCAGAAGATGTTTAACTGAATTTGATGGTAAAAAAATAATAAATGGGGTTCGGGAAGTGAATGCAGAAATTGCTAAAAACAAGTTAATTGAGCATCTGAAATACTGTGGGAATCATAAACCTGTTCATATGGTGATGCCCAATCCAAGTGAAAATTGCAAATTCAAAAAGTATGAAGCCTCGTTGGAACACCCAGCATATATTGTCTGTGATTTGGAATCGAACGTCAAACTTCTTGAATTCTGCAATCCAGATCCCGAAGAATCTTCAAGTACATCATACCAGCTACATGAACCTTCCAGTTTTTGTTATATAGTTATACGGGATGGTGTAGCTAGTGAGCCACACTTATACATGGGACCAGATGCCATCAAAGAATTTGCACTTAGAATAGAAAATGTATGCCGTGACATAGCATCTAACATCTTATTAAAATCAAAGCCCATGTTGCCTTTAACAGAGGAAGAGATTGAAGATTTCAACAATGCAGAAAAATGCCCGGTATGTGATTCTGAATTTTCAGATATAAATATCAAGGTTCATCACCATTCTCATACAGATGGTCGATATAAACAGGCCCTGTGTAATAGCTGCAATATTCAGATCAAGAGACCAAGATTTGTCCCCATATTTTGCCATGGAGCATCCAATTATGATTTCCATCATCTGATCAGGTACGAGGGGTTTGACAAGCAGAATTTAAACATTTTAGCTGAAAATGATGAGAAATATATATCTATTAGCAAGATAATTAAAGTTGATGGTGTTCCTATTCACATAAGATTTCTTGATTCTTACAGATTTTTATCTGCTAGCCTGGCTACACTGGCCACTCAATTATCTGATGATCAATTCAAAATCACACGTGCATTGTTTCCAAATCAGGACCTGAAATTAATTAGGCGGAAGGGTGTATATCCATATGACTATGTTACAGATTTTTCTAAATTTGATGAGTGTTCCCTGCCACCACAAGAAGAGTTTTACAGCAAAATCAGAGGATCTGGAATCACTGATGATGATTATCACCATGCTCAGTTGATGTGGAACAATTTAAAATGCAAGACATTTGCTGATTATCACATGGCATATTTGAAACTTGATGTCACCCTCTTAGCTGATATATTGCAAGCATTCAGAAAATCTTCCATGCAAAATTATAAACTGGACCCAATATATTTTTTCAGTGCCCCGGGCCTAGCATGGGCCGCAATGTTTTTCAACACTAAAATGCAATTGGATCTGATCCACGATCAAGATATGTATCTGTTTATGGAGAAATGTATAAGAGGGGGGATGGTGCAATGTTCCCAGAGATATGCCAGAGCAAATAACAAGCATATTATGCTGCCTGATTATGATCCAGCACGGCCATCAAATTATATACTGTATGTAGATGCAAACAGCCTCTATGGTCATGCCATGATGCAAAAACTACCATATGCAGGGCTTGAATGGGTTGAAGATTTCAACATTGAGGATCTTAAGGATTTTGATGACAGTGACTATGGTCTATTCTTAGAGGTTGATCTGAAAATTCCTGATGATTTACACAACACATTTTCTGATCTGCCCCCAATTCCTGAGGTTCAGTGCTCACCTGGCTCTAAACAGAAGAAGCTCATGATGACTCTGGAACCGAAACAGGGTTATGTTATATATTACAAAAACCTCCAGTTCCTGATGAAACATGGTGTTCAAGTGACCAAAGTTGGAAAAGTTTTGAGGTTCAGGCACTCAAGATGGTTGAAGCCATATATTGATACAAACACAGAGCTTCGAACATCTGCAATGAGCCAATTTGATAAGACCTTGTTTAAATTGATGGTGAATTCTGTCTATGGCAAAACTATAGAAAATGTCAGAAAACATACCGATGTTAAAATAATTACTGACCCCAGCCGGAGCAAAAAATTGGTTGCAAAGCCTAATTTCAATTACAGAAGAATTTATGATGAGCACATGGCACTTTTCAACATGAAGAAAACAAAGATCAAATTTGATAAACCTATTTATGTAGGGGCTGCGATATTGGAATTGTCCAAATTACATATGTTAACATTGTATTATGATGTGTTGAAACCTTTTTATGGTGATCGTGTAAAATTATTGTACATGGACACGGATAGTTTTATTCTTGATATTCAAACAGAAGATGTTTATCAAGATATTGCACAGTCTGAATTGTTTCAATACTTTGATACCAGTGAACATACAAAGATTCAACCCCACAACAAAAAGGTGCCTGGCAAGTTAAAAGATGAGACATGTGGTGATGTTATTGTGAAATTTGCTGGGTTAAGTGCCAAGATGTACACTTTTGAGACATGTAGTGGCACTGTTGCCAAAAAGGCCAAGGGTATTGGCAAAGTAACTGTTGAAAAAGATCTTCAATTTGAAGATTATGAAAATTGCCTCAAATCCAAGAATTCAATCAAAACATAAGAAAATAGAATTCAGAGTGTGGATCACTTGCTGACTTCAAATATTGTAAGAAAAGTGGCCCTGGACCCACATGATGATAAGAGATGCATTTTATCATGTGGCATACATACTTTACCATGGGGGCATTGTGACTTGATAAGTGGCAAACAATGCCCAATGACAGAGCATGATTTGAAATAAATAAACATGCCCATGAACTTATTTGGGTTCAAAAAACAGGCTATTATGGAGCTTCCAACACCACAAGCCTCTTCTGATATGCTGTCTAAACTGAGTGGCTTGTTAATTATTCATCTGAACAGCATACTTACAGATGTTGATGATGAAACAGGCAAAACATTGTACATATTTAACAATAATTTAAATCATTACCAATTACCTGTAGGTGGGCAATTGCAATTTATTACAACCCCTGAGGGTGATGTCAAGATTTCAGTAGGGAGAAATATTTATAGAATTAAGCACTCAAACATGATTTCTGGCACTGTATATACTGTTTCTGCTGGTGACTGCTTATATATTGAGGTCCCTGGATCATATGACAAGCTTATACCCTTTTTTATAGAATTAAGAATCAGATACTCTATAATAAATAACCACTAAAAGAAAATGCCTAATGATATATTTGGCCATACAAGACATGAAGATCACAGTGATGAGATTTTGATGCTTGATGTCAGAGTCAAGAAATTAAGAAGTGATTTACAAGCTTTACAAACCACACTCAATGCCAGTTTTCAACTAGAAATTACAAATTTACAATCACAATGCATGGACCCTCTTCTTAAAATTGATTCTGAACTCAAAGTGCTGCTTCAGAAATATACTGATTTGGCAACATTAGATAATTTTCAAAGTTTAGAAGAAGCTGTAGCAGCTCTTCAAGCCAAATTTAAGACCCAGGCCACCAACTCTGAGCAATTGAAACAACAATTGGAAGAACAAATAAATAATGTCCAGGCACAGCTCCAAACAATTGTCAAAAGCATAAAATCACAAGAAGATTTTGATCTAGTCATTTCCACTCTAAAAGAACAGATTCAATCACTCCAGATACCTAATCTGGACCCTCTGCACAATGCCATAGCCGAGGTTAAAGAAAAAATTGAGACACTTGAAACTTTTATGAAGAACTTGCCATCTTCTGATGCTTTGAGTGCAATAACTCGGAGTGTAGCAAATATTAAGCTGCAACTTGAAACATATGAAGATTTTGGAAAAATTCAAAGTACCATAACCCATCTTGAAGGTACAATAGCAGCAGTGCAAAGTGATTTGGCAAATGTACAAGAAACTCGCCTGCCTGGGATTGTAGATACACTTGTCAGTGTCCAGCAACAAATCACAAAGCTTGAAAACCTCAACACTGAATCTGAACTATCTCATTTTCATCATTTGATCGATGATATCCAAACAAAACTTGAAATTTTACAACAATCCACACCCTCTCAGGCAGATATAGCCCTGCTCCAAAATGCTATGCAAAATGTGGCTGATGCTTCTGAATTAAACAATGTAAAATTGGCACTTGAATCTTTGCAAAATACAGTATCAAATCTTCCCACATCACAGGAACTTAAAAATATTAAGAGGGCAGTGAATAGGATATTGAAATCAGAAGATATCAAGAATATCCAAGCAGAGATCAAACAACTCACTCAGACAGTGGCCACTCTTCCAACCAATCAACATATTAATGAACTGCATGCCCTGTTTGAGGATATCAGAAGACAGGTCCATGATCTTACTGCTCAAAATTCAAAATTGTCAATTGTTGAAAATTTGCAACAAATTGTAGCTAATATCAAGCAACAGCTAGGGACCATGGAATCCAATCAAGCAAATGCTCTCTCTGTTTTTGCCACCCAGCTTCAAGAGATTGTGCAACAATACAAGAAACTTATTGTGGACATAAAAATCAAGCCAGGCCATGATGATGTTGTTAGGACCATCAATGAGCACCTTGAATCTGTAACAAGCAGATTGCTTACAGCAGAAAAAGAAATAACAGGCATAATCGAGAATCCAAAACATTCAGTAATTCTTGAATTGTACAGCATCCCCAACAAAGAATATGATTCACCATTTACACCAGGTGGCAAAATATATATGCTGTCCCCTGCACAATTTTATTATCAGTTTTTTGTTGGGGGCACATTGAGACCAATCAAGATCAAATATTGGCATCAGCCACAGGCATACCACTACCCTACCTTATCAATAACAAATGCTGAGAACAAAGTGAAAATCACCAGTGTAGAATTGGAGGATTTTACAGATCCCAACACATTAGAAACAGCCTATACTGAAGATGATGGATCTCTGGAATTTAAAATACAAATAGGAGACAAATTATATTTAGAAAATCCTGCAGTATCAGCTGCTGAATACCCCATAGTTGCAATATTCTTGTTTTCATATTATGTCTAGAGAAATTATAGTTGATGAATTACACAGACAAGCCAGGCATAATTTTAAGAGACTCCCAGTAGTCACAAAGGGCATAGATGATTTATGGCAGAGCGACTTGATTGAGTTGTCAAGTGGGCAGTTGAAAAACTTAGACAAAATCAACAAGGGCTACAAGTATCTACTCACTGTAATAGATACATTTTCAAAATTTGCCTGGGCTGTGCCACTCAAATCCAAGACTGGAAAATGTGTTACAGAAGCCATCAGGACAATCATCAATCATTCAGGAAGATCCCCGCGCTATTTGCAAACAGATAATGGCAAAATTCAGTGTTTCAACAATTTATTAAAAGCCAAGCAATAAAACATTACTCGAGTTACAGTGATCTCAAAGCCTCAATTGTAGAGAGATTCAACAGAACCTTAAAAAATCTTATGTATAAACAATTTACACTTCAAGGTAATTATAAATGGCTTACAATCCTACCAGAACTTGTACATAAATATAACAACTCTGTCCATTCCACAATCAACATGAAACCCTCTGAAGTAACTTCATCTGATGAGCAAAATTTGATCAGGACTGTTTATTATCCTAGATACCAGCCAACAACAAGAAAGGCCAAATACAGGGTGGGTGATCAAGTAAGAATCAGCAAATATAAGCACTTATTCATGAGAGGCTTTACAAGAAACTGGAGTACTGAATTATTTACAGTGGTTCAAGTTAAACCTGGGACTCTTAACACATATATAATAAAAGATCATCGAGGAGAAATTCTCAAAGGCAGATTCTATGAACAAGAGCTCAGCAAAACTAAACAGCCTGACACATATCTCATAGAAAAAATCATCCGCAGAAAAGGCAGCAAGTTACTTGTCAAATGGCTGGGTCATCCGGAAAACAGCTGGATCGATGCAGACAAAGTGATAATATGAGCACCTGGGATGTTATAAAAAGGCTGCCAGAACCTGAACAACAGAATAAGAGAAATGGCAACTTGCTGCCTGATAATATTAGGTGTCTTATTGTTGGGCCATCTGCTTGTGGCAAAACTACATTAATGGTTGATAATTTTTTATTGGCACCCAACTGGTTAGACTGGAAAAACAGGCACTTGTATGTTTTCTCTAAGAGCTTGGAACAATTAAAATATCAGCAGCTGATGAAGCTATATGATGGATTGGATATTGCCACTTTTGAATCAGATGTTAAGCCACTTCACGATTGTCTCGATAATTCTGTTGTTGTGTTTGATGACATTATATTGGATAATCAAAACAAGGTTAGAAATTTCTTTACACAGGGCCGACACAAAAACATTGATTGTTTCTACCTGGCACAGACTTTTTCTAAAATTCCGAAGCAGCTGATCCGAGACAACAGCAATTTTATATGCGTGTTTCATCAAGATCATACCAACCTCAAACACATACATGATGAATATGTAGGTGGGGACTTGAGCTACAATGATTTTTCCAAGTTTTGCAGTAGGTGCTGGAACCAGGACAGTTATGGGTTTGTCACTATTGATATGACAAGAACACCCAATAGTGGCAAATACAGAAGTAAAATCAACGATTTTCTAGACGTTGAGACGTATATAAACAACCATGAAACGACCAATCATTGACGATCTTAAGTTAAGAGATTATCTTGTAAAAAGATTCAAGGGATGGAAATCACAGAACCGGGGAATTTATGAACAGCACAAACAAACAGAACAGCCTATTATTGATGCTATTAATAATTTAGGTAAGAATATCAAAACTGTTACAGAGCAAAATCAAGATTTGATCACAGAGCTTGTACCTGTAGCTGCTAGGAACATATTAGATTATCCATTCACCCCACTTTCCAGTATTCATACACCTAGTCCTATTGCTCCTAGAAGAATTGAGGCTAGTCAGGATCCTATTGAATTGGGTCTTCTTGCTCAAAAATATTTAACCACACCTAAAGACAACAAAGATGAGGTGTTTGGTTTATATGCTGACACAGAGCTTGACGGCAGCATCATTCATAGAATTGGCAATTTCAGAGTAACATTTATGGGAGATGATATAATTGTATATTCAGAATCTCGACTTGGAGAAAAAGGTGCTTTTGTTAAGTACACCGGAACACCTGGGTTGTGGGAACTGATGACTAGGAAAAGGCCTGGCAGCTATACAGATCAAGATTATGAGGATTACAAAGAAATATTAATAAAATCAGATGCTCTATACCAGAACAATGATCCCACACAAAAAAGAGTCAAGTCTAGCAGTGGGGCAAAATACAATAATTTAATCAAGCCCATATGGTCACAGATCAAGACTGGCAGTGGAATCAAACAATACAACACACTGCCTAAAGAATTTGTGTGGGTTGATGATGTCAGGAAACTTGTGGATAGGTTATTGGTGATAGCTGGGGAGGAAAATGCTGGGAACCACAATTTTTACAATGAAAAAGTTGGAATTATGGACATGATAAGCACAAAATTGTCAAATTTTATAGTGAATGACCCTAAGGGGATTGGATATCTCATAAAAATTATTAATACTCTACCCCCCAAATTTTGGAATGTTTCTGAGGGTCGGGGCCTGGTGAATGACATTATAAACAAGCTGCCATTTGAACTACACATTCCAGGCTATCAGTATTGTGGTACAGGCACAAAATTGGATCATAGATTAAACAGAGGGGATCCTGGTGTAAATCCTTTAGATGCTGCTTGTAGAGATCATGACATAGCATACAACACACATTCTGATCTTGACAAGAGACATGTTGCAGACAAGAAATTGGAAGAGGCTGCATTTGGTAGATTTGTAAGCAAAGATGCTTCTTTAAGTGAGAGAATATCAGCATTGGGAACCACCATAGCTATGAGCACCAAACAAAAACTGGGGTGGGGGTTGTGAATATGTATATAATAAACCTAGAATGAAGGCCAAGGGTGTTATGTATCAAATACCTTATGCAGGTCTCAAATCTCTTAAAACTATTGACAGTCTTTTAACCAAAAAGCAGCGGAAGAAAAAAAGCTCTTGTCTTGCCAAGGGACATGGTATGAAATTGTTGCTTAGCACCCCCCAATTAAAAAAATTACAGCAATCAAGAAAAAAATTGCATACAGGGGGATTTATATTTACCATCCCTGCCATCTTAGCTGCTCTCGGGGCTGTGGGGAGCTTGGCTGGGGGATCAGCTGCCATAGCAAAAACAGTAATAGATGCCAAGAAAAATAGGGCAGAATTAGATGAGCAGAGGCGCCATAACCTGGCCATGGAGAAAAAAGGCAAAGGTGTTAAGAGAGCCATGAATAAGTTTAAAAAAAACAAGAGCCGCTTACAAACCAAGATATTGAAGCTTTAATCAAGCCACTGGGCATCAAAAATTTTAGAGGTGTGTACATGTCTGATTCTTTACCGGAACAACCACTCAACAAAGAGTGTGGCATTGTTAATTTGGATGAGTACAAAAATCAGGGCACTCACTGGATTTGTTATCTTAAATATTTAAACGACGAGGCATTTGTGTTTGATTCATTTGGAGGTGTTCCACCTGAAAATTTAGTACAATATCTAAAATCAGCTAATCTTTATTACAATAATGCCCGTGTTCAAAACTTTAAAGATGTTAATTGCGGACATTTGTGTTTATCTGTTCTCAGATATATGTCTCAAATAAATAAACCATCAATTGAAAATTTTCAAAAGGCCTTGTGGTATCTGAAACATCATGGGGGTATTCCATCTCACCAGCCAAAATTCAATATTGAAACTCAAATTGCATGATGACATTGTGTATCCCAAAACAATAGCTCTCAGAGCATTTTACGGCATGTACCTAATCCCTAATATTACGCACCACAACAATACAATTGCAGTAGGGGATCAAAAAATTGTCATCACTCCAGGGCAATATAATCTATCCACTCTAAATGCTCAGTTACCCAGAGGTGTAGTGTTAAGTCAAAATTCTGTCACTCACAGAGTAGAGATTGTATCTGCTACAGAAACAGTGGATCTGGGTACTATAGGAGAGCTGTTAGGCTTTGAGAACAACACAAAACTTGAACCAGCCATCAAACACACTGCTATGAATATACCTAAATTCTTAGCCATAGAGACTCTGAATATTCACTGTAATGTTGCTGAGGGTATGATCACCAAATCAAATGGCATAGGCACTCACAAACAAACTGGCATCATTGCAACATTCAAACCTAATTCCGAATTCATGGAGCCCATCATCTACAATCCATCCCCAACATTATATTTTCCTGTGTGCCATAATAGAATAGATTACATTGAATTGATGGTCACTAATGAAAAAGAAGAATTAGTTGATTTTGCTGGAGCCACAACAACTGCAATCATAGAGATTAACATTTAAATAAAAATACATACAATGGAAAATATTGAGAGTTATGAGCTACAATCATTCCCCCCAAACAGGAGGACATTTGCAAATTTAAATCAACCCAACACAGAGATTGAGGTTGATCTTGATGTAGGGGATGGCTTTATACACCCCCACAGAGCAGATCTATACATCAAATTTGATGTTGTAAAGCTCGATGGAACAGATTATCCGGCAAATTCAAACATAAGATTGGTAGACAATTTTGTGCCGCATCTGTTCTCTGAAATTGAGATCAGAAAGCATGGCGTTGTTATAAACAGAGTGGATTATCCCGGCATTACCTCCACAGCTTTGGCCACACTAAAATTATCCAAAACCGAGGCTTCTTACTACAGAATCGGTGGATTTGAGGCTGGTGATAAAATATTAACCAAGAGCCACACAGTGCTGTTCCCCATGCGCCTATTGCCAGGATTCTTCTCGGATTACAAAGATATTATGTGGAAGGGCGGGTTAAGAATCACATTTAGAAGAGCTGCCAATGATAACAATGCTTTGATGAGGTACAGCACATTAAACCCTACAGGGGAAGCTCTGCCTAATACCTTACCAGATGCAGGCAAGTGCCTTATTCAGACTATGGAGCTAAGAATCCCTGTTGTTGAGTATGAAGCCAGTTATGCTCTTAAACACAAAGCAGATATAGTAAAAAATCCACAGATTCCTCTGCAATTTTATACATATCAATGTGTACAGAAGCCCGCATCTGGGTCTTATTATGAGTTTGATGCCACAAATTCATTCTCCAGCATTCAATATGACATGCCTGATTTTGTGGTGGTACTGTTTCAGACTGGAAGACACAATAATCAGGAAAAAAATTCAAGTAAATTTGATAACTGCAACATCAAGAACATATATCTTAAAAATGGCAGAAATGAGGTATTCCCTAGAGAAAATTACAATTTAGACATGTCCAAGGATGATTTTCTTAAATTATATGAGGCATTTTCGGCTTTCAAGCGTGTCACTACTGGCAGTACTGATATGTATTACACACCAGATGAATTCAAAACACAGAGACCCATGTTTGTAATCAACACTTCAAAAAGAAAACAAGTTGTGGTTAATGACAGGACAAACATTAAAATTATCTGTGAATTCCAGGAGGCATTACCAGATGACACCATATGTAGTGTCATTCTCATAGGGGAAAAATCATATGTTTATGACGTAAGAAATGAGCGGGTCACGGAGCAATTCTAGAAGAGCTCTGCATATTGCATTGTTTTAATAATAGATAAACAAATTGAATGGTATCCAGTTGAACTTAAACCGGAAGTGAACCGGAAGTGGACCGGAAGTGGACCGGAAGTGGACCGGAAGTGGACCGGAAGTGGACCGGAAGTGAACCGGAAGTGGACCGGAAGTGGACCGGAAGTAGACCGGAAGTAGACCGGAAGTAGACCGGAAGTGGACCGGAAGTGGACCGGAAGTAAATATGCGTGGGTGGGTGTGGGTGGGTGTAGGTGTATATAGGTGGGTATAGCCTAGTTTTAAGTATGGCCCAAGAGGGGCATATTTTTGACAGGTTTATGGACAACAATCTCACAGAAGTGCCTTTTGTAAGTATAGACAAATCAATCTGAGGGGGGTTCGTACTTTCTCATGGAATCCATGAGGGCATTTTTTACAAAAATCTTGGATTAGACAAGATTCCACACTTGAGCAAAAAGCTCATATGGGCATGTTGAGCCTGTTTTAAGTGTAGCCAAATCTGCTTGAGGGGGTTCGTACTTTCTCGTCCTCATCCTATATACTTTTATACTACTTGTGTGTGTGTGCACATTATAGAATCATACATTAAAACGCCCTTGAATATAGTTGAACGATTTGAACCGTTGGCAAGAGAACGGTCTCTTCTTAATCTTTCTTTTCTTCTCTTCTCTCCAGGAGAAAAATGTTCCCGATGACTTCTTCGTGATTCATTTGCCTGCGATCTTTCTCCCTTCCCAGACATCCCCCGTCGCATCGTATCTTTTAATTCCTCTGGATTCCTTCCCAGAGGCTCTTTTTGAGACGACGTCTTCATCCTGAATAATGCCGGAGTCGCATCCGTAAAAATCAAGGATTAGTGCCTTCGCTGAGCGAGCTGAGATTTCTTCTATCGCGGTTCAAGTCCCACTCCAGCCAATCCTTTGGGCAATAATTCCTTCTTCCGGGGATTTCACCCTTTTAAGTTGGGTATTACCATATGAAACAGAGCATAAGACATCGGTTAATGGCTGGTTACCAGAAAAATATTCATCCTCTTCTTTCAGAAGAATGGTGTCTGTTTTCCTTCTTCTCATCTCATGATTTGACTTTTGTTACTACACCATATTCCTTGATGTGGAGCTGTGTATATAAAGATTCTACCTACACTACCTGCTCCAGACTTTGGTTAACATTTCACCCAAAAACCAAATTGCTTCATGTGGCTTATTTAAGTCAAATCACCAGGGAGCTTGATTATCCTAATATAGGATGCACATAGCTTTGGTTGAGTGTTTAGCGTGGTTGCATATGTTCAGGATAACATTAAGTTGTTCGACTGCTCGAAACTGGGCTTCAAACAAGAAAACGCCATTAAGAAAATCTGTTTGCCTCCGCGACCTCATACGCTGTGAAAGAGTGTGCGGTGAGATATTGTGCACGTTGCTTATACTATGTACAGGGTGTACAGGATTTTAAAATCACTTGAAGGAGCAGGTAGAATCCGGTCATTGTTTCTTGCTTCCATGTACTCTCGTGTTGTTCTTTATCATAGATCACGTGAGCCTTGTGAGGCAGCACTTTTGTAAACATTACGTCAGTTCAATAAAAACACAAACTGTGGTTTGCTTTGCAGAAAAAAATCATAGTTATCGTCTAATGTAACTTCCGTCGTATGTAGTGCAGTAAAAACGCGTACTGGTTGAAGTTAAGTGGACCATTCCGAGGAAAATTATTGGAGCAAGGAGGTTCATAGCGTGTTAGACTTAAACTTGCCCAGGTAAGAAAATAGATCGGGCTAGAGGAACTTCTGGTCAGCTCGTGCCCAACTGAATTCGTGCCGCCATTGGCACTATCAGCGCACTTGGCACGAGGTGGAGTACCGACTCAATAGCCCTCAAGCCAATAATGGTAATCATGTGGAAGTTTAATAATGTTTATTAGTGTGTTGGAAGAAAATGTATTTAATTTGTCTTTATAATACAATTATCCAACCATTCTTTGCATGTTTATTTTTATTATATAGCATTGTACAACACCGAATGGTTCACCGTGTACACCCTGTACATCGAGACCCGAGACGATCGCCGGTATCAGTGGCGGAGTGGTCAGCATAACGTACTGTCTAGTGCGAAGTCGCAGGTTCGAGTATTACTGTGTTTGTCCAACACCATTTCACCACCTTATCATTAATCTGCATTCATCTTCGCGTTAACAGGAAAAATGAAAAACCAACGTAAAATGGTCAAACTTGAAGCAAGAAGCGATGTCGAACGATTAGGGGGTCGCTTACAACTTGAGGCGAGAACAAAACAGTTGACCTCTGCACATGAGACGAGACGAGGATCTGCCAAGTTTTATTTTATATCGACAACATTGCTGCATTTACTCTTAATATAATTAGTTTATATTCAGCAACTGGTAAGAGTCAATTAGACTTAGTGAAAGAGCTTGCAATTGTTTTACACATATTTACAGTCACAACCATTAGCGAAAATAAAACTTCGCAATTATATCAAAGTACTTTACGATGTCCTCTGTCGATATTTCTGTTGTGCATCAGCCATAGTGACCCTGCTCTAGAATCTGAACAGTACTTGTACAGAGAAATGCGAAGATTAGTATGAGAGGTACGATTGGAAGAGTGCTATTCAGAACAAGTATCCATTATCAAAATACAGGTCTCCACAATGTAATGCTTTGCTGCTCTGTGTTGAAGATGGTGTGAGGAATGTGCATGAACCCCCACCAAATATTCTTGAATCAAAACAGCATGTTGACATCACTAAATGGCTTAGGAAGTGTTCGGAACGGCCAATCAGATGAACATGATCTTGAAATCTGTCCGCGCTGCTGGAGGCCGAGAATAACGCTGGCCGTACCATACATTGCACCTGTATCTTACAACACTTGCAATGTTGCTTAACATTGATTGATTGAAGCAACATTGCAAGTGTTGTAAGATACAGCTGAAATGTATGGTACGGCCAGCGTTATTCTCGGCCTCCACCAGCGCGGGCAGATTTCAAGATCATGTTCATCTGATTGGCCGTTCCGAGTGTCTGCTGTGACGCGTATAGATGCGGGACCAATCACGTCGCCTACTTTCTCCAGTGACGTAGCAGTCTAGGCAAAGGGTGATGTTCACACCGAAAACTACAACGGCTCTGGTACAGTATATTACGCACTAAAAAAATGCTAATCTAAGCCAGAAATATCCCAGTGGTTACAAAATATCACACTCATTTCTCGATTGTATCGTCAATGCTTCTTCCTTGATGAAAGCTCCAACATTGTATTTCATACGCCTTGCAATCTCGCCACGCACATAAATCTTCCCACTCCACCATGACATGATCGACCGTATTAAGGCTTTCCCCAAGGGAGCAGATGTAAAGAATAGTCTCCGGAGAACCGCATGAGACCGCCGACGTACGATTGGCTAAATTAAGATACTT
Source organism: Lepisma saccharinum (assembly GCF_977018435.1). Classification (NCBI taxonomy): domain Eukaryota; kingdom Metazoa; phylum Arthropoda; class Insecta; order Zygentoma; family Lepismatidae; genus Lepisma; species Lepisma saccharinum. The sequence goes on along the minus strand of NC_139229.1, from coordinate 194,081,465 downwards.
GAGACGGGCACAGATGCCGGGAATCGTTTCGAACGACCGATTTCTACTTCAATTACTGGCTTCCTATAGCAGATTCAGGCTCATCTTGCTTCACGTATCAGGAACACTGCATGCCGGGATAAGACGAAAAAAGATTGTCCTCTGCTTCCTGTAAGCACATAGATTCTTTGAGGTCCGTTACTTTCTTTTGGCGCCTTTCTTTTTCTTCCCAAATTGAATACTGATAGAATTACACAAGTTACCAAGATATAGCCACCACTTTAAATACAACCTGAAAATATTTGAAGATTGATCAACTGAAAATGTGAAACGTATATGTATAACATTTGATGTTCATTTTTTCCATTTTATTTAATAATAATAACTGAATAAGGCTTAGCGGTGAACGATGAAACTCGCTGAAGTACACAGACTCCTCTCAGGTACAGGGGTTGTGTTAGGCAACAATATCTCACGGTACAGAGGAATAAAACCACATTACTGCCGTAGATAGAATGAAAGGATTTATTATTTATTTATTACAATTATAATGCAAATATACTTCGAACGAATGTGAGGATTTCGTCTTATCGGTGTCTTGGCTCAACTATAACACATAACCTCAATGCTTAGCTATCGGCACACCTATGATTGCATAAGCCTAGCTTGCGCCCCGAACTACCATACCAAGATGTATGTACAATACCGAGCAGTTCTTTTGAGTTTAAATTCTGTCGACGATCTGCGGCGAATGTTCATTTCTCATGCGAAATCACAAAAACATGCTAGAAACAAAAAAAAACATCTACACAAGTTTATATTCCAAATTCACACTGTGCATTTTCTAAAATATAAAGATACATTAAATTACTCAAAATAGACATGAAATGAAATAAATATTAAACAAGAGATATACATTAAAAACAAAGGTGCAATTTACATGTAATAACACAAAAGTTGCACTTTCTTTCACAAAAGAATATATCAGTGACATATTTTCAAGTGGTGACGTAGCCATTTCGTAACATTTCTGGCTGTTACGCATGGGCAGCTTGGAAGCGAGTCGTAATTCACGAAGCCACCAGTCAAAATACGAGCAGCTGACGTCATCTTAACGCAGCGCTTATCGCTAACACTCTTTCTTCCGCTCTGCACTGTTGGTAGGCTTGCTGTACAAACTAGCACAGTCAGCTGCAGATGTTTCAATTTCAATTTGCCAGTTGTTAAAATCATATACCAGTGACTTGTCTGGAAATCGTTCAGGGGAGTTACATACTCCAACTATTTCAATTTTATTTAAAATTTGGAAAATATACTACTAACTAGATAATAAATAAGCAATGGCAAATATAACCCTCTGCCCACGAAGTGAGTTGGTATCATTGTATGACGTCTTGCCTCATTTTGATTGGCTAGCATGCTCAGAGCCAGGAGGAAGAATCAAGCCTGCTCAGTCGGGAGGCATCCGTTAAGGGGGAAAGAGTGGAGTGACTCTTACTGTACACGTGAATGGTGAGTGTGGCTATCCGATGGGAGATGTAAGTAGATTGGGGTTCCTTCTAATTCTTTAGTTAGATATTTATTTATTTGTTCAATATTAGATTTGTTAATTTCAATGGATAATTAGATTATTATTAGAATCAGTATCCAGGAACCTAATCTATAATTCTCAGTCGTATGGCCGCGTGCACTACTCACGTATTGTCCCCCAATTATTAATCTATTAAGTATTAGGATATTAATTTATTTGAATTTGATATAAAAAGAAAAGGAAATATAAACTATTTGTTTATTAGAATTCTATATTCTGGCATTGTTAAAAATAAAATTGGAAAGATCTAAGTTCTGGTTTGAATTCGTAAAAATAATTTCCTAGAAGAATGGACTGGGACAACAGCTTACTTTCACTGGTACTCTGTATACAGTAGATCCTGTTTTCATGCAGTTGAGTTTGAGCGTGACTACAATGAGATGGGCCTTTTTTTACAGCTAAGTTGCACAAAATAGACCAAGTCGGGCTCGTGAGATTTTCCGAGACTTGACGAGACCGCGACAGATCCGTATAGAAAAGATCCGATGAAATGTGTTACACTGTACAGTGGCATAGACAATACAACGTAGGTAACACGCACCCAAAGTGTTTTTATATCCTGATGTTATACTAATTCTCCTCAAATAAAAAAATTAGGGTACATTGCAAAATGTCCAGCAGGCACATGGATTGGGGTTAGCTTAACTATAAAAGGGTTTTCAGTGTACAGAATATGGATCTACTACATTCCTACTGCATTTATTAAAAATATTAAATACTACCTAAATAACAAAATTAATGGAAGTCTTAACTTTCCAAACGCACGATGAAGGCGTAGCATTCACTATGTATATTGATTGATTGATTTGTTGTACTTTATTTCGCTTTTTGTGCCACTTTTGGCTAATTTGCGAAGATAGGGATGAGTGATGATATGATTAAATTGAATGGACACTCACAAATATCCATGCCCAGACCGGGATTCGAAGTTTCGAACCCGGAACCCCTGGCGTCATAGCGTGATGTGCTTACCAATCCGCCACTGGGGTTGTCATTCACTTTGTATAATATGATTTGTTTCTTAAATACGAAAAGTTTGCACTACTCTGGGAGTTTGTAAAGAAAGTTAGGTGCAACACTGTAACCATAAAACTAATAATGTTTTTTTCTAAATTACTGACTTTGAAAAAAAATGGTAGAAAACTAGACAAAAACTAACTAACTAACTCTCTAACCTTCTTAAACCCTATCCTGAACATGATCTATATAATCCCTACCGATTTCCTTTAGGTCCATCCCATCTTCGTCTTGACCTTCCTACATGATCTATATAATCCCTACCGATTTCCTTTAGGTCCATCCCATCTTCGTCTTGACCTTCCTACAGGTTTATCATCAGGTTTCCCAACAACAATCCTATAAACTCTTCTTTCCTCTCCCATTCGTATCAAATGGGCTGCCCACCTAAGTCTTCTTGATTTAATCATTCTAATATTATCTGGACATGAATACAAATTATGTAGTTCTAAATTAAGTAACCTTCTCCACTCACCTGTCTGCTCATCTCTTTTAGGTCAAAGTATTTTCCTAAGGATCTTATTTTCAAATACTCTCAATTTATGTTCCTCTTTCAATGTAAGGGACCAAGTTTCGCATCCATATAATAATACAGGCAAAATTACTGTTTTGTATATTTTAACTTTTAGTTTCTTAGATATTAAAAGAGAAGATAAAAGTTTATGAAGAGGAAAGTAACATGCATTCCCTGAATTAAGCCTGATTTTTATTTCCTCATTAATATAATTTTCATTTGTTAGTATTACTCCTAAGTACTTGAATTTGGATACTGGTTCAAACGAGTTGTTATCATTAATTAGATTTTGATTATTACCTAACACTTGATTTCGGCCTGTAAGCATATATTTAGTTTTCTCTTTGCTAACTTCCCAACCTATATCTTTAGCTGCTTTGAAAAATATTTTAGCATTATTCTTAATTGTATTTATATCATCCCCTAATAAGTCTACATCATCTGCATATGCTAACAACTGAGTCCTTCGTTAGTTTCTTTTATCTTCCTAACAGTATATTCTAAGGCAAAATTAAAGAGCAATGGAGATAATGCATCTCCTAGACAAAAAATACATTCCCCTAAAAAATCAGCGCGTCGTTACAGGCATCAGAAGCCCTATGTAAAATATTGAATATGACAACATCTAAAGTTTAAAAATAAATACCAAATTCTGTGCATATCATGTATTGGTTACACTATTGTAGATACTTGACTATGGTCATGTATTAGTATTAAGAATTATATTTTTGACGAAAGGTTTGGAACAACATATTTATGGGTATTTTGGAAATTTATGGATGATGTGGCGTTACCAGGGAACCGTCGTTTTTGGTGTAGAACAAAAAGTTTATCATTTTAAGTAATATCAAGAAAATGGGACACTTTGGTGCGAAGCTTGCGTAAGCATGCCTTACTACTTCAAATTTAAGCGCGAACACCACCAACCCAGGATCTGAAGTAATCTGACAGTATGTAGAATTATATAAATTTGGAGAATTGCACGAAATTTTGAAAAGAAATACAGAAAAAATTGAGATTTTCTAGTTTTACCAGGGAATTATGCCTACAGAGACAACAGTCTCAACATTAGAGGTACTATCTTGAGTTGTTGAATCACGATCTTACTACTTTGCGGGAGACCCTTCAATTTCAGACAATCATAATTAATCCTACTCTTTGCAAATAGCTACAATGTGCCAGAAAAGCGGCATTGGATAAGATAAATATAATAAACATTAGGAGAAAAATGGTACACTTCCAACTGACTCTATCGTGTGTAAACCGAACTTGATCCTCATGGAATTTTAATGGGAATGTATCCCAGAGTATGCGGATTTTTTGTACGATGGAACTTCGCCACGGAACATATGAAAAGGTGAACTTTGTTAAGACGCAGCCTTATGTCTCATTAAATTTGCTTCACTAATCTGAACAGCGCTGTAATTAAAAGAGATAAAATTTCATAGCGTTCCAGCTTCGCTGTCCAAGGGACATATATTTCATTCTCGGCAGAGCTGGAGTTAAATTTCAAAGTTGAAGTCACGGAGCAAGTACATTCAACTTGACCATGCTCGTTATCTGACGAGGGGTACTCGTTAAGGTGGTTCATTTGGTTTTTGGGTGACGGGATTGCATTGTGAGCTTACATTGTGTTAGATATGCAGCAACAACATTTTCTCATTCAATGTTCTTTTTCAGATTCAGTTATCATATTTTCAAATTTGTAAATTGCATGAACTCCTGGAAAAAAGTTGTTTTGTTGTGTTCAAATCAATTCCTAAAATTTCGTTTATTTTACCTCATGCCTATAATCCATGAGCTCTAACGATAAACTCTTCCCGCTAAGAAATAATGCATAGAGAGCCCGTGATTCAAACAGCGAGTCAGATTCAGTTATGTCTTAACTAAAACTCAATATGCTGACCAAGGCACAATTTATTTTATTTAAAACATAAGCAAAACGTTACGTTTCAACCTTCTAGCAAGGTCTTCTACAGACTCTGTACCAAATACAAATGAAATAAGGTACAAAACAGGAAGATATACACACACACACACACACACACACACTCACACATACATACACACACACACAAATCACTCTCCTCCAGACACAAGATTATTAGAAAGTTGTTTATCTGGAACGTTCCTTTCCAGGTGTTCCAGCAGGTAGCCTTCTCCTGTCAACTGTAGTGTCACCTGACAGGCGATTTAGATAAACATTTCCTTTCATCTGGCAAGTGGTTGCACTCCTTATCTCACGCTCTATTTCCTTATCCTTTTTTCTTCATTCCTCTTCCATTTTATCTCCTCCTTCGCTCTTGTCCTTTCCACTCTTTCTAACACCTTCTTCCATTCTTTGTTTATCTTCAGTCTCCCATTCAAGTTCATTGTGTCTTCTTCTCCTTTCTTCTCTATTTCCTTGGCCTCCTTCCATTTTCTCACTAGTACTTTCTTCTCCCTTCCTATCTGCTTAACCTCATCCCACTCTATGTCATGTCCTGTTTGTCTAGTGTGCTTAAACACGTTTAATGGAGTTATGTCTGGTTATGTTTTCTTTTATTCCGAAAGACACGGAGGATGGGATGGGGCGTATGGATTACCCCATTATATCTTTCTTTCGATTAGGTTAATTGGTAGTCAGGTTAAAATAATGGGTGTGATATTAGGTTTAGTTCATTATTCGGTCATGTCAGAGAACCAGTTGTTTTGCTTCGCAACGTGATCATCATCACATTATTTAGGTTAGCAGATCTGTGCTGTCAGCACACAAAAACAGCCCAGGACTTGTCACATACATATATACATAATACCGGCCTTCGTGTGGTGTTGGTTATTGAATTGTGTCACGAAGCCACGAATTCAAATATGGCGCAGAGCATAGATGTGTCTTTGTGTTTAACTTCTAATCTACTGTTCAACCAGTGGCGGCTCGTGGTTCAGAATGTTGGTGGTGGCAGCAAATAAATATATAAAAAATATTTATATAACTTTAAATTGAATATATTTATAATGTAATTATATTTATTTATAATTTTATAGGTGAGTGACACGTGGCACTTTCGAGGAGTACAAATAATAATCATCATACAAAATTTGAAGTTTACATTTATTCGGCAGCAATATTATGCAGAATTGTGTCTTTTTGTGATTACATAAGAAGTACTTTAATGTTCTTATCCCACTTTAAACTGCAGGTCCAGTCCCGATTAGTCTTTCTGTACATAAAGTGGATTAAAAAGAACAACAAATCAAATCAAATTGTTACAAGTTTAAAGCATAATTGAAATGAGGTTAAGATTCTCCCGGAAAATAAAATATTTATCTTTGCTTAACGTGGGCATTTTGTCTGTTGCTCACAGGACAGTGATAACTTGGCTGCTGTTCGAACGCTGCTGTTCTCTAACGGTGTATGAAATAATTAGCAATCAAGCGTTTGTTGTTGGTCCGTCCTCTTCTTCCCTCACCATCCGAAACGGGTCGCCTGACCTTGGGGTGTTGTAAACCCATTGCAACGACCAAGTTGACTGAAGCAGGGGATAGGAAGAACAGCGTTGAACTTCGCTCCAATACTCCTCGCTGTAGAGATCAGGGCGTTGCTCCGGCTTTGCAACGCGTACCTGTGCGTCTACTCATACACTGTGAAATCTCGCAGGTTGCCTCCCTTTTTTTAACAGACAATAATGCAATTTGCTTTATGAAGCAAAGAAGGGCAAAATTGTTTGTTTATGTTCAATATATTTAATAGGAAAACAAATTAAAAAAATATATTAACAAAAAGTATGAAATCATGTTGTAAAATATCCGGTCGTTGTGCAACACTGCAACAATATCAGTAACCGCCCCTGTGTTCAACTGTCCACTACATTGTCGAGGTTAGTTGGTTTGGTCACAGAGTGCATTGTGTACTACACTACTTGTGAACTCGTTTCGAGAGTTGGACATGTGATGGTGGTTTGTAATGCTTACTGTTTCATCTATTTTAGACTAACCGAAATTCATTCTCATCGCCGCGATTAACTTAAATAGGTAGAAAAGATACGCGAAGTAACCAGATACATTAGAATGCAATTTAGAGATTGACACAGAGGATAATGAAAATCACGTATGGCAAGTAAAATTAAAATAAATAGCTCGTCATTTCATATACACGTATATCGCGCACATATACACAGACACATACAGGCACAGATTGGTTGATTGATTGAATTGGCGTTGTCACTCGACTTTATGCACAGTAAGGATAATAGGGACTGAACCTACAGTTTAAAGTGGAATCCGAGCAGGTGCCTCCACCGGTATCGAATCCGGGATCTTTTGATTACAAGGCGACGACGCTACCACTGCACCATTGGGGAAACCCTGCATGTATATGTACAGACGCGCTCAAACGTAGAGAGAGAGGTGAGGGGATGACAGTACACTCTGTCCCAGGAATCTCTGGAGCAAGTGAACGAAAATTAGTCCTCTGCGCACATACTGACTCGAGATGGTTTGACCAATTAACGCGTGAGAGGCGACGTGAGTACATAGAGGGGCAAACGTAGCTGCAGCTCCCAGCTGGTTGCAGCTTCGTGCCCTACTTTGTTCCGCCCACCCACTTCCTCCCCTTCTCTACCATTTTCCGGGGTATAGACATAGTGTAGTTCAAATACCGATGCATTTTAATGCGACCTGTACCTTAATAAACCATTCAGCCCAATTGTTTATAAAAGCATATAGTTTTTCTTCGACTGTGTATAGGTATAGTTTGTGCTTTTAAGCCGATTCTCAGCAACATACACAATATACACAACCATACATTTTTGAATCCTTGTCCTTAGGTTCAAAACTTGCAGTACTTGAAGTTCTGTGGATGCTAGTTTAGGCAATAGACACGTACTTCTTCAAATTATAACTTAACGCCCATTTCCTTTTAGATATATATATAGGTTTATTCATATTATATTTACAGAAGTTAATTCTTGGAGGAAATCTACATTTCGGTGTACCCTGTCCCCCTTCCCGAAGAGAGTGTGTAGACTCGCGTAGCCACTGGCTCCACGAGTAAAAAAAAATATATAACCCTCAGTACCAAAAAAGGTGGCTGAAGGTATGTGTGTTGTGTACCCGGTTTCCCATATGAAATGAACTATTGGAATAATGTGAAAAGAGCAAGTGTGTGTATTAAAAGAAAGTAAGTTAACATCCCCGTCGGTTCACATAGTAAGGAAAGAAAGCTCCCCCAGCCGCTCCCCTCAGAGAAAAAGATACCTCTTACATTGCTGTACTCCGCCAAATATCTGAGGCCCACTGCTCCCCTGCCCTTTCTATTTATAGGCCCCGCTAATGACCTAAATCGTTACTGGAAACTTACCGCTCCCCAACGGCGAAGCACTCAAACGTACAGGAATACATGGACATACACAATTTAGAACAAAAAAGGATCCAGTAATGATCGCATCATTACAACTGCAACCAAGCACGTTATCAGTGGAGAAAATCAAGCAAGTTATTGATCAAGACTATATTTGTAAGTTTCAATTCCATTTATTCAACCTAGAACATCTTACTTCACTTAATGCAGGACGTTTATTTGGCAAGGAATAGAGCAATTTGCCAGCAAGGAAACAATAACTGCGATTTTATTCTCTTTCCTTAAAATATATTACCTCATGTGACTCGCTCCTAACCTCCATTCCATACATCAAATCTCTCTTTACAAAGGCGGAAGTTAGTCAGGGTTTATGTGGTGAATTGCAATGCGAGAGGCTTTCTTCCTGAAAGAATCGTTTCGGATATTTCCGCAGCGAAATCATTTGGTCGCCGAGCTTTTCGTTCCGTCTGAAATATTTGACAGGTTCAGAAGCTAGGCATCATTTTTGCTTCGGCTCGTTTCAGTTCTGAAGTTTCATTTTGCCTGTGACGTATAGCTTACAAGTAAAAAAGTGAACAGTTTTCTATTGGCATCAAGCAGTGATGAGCTAAATGATCTGAATGATCAGAGATAATGGAGACGTGATGATGTGTTCTCCATCACATGGTATCATCTCCGGACATCTGATGTAAAGGATGAACTTTTCGGAAGATGCTCAAGTGGCAGTCTCTCTCTTGAAGGAATTCCATTGCTTCAGGCTGAGAAGAACTTACCTGGGTGTTCACCAGTTTTATGTTATTCTGTCTTGTCCACGTGTGTGCTGAGTGCACCTATGCGACCCCATTTTTATCTAAGACGTGTAAATTTCTTGTATTCCGTGTATTATAATTTCTTCTAGTGGCCAACCTCTGTGGCGGAGTTTATCAATACAGCTCGCAACGGCACCAGAGGTCGCAGTTTCGAATGCCGGATTAGACATGGATGCTTTTGTTTGTCCTTAATGAGAAAAACTGAGAACTGAGTAAATAGCTAAACATGTGAGAACCGTAACGAAGCTGTAAGCCTGTACATTTTCAAGAAGCTTCAACCTGACCAAGGGTTATTCACTTGTTCTACCAGCCGCTTGCTCCTATTGCGTATTTCTAATATGCTAAGTCAAGTGGTAAGCAGACTTTCTGAAGTATTGGTGTAACAAACAAGCTAATAGGTAAACAGTGAGTAATTTGCTAACATAATAGGAAGCAATAAACTTGACGATTCGGCACGGAGGAAGGCTCCACTGCGAGAGGGATACGCATAGAGGAGAAGGGCACTGGACTTGGGAGAGTCAAGAGGAACTTTTGGCTTTTCTTCGAACAGGGTGAGTTCGCCTCACTTATACTGACAAGCAACCAGAAGCCTGGTGTAAGTTCGTACAGGCTTTTGCTTCATTCTTTGATTTGGGCATCAGTCTTCAAGTATTACACAGGTAATTATCATAATTTCACCATGTATGATTCAAGTTCGAAGATTCTAAAATCCAAGTGTTGACTATTTGCCATTTCCCGTTCTTTTTTAGTGCGTTCTTTTCTAGTGTATCTTGTTCCAGTAGTACCTCTTGGTCCGTTACCATTAGGCCAACTTGCTAGCGAGTAAGACTCTCCTCTGAGGATGAATGAGATTTTAGTGTACATCACCCAATAAGACAATCAGGAATGGCTGGTTCGGTTCCTCATTTCAAAGAATGATACGGAACAAAGAAAAGGAATGACGGAGGAAAGAAGTTATCACAGTGAGCTACGATACCAGGGGGCTGGGTTCGAATTCCGGTCTGGACATTGGTGTTCTTTGTGAATATCCATTCACCAAATTCGTCGTTTCTTCACTTATCCTCATCTCCGTGATTATCCCAGTAGCAGAGAGACGAAATAAAATGAAACCAAGCAATCATTTTTTTCTTCTTCGTCTCGCTTTTTTGCCATTTTACAATGAAAACGAATGATTATTAGATTAAAACTGTAAAACGACCTTTCAAAGAAATGATCAGATGTTTGGAATTTAAACACTTTCGCCTCACATTTCTTTTCTAGTGTATCCTCTCAAATAGACCCTAGTCGTATAAAAAAATGGCAGAACACAGTAGTATTTCCTTAGGTATCAATACTTGTGGAAAGAAGAGCCACATAAGAATTATTGCTAAAGATGTTCACATTAGCATCATTAAAAATACATTTATTCATTGATTTATTTAGTATATTTAATGTCGCATTTCTACTACTTTTGGCTAATTGCAAAGTTGAGGATGAATGATGATGAGATGATGGGGATGACAAAACAAACACATATGGACAACACAAATCCCTCACAGGATTATACTGGCTGAGAGTCAAGACGCCAAAATCTCGCAAGTCTCTAAACTGCAGTTCACGTTGTACTACATGGTAGGAGGGGACTCCCCGGTTGTGTAGTGGTAATGTCTCGCCTTGTAAACAAGGTAATCAACAGGGTCCCGAGTGAAGACACAGTGGTTCGAATTCCGCTTTAAACTGTATGTCCAGTCCCGATTAGCCTCTCTGCATAAAGTGACTTAAAACAACAATTCAACTACGTGGAAGGGAGCTTGGAATTTGGGTGTCTTCACAAAGAGCCACTCCCATACACCCCGAAATTTTAAAGACATATTTATTTATTTCGTCTCACTTTCCATTGCGAATTTAAGCTTGTGGAAGTCTTTTGTACCACTTAACAATGGTTACGTCTCTATTTTTCATTAATATAAGCATATACAAGGAATAAAACTAATAACAAATAGGAAACGAAAAATAAACAAAAAAATACAACAAAAAAGTACACGTACAAAGATCTATTGTAACGTAGCACCAATGTTAGATCCATGTGCTAAATCTTACATTGAGAACAAAGCATTTTAATGTTCAGTTTCCTGAAAACAAAGGTCTCATTTGAATGAACATTGTCATCGGTAAAATATGTACGTACATTAATGAATTAGTGTTAGTCAGAAACTGAACCAGGTGAAAAAGTAAAAATTTACGCATACGTGGTTTTTGCATTGTTGCGATAATATGATGCTACAGAAGGCTGAAGAGAGCAGGTCGCCTTGTAAGAAACTCCACCCACTCACTCAACGTTCTTTCACAAAAGGTGCAGACTTCGTACGAAACAATATTGCCGCAGGGTCACGACGAAAGAATAGGAAACAATAACCCATCTCAGCAACGCCTGTGACTAATGCCCCTCTCCTTTAGTTTCATTTAAACAAGAGGGGGTCCCTCGCCTTTCTTCTACCCGAAGGGACGCTCGTAATGAATTGTCGCCGCTTTCCAGCCGCTATCATAATTCAGAACGTGGCAAAATGAAGAGGTATGGGGGATTGTTTGTCCTGCAGCTTTTGGGAGTTTTTAGTCGCATTTCCCAAACGACCGATTATTTATCCTCCATGGTTTAGTTTACAAGAAGTTTACTTTGTCTTAATTAAACATTGTGCCGTGAAAGAGTAACTACCTCTCTCTGCGCCCCGTCTTGTATTCCCCTGTTTAATATCTGGGGTAACGGTCGTTTTTCATACGCCACTGCGTCTACCGGCAGAGCTTAGGGGTCCAAGCGTGATCCTGCATACAGATGAGATGAAACCTTGTTTCCTATGTTTGCTTTCGTTTCTATCAGGCACTTGCCTTTGTTGAATGGGGAAGCCGTTTGGCCGTGTGTATTTGTGTGATCTAGTTTAGCTCCTCACATATTATCATAATGTTGTGTTTTGTATATACGCAGACACATACGAGTATCTATGTTCTTATATATGGATTTCCCCTTATTTCATTCTCAGTCTGTCTTTTTTATGTTTTATGTCTTCATTTATCACTACTTTTCTTTGCTTCGTTTACTTCATTCTTCTATCCTTTCATTTCCTCTTCTCATTTTTGCCCTATTGTCAGTTTCTTATCTTAGTTCATATTTATTTATCCGCTATGTCTGCACGATGATGTAGTGGTAACGTCCTAGTCTTGTAATCATGGGGTCACTGTTTCGATACCCGGTGTAGGTACATAGTAGTTCTGATGCCACTTTAAACTGCACGTCCAGTGCCGATTAGCTTAACTGTGCATATAAAGTGAAAACAGAAACTCAAAACTTATGCAGCTTCTGTCGTGTCGTCCATATGTGTTTGTGATTGTTCCTTCATCTATTTCATCTTATCACTATTCATCCTCATCGTCGCGATTAGCCATAAGTGTCAAAAATTCAACGTTAAATAAATTCAATAAATCCTGTCAGTGCACTTCGTAGCCTGCATGGGTACAAAACTTCTCCAGTCCTCGTACAGACATCGTAGAAGAAATATCTTCCTTTGCTATGACGAAGACGACATTTCGTACGTATTCACTTCTCATACTTTACTTACGTAACTCTACCACTTATGTCAAACTTTGTAGATCTCATGTTTGTAAAACGTGTCAACCTGCATCTGAAACTCTGATTCCATTACAATTATCACCTCACGGAAACGCATCTTTCAGTTTCCAAAAGAGAAAGATATCAGAAGGTGCCAAATCGGGAGACCACGGCGGATACAACAAACATAAGCAAAGCCCTTCAATCACATTGGTGCACCGTGATCTTCTTTTGTTTCAGGGAGGAAGTATGTCTCCATGGTTTCCATTCAATTTTCATTTTAGAGTGTCAATAGTGCACGAACAACATATTCATGGTATAGTGAGAGAATGAATCTTCATGATCATCGCAAGAGCTTGGCGACAGAATGTTACTCAGTTATTTCTCTCTTATCGCTTTAAAGATTATATCAGATTATATAGTTGCGGTGTCTGGTGTGTGTAGAGCGAGTAAAACTCATGTAACAAAGAAGAATGAAAAAAAATAAGTGATGAACAAAACACATTGAAAACAATTTTGACCGCCCTGTGTATAGTTAGTTCCTGTCAAGTGGAGTATATGTATGTATTTGTGCTTCTGGTTGTAAAATTAATTAAAAAAATTAGTACACTCTGTCCCAGGAGTCTGTGGAGCAATCGAACGAAAACAAGTCCTTTGCGCAAGTGGTGACTCGAGAGCGTTAGGGGGGCAACACGGCTGCAGCTACCAGCCGTTTACAGCACCATGCACTGCTTAGCTCCTCCCACTCGCTTCATCCCCTTCTTTACCGTTATACACGGCCTTACTCCACAGACTCCTGGGGTAAAAGCATATAATAATTTAAAAAATTGTGTCAGAGAAGAAATAGCTTTGCGATTGCTAGTGAGAACTACTTCCTTGCATGATAGTATGAAGAATTGCTCTCATGCACATTGATTTATTGTTAATAAGTGAAAGCGACAGGGGAGAAAATTCTTGGAAGCTGACGTTCCAAGGAGCAGATCACATGGAAATCTCTTAGCTCAGAGAGAGAGAGAGAGAGAGAGCGGGAGGAAAAAATGTTGATAGAAAACTCGATTCATCCTTCACGTGTCAGTTAACCGGAAAATCTCGGAACCAAAATTCGTCGCTTTCGTTTTTATTCCTCATCTTTACCGTATGGGAAGGTTGAGAGGCAAGAGGCGAAAGAAGAATGAATCTCTGCACTTATTTTGACACGGGCATCATTTTGATACGAGACGCCCGATATTCTCCTTGAATTTCTGACATTCAATCTTGAACACTTGACCTGCATCGAATTAGTCTCGCCCCCTCGGCCTACGAGAAAATTCTCATTTTTTCCCCTGTATTATCCCGCAGGAAGAGGGCCGGGAAGAGAGTAGGGGGGGAAAACAGGGGAGAAGCAATTTTATCACCACATTATCTTCTCCGCCAGGGAAGGAAAGGTATGCAGCTATTGGATATTGGGGCTGGGTCGGGTTTGCAGCTTGGTTTGGGATTGCCAGCTGTAGCGAAATTTTCGTTTATCTGTGAAACTTTCAACTTCTGAAGAAAGCAACTTTCTTAAGTTCACGGCCACTTTAAGAACAGAAAAAAATTCTGAATAACTGTTTATTTTACATCGACAGCATAGTTTTTAATTTAACTAAACTTCAGAAGCAACAAATGTCAAAAAAATGTTTTACGAAGTCATATGAATATCAACGATTTGCATTTTTTATTCGTAGGTAAGTCAGTAAGTATGTCACAAATGTTTATTTAGAGAATTGCTGTTCCGGCCACAGTCGCACCACACGTTCAACATCTTCATCATCAGCGAAACGTTTGCCGCCACCATGTACACACTTCTCGGAAATTCAAACGATCATGCACTGTAGTCTAAACCATGACAACACCCTATTGCAGTTTCTCATCATTCACCGAATCATCTCATCCACCCGTACCTTTACAAACTACTCACTACTATCTTCACCTTTCCAACATGATTGTGACCTATTTACTGACTTCCCCCGGTATTTTCGCTTATATTCGGAGACGCAACCACGAATTACGCTCTGGGGGGGGGGGCATGTACCAGGATAATCGTACCAGTAATAACATTATTATTATTATTATTATAACCAACAACAATAATAATTGCATTATTATTATTATTATTATTACTAGTGGTAGTAGTAGTAGCATCAAAGACGTTATTATCCTCATAAATTACGCAAAAAGGGGGTAGAAGTCGGTGCTAAAGCATTTATTTGGAACAAACAATCGTATCATTCTAAAGAATGATGGGATCTGAACCAGTCACTTTGCAATTAATTGCTGGGTGATGTAAGTTATTCATCATTCATCTTCTGATGAGAGCACTCGTCATTGGCATGACGAGTTAACGCTTGGCAATACGAAAGGTACAAATAAGATTTAGGAATTAATCAACTAGAAAAGATAATGGTCACTCGTTGGGTTTTCTGAACCTTTGAACCTGAATCATGGCTGGGTCTTAGGATAGTTACCTGTCTATCTGACGAATGAAGATAATTACGATGAATAAAATATACGAAGTCCTCTGTTGGCTTCTCTATCGGTTGACCAGAGCGTCGTCTCACTTCTGCTCCACTGCTCTCCTAACCTCTACTCCCTTCTCAATTCCAATCCAAAGTCAGTCACCTCTCAGCTTGTCCCACCGCTATATCCCTAGGCCATGGAGCTCTTCCTCCATGCAGAATCGTGTTTTTAATTGCCACTATGCAAACCGCCGACTCCATAGGCAGAAGAAACTACCTGTTTCCTGAATAGCTCAGGAGGTTTGCATAGCACAACACTGTGCATTGTTTACATGCCTCAGAGGTTGAGACAACTGAGAAAAATAAAGTGAATGCCCTGGTCAACATGAAGCATTCAGAGAGGCTTTCTATAAAATAAACATATAATCTTAGGGATTGATACGCAATTTGAAATATTTTTTCAACACCGTCAATTTCACATTAGCTAATAATGGAAAACAAGCACACAAACTATATTTTTGAATGGCAGAAAATGAATGATAATGCATTCCGAAGATAATTCTTTTTGTACATAAAGCATGTATAACTTTCATGTACAATAACATATGTTTTACACATATGCAACATAGAGCGACATAAAATAAGAAAATACATATGCAACATGCTAACACTGAATTATGTACTTACTCCAAGGTTATTCAATACATATATACAATACATATTACTTAAATGCATTGCGTTACAGAAAAGAATTACGATAAACTGCGAGCAAAGCGAGCAAGAAAATTTTAAGATCCAATTACTGCAATTGAAAACAATATTGATTTAATAGGGTGCAAATAATTTCACGGACCACCATGGCATTCTCTCTTTAACAACATTTTTTTTATTAAGATCGCTCGGCATCCATGGCAGACTCCCGCCGTTCCCTAGCTACGGCTCCGAAGTTGACGAGACTGAGAAAAGCAGGGATTGCGAGCGAAGCGAGCAAGAACATTTTACGAAATGTATTTTTAATTGCATAAAATTTGAAATTGAAGGAGGTATTGCTCCTCTATGCCCCCCTGCAGATGCCCTTGGCCGTCAATGTTTGACCCTCTTGCCTACCGAGAATTGACTTCCGTCGAAGGTTGGGGGCAATGCCCCCCTGTGGATGCGCCACTGCTTATAATAAACATACTGGTTCCAGGAAATAGGGAATTTAAATGATAATTGTATTCATAGTCAAAATGTAAAGCCATATTGCTGGGTATAAGCCTCTCAAAATCTTCATCGGAAGATATGTAATATCTGAAAGGGAGCCAATTGTTTAAAGGTCTTAGTAAAACTATTAACCATCCAGAACAGAAAAAAATATATTCTCATATCATATTTACAAATTAAAAGTTTCTCATAATGTTTAATTTCGTACAGGATATAAATATTTTTAGTTGTTTTAATTACATTTTGGAGCGGAGGAGGGCAAGTCTGTAGGCGTCTGACTGCCACGTGGGAATCTGGGAGAGCCGGGAAATGCCTTCCGAATCATATGGGTCTGTTTTGATGATGCAAAATAATGTTTATGGTACCAAACACACAAATCAGTTTTGTAGCAGTTTTTGACGGGTGATGCTATGTTAATGACATTCTCTTAAACTATAATCAACAATATCGTCATTATTATGAATCGAATAAGCCTGTATTACTAAAATCCAACCGATGTTGTTTAATATTAAGAAGTTATGGCATGATCACTTGCGTGATGTTGCAAAGCCACGGTTTAGGATTTTTTACATAAGTTCTCGGGGTTCATCTTTTACACTTCGCGTTGCGTTTATCTCTTTTTCGATTCAGTTTCATCTTTTTTTCATTTTCGTTGTTGTTCACTTATCAATTGCAAATGTCTTGTCTTGTGATAAAGGTTTCCTTTCCCGCATCCTTCTCAGCCCCTTTTCCCCTTTCATTGTGTTACAACTACATTTCCAATTTATTCTTAAGACCAGAGTTTTGATTTCTAGTTTTTGTCCATTCCTATGCATTATTTCTTCTTATTTTGTTTTCACCCTAATCATGCCTCTCCTGCTCTTTAACAGTCATTTTAAATTTTAGAATGTATTCCAATCATTTCCGCTACATTTAATTATTTATTTTACTACATCCTTTAGAACTTTTTCCTACTCTAATTCCATAACAACTAGAGTCGTCGACATTCCCTAGGGTTCTATTTCTATTTTACTTTCACCTCATCATTAGGTCAACTCATTGTATGAGCCTCTTTATATTCTTTTTCAGACTTTTTTATGTTCCCGTTTGTTTTGTTCTTCAGAAAGAAGTATTATTTCTTTCTTCTCTAATACCTCTAGCTTCTCCTAACTAGTGAACCAAAATTGGACTGAGCCTGGAGAGAAATGCTATTGTGCAACAATCTTTGTCTCCTAGCAACGCGCCAATGTTTACGTAAGGTCTTATATTTTTGTGGTTTAGCAGATTTTTCTTTCAGTTTTTTCTAGTAATGATTATACGCTGTACTAGGTTTCCCATGAAACAGACTCTTCTCAAGATATAATAAAGAGAGGTTCAAAAAAATCTCCCATTATTATTGCTGCTGCTGGCTGTTTTCAGACACACGCATGAATGCACGCCCGTTCACGCGTACAGAGATATATAGAGATGGAACAGAGTGCGAGACTGACTATACTAAGTGTGAACTAGTGGTTTCATGAAGGTAAAAATCACTAAGTGCCATAGCAATTAAAAGTTAGTACCATCTTTTGGCCTGGATTTTTGTAACCTAAACCTCTTTACTTTCCTTGCACGATATGTTATGGGAGCCAATTCGGTGGCAGAGCGGGTTAAGTGGTCGACTCTCGATCTCGCCACCCAAGTTACCAGGTTCGAGTGGATGGGTGTTCTTTTTGAGTGTTCTTTCATTCATTTCATATAATCATCACTCATCCTCATCGGTGCGATTATCGAAAAGTATGAGACGCACCTTCTGCTTTTAGGGCTTTATGTTAGTCGGTTACAACCCTTCTATCGGACTTCTCAAAGGCTTCTAAGGGTTAGTAGGACCGAGCCCTTGCGAGGTCTGTGGTGCAGGATTTATTTTTCATTAGCACCTATGTAGGTTTGAAATAAAAGATCACTAAGATCTTTTACTCGAAGATTTATTTAAACTTCCGATGATATACAAAACACTTTTCAAACAGAAAATTCACTCGATACAATTTGTAGGTCTAAACCTATTAGTTGTACCGAAGTTTCTAACCCTGGTCTTTTTGATGATGCAGGAGAACGCCTTATTCAGAGTTGGGTTTGTGGAATATCTGCCAAATGGAGTACAAGTACACCAGCCAATCCGAAGATTGAAGCAAGATATTACCCAACGTCCCCTGAACCATCAGCCTTTCGGCAACCAGGAGAATGTCCCGTAGGCTTACAAAAGTCTAGCTCTTTTATATCATAATTTTGTTTACCATTTACCATGGTTACAACATAGTTGATTTATATTTCCATAGTTTCAACATTTTTTTCCTGATTTAAGTTAAACAAATCATTACTTATTGTAACATTAACAATAACACATTTTTAAAGAAAAGATTGCAACATAGGTTAATATAATACAGATTGAACAGTTTTGTGCTTGAAAAAGCATGTGTTGACAGGGGTGACACAAGTAAAATAACACAAATACAAATGCAATATGTTGGGCCTCCTCGATGGCGCAGTGGTAGCGTCGTCGCTTTGTAACCAAGCGGTCCCGGGTTCGATGCCCGGTGGAGGCACAAGTGGTTCGGATCCCACTTTAAACTGTAGGTCCAGTCCCGATTAGCCTTACTGTGCATAAAGTGGACTTAAAAAACACCAACTCAAATGCAATATGTTTTGTAAAATGTATGAACAAGCTGAATGAAGTAATATAAAATACTGGGTTATTCTAAATTAGTTACCTAACGGTAACATTTAATAACAAATTATATTTCCATACCAAAAATTACACATTATCAAGTTTCCTTGTTTTACAATGCACACAAGTTTCACTCCGGACACCCCTTACCATTCGTTTGTAGTGCCACTCAACTTGTCTCGACAGTCGATCATACCAAGTTTTGTTGGTCTTGGCTTCAGAAGCTTTGTATAGGTTGTTCTGAATAAACTTTGCACAACAATTTCGACTCTATTTCGTGAAACCACAGGCAACTCCCCGCCTGCTCCTCGCACAATATCAGTTGTGTAGTATATCGCGTGTTTAGTAAATCAAGTCGAATTGAGAAGAATGAAAAGACATCGACATAATAACTGGATGTGGTGTGACTTTTTAACTGTATTTGAAAAATTTGTGACTGTTTATTCCAAAGTTCTTAATTTTTTTTAGGTAACTAATTCATAATAACCCTGTGTGTATATATATATAAACTTAAATATATGTCAATACTTGGGGAACATATACCTCACATGGAGACGATGACATAATGTGATATGAACATTGGTCCCGAAATGCGTCATTGACGCGTTAGAGCGCATTTTCGAAAACGCTGCACACTGTGTATGAGGCGAAAGCGGTGTAGTGTTGAATGTCGAAAAAGCTGCCAGATGCTACATACCCCATATCTGAACTGGCAGGAAACATGGTGGGACACATTGGCGTTGACCCCGGGTGAAATGGGGGGGGGGGGGTCGAGAGACACATCGTAGTCAGGAAACTCTTAATTAGCTTACCAGAGCATAACATGGACTGATTTTTCAACAAACGTTTCTGTCACCATCAATAACCACCACATTGTTACACTCTGTCTCGTCAATCTGTAATGCAAGGCCGCACATAACGGTAGAGAGGCGGAGAAAGAGAGTGGACGGAGCAAAGCAGCAGCCGCGCTTTTCCCTTTATGCACTCGGTTTCGCTCTCACGCGTTCATTGGTCGAGCCCCGTCGAGCCACAACTTGCGCATAGACTTGTTGTCGTTCGCTAGCTCCAGAGATTACTGGGACAAAGTGTAGAAATATGCGACTTTAAGTTAAATGTATATTAAGCTTAACGCCCACTGAGACGCGGCGAAACGAGGAGAAACCCAGGAACATAACTTCTATTGTCGGCTTCTATTGAAATCAAATGGTGTACAGGGAGACGCGCGGAACCGAAGCGCGGGATTTCCGTGCCAGAAGGTTATCGCCCACTGAGATGCCGGAAACGCGTCAGTTCCGTTCTGTTGCCGCGTCTCAGCGGACGTTAAGCTTTATGCAGTCATTCGCTTAACAGGAAAGTAAATAGGATTAATGGATGAACTTAGTCGCATATTGGGTGTAATATGCATTGCAATTAAAATGAACCGGAAAATATCATCCTGTAGCAATCAAAGAGTTCCAAAAATTCCAAAAGTTTCACTCTAGAGTTGTGCATTGGAAATGATAAGTCGTATATTCGTTTCCGAGAATCTCTCTTTTTTTCTCATATTGTGCTTTTGTTCGCACGTGTGCGTATGTATGATGAAAATGTGGAATTCAATACAAAATAGAAAAGCAATTCAATATACTGTGAAGATGTTGCGATGAAATAAAATTCCAAGACATTCTTTGTAACACTGTAGCCGTTAGTTGCAGAGTCGGGTTAAGTGACGAAACGGAGCGAGTGATGTAACATTTTTTTCTATCTTTCCTCTCTCTTCCCAGAATCAATTTCCGGCCCGAATCTCTCCCTCTCTCTTTCGCCTATCTGAACATCGACAGTCGTATCGTCGTGTCATCTGGGGCGACTCACACGTCACTTTCGCTGCATGCCCCGATTCGTCAGTTTTCCAGCGGAGAAAAGGGAGGTGCGGGGGAAAAAAGGAAAGGCAAAAAAAGATTCAACAGACACCGGCAGTCGTAGCATCATTCGGGCATTAAGTCTTCGATTCGATTGACAAATTGTGCCACATGTCAAACGCACCTTTTGCCTTTCTTCTGCCATTTAGCTCAACCTATGCCGAAAATGTGTTCACGGCTCATTCTTTAAATATTTCTTTTTTCGTTTCCCAAAAAAGCTGCAATTCCGTTCAGATACCCAGTGTCCTGAGCATAGGCGAGCTTCAAATCTCGACAGTCATTATGGAAACGGAAAAGACTGGAATTGTACAATACAGTTGAGATAAAGTCATGCGCTTGATAGGGTTTAAGAAAGTGCTATTTTGATCTGAACAGAAGTGTACCAATGATGACCGATTCAGTAATCGCCATATTTTCAGGAGCGAAATTTCTGTCCTTTTGGTTTTGGATATTTTGCGATCATTTTCTACCTTCAAGGCTAATCGTGACGATTAAGAGGAATCATGAACTGATGGAATGGATGAAGGGAAAATCACAATGGACTATTTACCAGGGTTGGAACATGAGACCTCACGCTTCGAAGCACAGTACATTGAAAACTATGCCACGGCGACTTGGAAGAGCGAATGCTCAATGCAATTGATAGCGTCTTAATAATGCCATCTCTATTCCCTTGTGCAAATATTGAAATACTAGAACGAAAACAGATAGAAAATAATGCATGGTTCCTACTCATTTTGCAGAACAAACCCTCTGAATTTTTCATGTTTCTGAGCACTTACACTCTGTCTCTGGAATCTGTGGAGCAAGTCCGCTCATAACGGAAGAGAAGGGGAGAAAACAGAGCGCACTGCTGCAGCCGCGTTTTCCCCTCCATGCAGTTACTTCCTCTCACTCGAGCCCTGTCGAGTCCTACTTGCTCAAAGGACTTGTTTTCGTTCACCTGCTCCAGAGATTACCGGGACAGAGTGTAGTAAAATTCCAGACCGCACTATGTTGTTTTGGAAAGCTCTGATCGTCCAATCGTTAGGGCGCCTGACTGCCACGCAGGAGATCGGGGTTGGATTTTCTTCAATCTTCACATGTAACAAAGGTTGTGAATGTGTAGTGCTCTACCTCCACATCCCATCATACGTTTTCACGGCATGTTGTATGTGCAGAAGGTATCTTTTCCTTTTAATCTTTCACTATGATGATTTAACTTACTGGATTGGAGTAAATTTTTAGAATGGAAATGTGTTGTCGGCTGCGGGTGAATGCTTGCATTCCTCCGTGCGTAACTCTGCACAAAGTCATGGATTCACCTGTCGGTATCCATGGTCATGCAAGGATTTCCATTTTCCTTGTTCATAATCTTTTTCTTCAGTTATCAATTCATCTTTATAGTCACGATTAGTGTTGGGCGATATATCGTCCAGACGATATATCGCGACATTGAAGAAATATCGTCCAGGCGATATGATCTAGAAGATATATCTTCATGATATTTTGGCGACATATATCGTGTCGGCGATATATCGTCACGATATTTGGTGATATATATATATCGTGTCGGCGATATATCGTCACGATATCTGGCGATATATATATGTGTGTGTCTGCGCTGTATCGTCACGATATTGGCGATATATCGTCACGATATTTTAGCGATAAATATCGTGTCGCCGATATCACGATACCAAAAAAAATATCGTATCGTCTGTGACGATATTTTCTTGACGATATGTCGCGATATCAAATTTACAATATCGTTCATCCTTAGTCACAATTAACTCAAGTGGTAGACAATTGTAGTAATCGAAATGTAACCTCATCCCGTTCTAGTAAAATAGTCTTCACAATCATGTAAAATATCAGTATTTGCTACATGTACTACGCTAATCATATTTCATATTCTAAGTTTTCTATAGATTTTTCAAGTCAATGGAATTCTGAAAAACGTGACGGATGCTTCAAAAGATGCCAAATAAGTGAAACATGTTGTAAGATTTAATACTAAGTAGTACAGTCAGGGACATTTCTGGGCTGCTATGATTTCATTGACTTATCAATGGAATCGTTAAAACCCATAAATGTCATTGACTGTACGATTATGCGATTTATGGTGACTCTCAAAGTAATATCGTGTATTCATTATTTTTAATTCCTCAACAAAATACAATTACGTTCTACATGTCAAGTTTCACCAGTGTAGCTATTATAGGTAAACCAAGACGTAGCCCTTACATTTCAGTTGATCTGCCTTCTCTTCTTTGACTCTCCAACAGTAGTCTTCACACATGAATCAACGTAAGGTCAATATTGCTTTAATTCGAATTTAGTCTTTCGTGGAACAAAGTACTCTGTTAACAATTACTAATTTTGAAAAATGACACCAGTATAGTTGTTGTTACGTTACTCATTGAATTATGTTTAAGTACAATATAACTTATAATAAATATCTCAAAAATGCGTTACCAGAAACTACGAAAATTGAACAAGTTGAAATGACTAGTGTTTAAATGATAACCAATTGTAGTTACATAATTAAAAGTACTAAAGGTAACTGTTACTTACCATGGACTACCTCTAAGCCTACGATTAGTGCACACACCATTCGGTTTAAGTAAATAATGCCTTCTTCAACGGTAGATTGTACCGTAGATTCGGATATTAATTAAATTAACGAAAATCTGATGTCAAATTTTATTTTATAACAGGCAGTCCAAAACTTAGTTTCATTTGCAGTACCTGTAACAAACGATCGTGTGGAACATTTGGAGGTAGTCGTGTATTCGAAAGTACATTGGAACAGCTATTCTTCTACCCAATCATGAAGCTTATGTAGCCTACTTATCGTAGCGCTGCAAGAACTGTTGTGTGCCTTCTTCAACGTCCCATTTTGGACTTTCCGTCGGAGTGATATTGTCACTTAGTAACGCACTCTTTCGTGTTACTAAACACATTGAAATCAAATGACGAATGATCTGGAGAGTAGGGAGGGTTTTCCACACCTCCACTAGAATTTTTCCACGAAATCCCATTTGACGCTTGCGCGCCATTTGGCGATATCCTGGTGCAAAATTAATTTGTCGCCGTACACTTCATGCAATTTACGATGATTTTCAGTGGGCACGAGAAAACGAGTCACGACATTCTTCACGACTCGGAAAGAATGAACTAAAACTTACGAAAACGTTATTGTGACTATTAAAAACGTAAGTATAACTGGTGTTGCCAGCAGCTTTCTTCGAAACATCTCTTAGAGACAAAAAGTTTTGGCCGAACTGCTCCCTCGTCTGAATACTTTCCACAACTAATTTTTGCAATCACTGTCCAGAAAGATTGGATTCTGAGGCACGAGAGCAGGAATCCGACGTTTTCCACCAGAGTGAATTGTCGGACAAAAGCCAACACCGCGACCCCACCGTAATCGGATTCTTTAGCTGTAACCGTTCGGCAATCGGTTTCAAATCCATTCCGCGGAAAAACCTTGCAGTGTGTGCCCTGCAGGTGGTTTAACGCGTTGCCTAGAAAAGCCCGATACTGTGCTGGCCTTACCACCTCGCTGCATAACACCTACCTGCATGGCATGTCACTTCTGCAGTACGGAACCGGAAAAGCTCTAATGTCAATGGATAAGTTCCATTGCAGTAGAGCATGCAATTCCATCCAGCTTCTATGGATAATCCTACATAAGACATGAGCAGTCTTTTTAAAGTTTTCCTTTGTAACTTATTTAACGTAAAATAATCTAAATTAAATGTAATATCTGCGCAACCAACAATGTCGAGTGTAAAGACTAACGTTATCAAAACAAAAGTTCATCGAAGTTTCATTTTTAAGTCCACTATTTGCTCAGATAGGCAGTGAAACCTTTCTAATACGAGATTCAGGAGGAGCTGTGGTGCAAAGGACACCAATTTTCTGACCGAAACTGACGTAAATTTAGATATTTTCATTTGGAAATTTAAAATCTCTTAGATACATTCAGATACTGCTTCGATATTGCATTTGAGCAAAATCAGCCACCACGCATCAATATGGTGGACAGAAAATCTAATTCCAATGTGTTCCAAATTTGATGTTATTTTCATACTTGCTCGATTATGTTTATTTGTGCAATATCGAACCACTCCCTAATTACATCAACCCCAACAGTTTACAGAACCATTGTTATATAAGTACAGGGTGGGCACAAATTATTAAAGTCATATCAGTGACTACTAATAAAAGAACTAAAGAAATTATATAACTGCATTACACATCAAGCCATGGAGCAGATGAGTTCCTTAACTTCTGAATCTACCTCTAGAGGGCAACAGTATATCGCACAGATAGGTGAATGTTTAAATGGTTACCGTTCATGAGAACACTCATGACGCCTAGAACGAATAACGTGGGGAGACTAAATATTGCACGTTTCAAAGGAAGCGCACATTGATTTGTGCAATTAAGTTATAACTAACTAACTCTCTAGCATTCTTAAACTAGCAACATAAGCCTTCCACGTGCCCCTTACCTGGGCAAGGTCAATCCAAAGTTTTCCATCTTTACCTTTAGTTGGTTGGTTGGTTGATTTGGTGTTTTAAGTACACTTTATGCAACGCAAGGCTAATCGGGACTAGACCTACAGTTTACACTATGTGCCTCCACCGGGTATCGAACCAGAGACCCCTTGATTACAAGGCAACGACACTACCACTGAGCAATCGGGGAGGCCCCGATTTCCGTTAGGTCCATCTCAGCATTATGCCTCCATCTTCGTCTTGGTCTTCCCACAGGTCTCTTACCATATTTTCTTATGTGTGGTTGTTTCGGAAATTAGCGCTGAAATGTGCTCAATAATTTATGACCACCCTATATTTAGGAACTATTACAATTTTAGATCCGAAAATGACTCATCCTTATAATTTCACAACTCTTGTGTGCTTTCGAAACTATTATTCAGAAAAGCAGGAAATAGTGTTTCTTAATTTCTAAACAAGTCTCCCTAGAAACCTGATTCTCCTCCCCGCAGACGCCAATCTTTCGATTTCGTGCAAATCTTCTCGACGCGGCCAGAGGTTTTCTCGGAACGCCTTCGAAGCCATGGCTCCAAAGAGTGGCGTGACGCGGTAATAGAAAACGTGCCTCCGGTTGGGTTTTTGATGTATCCCGCGTGCCCCACCTGGCTGCGGCCTGGTCTTCCGTCACCAGGACACAAGAGGAAGGAGCGATAGGATCTCTGATGGAAGGTGGGCCGCGCCGCATAGCTCTCCCTCCGTGGACGTCGACGTTTGCATCCGGAGCCAAGAATAGGCTCGCTCCGCAGCGGTCATTTGTCTACCGTGTTGCCAGCATCTCAGGATAACCTCCTGGACGCCTTGGTTACGGGACAAGTTTCTTAGCGAAGAATGATAAGCTTCTCTCAGACCTATAGCATCTATTATTGTAATTGTCCCACATATACTGAATAATCCAGGTTCCCACATAAACTCTAGAAGAATTTTTCCTGAGATTTCATTGAGTTTTCTAGGTACTAATATAGGCAAAAGGGACATTTGTTTATATAGTTTTTGTTCATTGCTAGAAGGGTTCAAGGGGGCAAGTGGGCTGGAGGATCAGTAAGATGTCCGCTCTCCTACCCTGCATCCTCATCTCGCAGGTGACGAGTACCTTGGAAACTCTATCGTATTGGTCTCCTAAATTATGTAATTCAACAAAGAATGGTCAGTTGACTTTCTAATACCAATAAGAAAAGTAGGCTAATTCAAGAATAAAATGAAAGCTCTATGCAGGACTACAGTTACAGATTTAGTGGGAGCTTTTCAAACTGCATTACAAAACACAAAATAAAATTTCAAACACTGCATATTTAGAACAAATATTTTCACAGTTTCTACAAACAGAAGTTCACAATAGACACAATAACAATTAATTTGTAATGCAAAATCTAAATCCGATACTTTCAAAGTATGTTGTTACTCAAGCTGTAATTATTAGTATTTATTAGATGTAATTGTTACCATCAACAGGTAACAGTATATTCTACATCTTCAGATGTACCTACTTTATTGGGACTCAATGATCAATATATGATTTTCCATAAGATTTCCCTGAGATTTTTATTTTTGCAAATTACCAGCGATTTCCAGGTTCTCAAGGTTTGGCAGGCGTGTGGGAACCTTCTTAATGATAAACCTTTCACTTTCGTGTAGATGATCCGCAGATCTCTTCCAGAAAATGGTTGATCAGGTGACGTGTTCATACACACCCACGATCGAATCTTGAAAAATATATATCATACATGAATACAAATACTTTTCTGCCAGGCCGTTCATAATTTTTAAAAAATAGCTACTTACAGAAGAGCATCTAAATATCGTGTCATCAGAAACCAGGAACTGAAAATCTGCAAGAAACGAGGAAATAAATGTTAAAGAGATTATGTATTGTTAAATAGTGACAGGTATTTTATACTATGCATGTACAGGGTACTACGATACATTCCGCGTTTCTACCGTGTTTAAAATTGGCCAGTATTCGGTTGTTTGGGAGTGATTTCGTTTTCGTTGTTGGCATCCCTGCTTTGAAGCTCAC
Organism: Lepisma saccharinum; assembly: GCF_977018435.1. NCBI lineage: Eukaryota > Metazoa > Arthropoda > Insecta > Zygentoma > Lepismatidae > Lepisma > Lepisma saccharinum. The sequence goes on along the minus strand of NC_139229.1, from coordinate 194,053,818 downwards.
ATGGAACGCTTCCTCGAGTTCGTATGTCAGTGGCTGATGTGAACGAACATGGTTACAGTGTAGAAATACGGCTAGTGACGTGTGTGTGTGGGTGCACGAACAATAACGCCGTAACCGTAACGTAATGTAAAGTTCTCAAGCATGTCTAATGTAAATAAATGGATGCTTATGTTATAATAAATAAATATGTTATACATATCTATGCCTATTATACACTATGTAATATAATCTAGGGTTACAAGACTTTTCGGACACTGTAAAATGAAAAATCTCGAATGTAGAAAATATATCGTGAAAGTTATGTCGCAATAATTACCAATAGTTACCGTATTACAAACAGAATAGTTTGACTTAGTTTATTTTCTTAGCTTTTCTGCTAATCGCTAATTGCGAAGATGCGGATGAAATTGATGAAAGAACAAGGAACACCAATGCCCAGACCGAGATTCCAACCCAGGATCCCCGATGTTGTAAGGCAAAGTGATAATCACTCCGCCATAAAGGTCGGCTGTCAAGCAAAATTCTGATACAAGAATACGAGGGCCACTATTTATATTTTGAGCATTGGCAACACTGATTGAAGTTAGGCGCGATTTGACGTTTGCACAGAATCGTCTGGCATTATTGACCATAACGTACTTCAAATGTTTTGTCAATAGCTTCATTTGTGTTGTTTATGTTGCCTTGGAGATTGCGCGACAACAATAAAATGGAATTAACTCGTGAACATTTTCGTGCGATGATTTTTTACGATTTTCGACGTGGATTATCAAGACAAGAGTGCATCGATCAACTTACTTCCACATTTGGCAATGAAGCCCCATCCTTTGCCACTGTGAAACGCTGGTATAACGAATTTAATCGTGGCCGCCATTCGCTCACCGACGAGATTCGCGAAGGTCGTCCAAAATCAGTTGTTGTTCAAGAAAACATTGATGCTGTGCCAAACCTAATACTGCAAGATCGTCATGTGACATACTGTAAGATTGAGGCAACCATAGGCATTAGTTCCACCAGCATATATAAAATATTACATGATCATTTAGCTGTGAGAAAGGTATGTTCTGGTTGGATCCCACACAATTTGACAAAAAACTTAAAAAGACACTCGCATCAATTGGTGCAAACAAATGCTCAATAAATACAATCGTGGTGCTTCAAAAGACGTATATAAGATTGTAACAGGTGACGAATCATGGATATATGCATATGAGCCGGAACGTAAACAGCAGTCGACTGTATGTGTGTTTCAAGATGAACCCAATCCAACAAAGTTGTTCGCGCTCGAAGCACATCGAAACAAATGGTCGCCTGTTTTTTCGGGAAAACTGGTCATGTGGCAACTGTGCCTTTAGAGGAACGTAGAACGGTCAACTCTGAATGGTACACAACAATTTGTTTGCCAGAGGTCTTCGGTCAAATACGGAAAACAAACAAACGCCGTCGGATCATTCTTCATCAAGACAATGCCAGCTGTCACACATCTCGTCTAACAACCGACTTTATGAACAGTCAAAAAATCGAATTGATGGGTCATCCGCCGTACAGTCCTGATTTGGCACCCAATGTCTTCTTTTTGTTCCCGAATGTCAAGAATAAATTGCGTGGACAACGATTTTCGTCGGCGGAAGACGCCGTTGATGCGTTCAAAAACCATATCGTATCAATCCATAAGATTGTATGTTTATTTTATTAAGTCTCTCTGAACGCTTCATGTTGACCAGGGCATTCACTTGTTTTTCTCAGCTGTCTCAAGCCTCTTAGGCATGTTTACAATGCATTGTGTTGTGCCATGCAAACCTCCTGAGCATTCAGGAAACAGGTAACACTTCTGGTTTTAGAGTCAGCGGTTTGCATGGTAGCAATTATGATAATCACACGATTCGGCGATTCGGCATCGAGGAAGAGCTCGATGGCCAGGGAATATAGAGGTGAGACAAGCTGGGAGGTGACTGACTTTGAAGATTGAGTGGAGAGAGTGAAGGTGGTCAGCAAGTCAGTAGGTGAGGAGTACTACAACGCTCTGGTCAACAAATAGGAGACAAGCTTACAGAGGACTTCGCTATTTTCATTCAGCTAAGAGACTTCAGTTAGACAGGTAATTATCCTACACCCAGCCATGATACAGGTTCAACGGTTCACAAAACACGAGTGTCCATTGTCTTTTCAGTAGTTTAATTCCTTTGTGTAATTTGTACCTTTAGCATGCCAAGCAATAACTCGTCATGTCAATGACGAGTCGTCTCATCAAGAGGATGAATGATGAGTAGTTTACATCACCCCATCAATTAACTGGTTAACCTTCTAGGTGCTCTTAAGATCCCACGAACTTTAAGGTTCGTTACGATATTATGGAGGTGTCTCAAGAAGATTGGAAAAACTGCTTTGACAAATGGTTCGAACGAATGCAAAAGTGTATTCACCATAAAGGAGAATACTTCGAAAAACAATAAAGCAGTTTTCAATGCCAAATTCCTGTTTTTTCATTGTTAGGCTCAAAATATAAATAGTGACCCTCGTAATGGTATATTGTTCTAAAAAACGATTCAATTCTTACCCCACGGTCAGCGTAGTTGCAAACGCTACACTCGTTCAAGTCTTCCAGAGTTTAATCCTCTTTTAAGATATATTTCAGTAATGCAGATCTTACTTGAAACAATTGTTAAATTCCCGATTAGTCTTTCTGTGTATAAAATGTGTTTGAAAATCAATTTTACAAATATTGGATAAAATTCATTCTTATTTGGTGTGAAATCAATATGCATGAAGAGGATCTGAAAATATATTTTACAAATATTTGATACGATTCATCCTTATTTGGTGTGAAATCAATATGAATGAAGAGGATCTGAAAATATGCTTTACAAATATCTGATACGATTCATTCTAATTTGGTGTGAAATCAATATGCATGAAGAGGATCTGAAAATATATTTTACAAATATTTGATACGATTCATCCTTATTTGGTGTGAAATCAATATGAATGAAGAGGATCTGAAAATATATTTTACAAATATTTGATACGATTCATCCTTATTTGGTGCGAAATCAATATCCATGAAGTGGATCTGAAAATATATTTTACAAATATTGGATACAATACATTTTTTATTTGGAGCGTGTAATCGATATGCATGAAGTGGATCTGGAAAAATGTTTTAAAAATACGGGATAATTCATCCTTATTTGGTGCGAAATCAATATGTATGAAGTGGATCTGAAAATATATTTTACAAATACGGGATACAATTCATCGTTATATGGTACAAAATCAATATTTTTATCATAAATTGAGCTCAAACCATAAAGGAAGAGTAAGGGAAAGAAACTAAACGGCCAACGAGTTTTCGTTAGAAGAAAAGCCACACAAAAATGCTGGCCTATATAAAACCCAACGTTTGAGTTCCTTCTCTATAAAAAGGAAAAGACACGATTTTAATTGAGTTTCCGGATTGAGCCTCAGTGGGAGGAGAACGAAAACGAGACCTGAAAGAAATAAAGAAAACCTCCTGCCAATCAGAATTTTAAATTAATTAGAAGCTCAAAGAAGCAGAGACCGCAATAGTGCATCTCATTTTTCAATATCTCTCATCTCTTTCTCTCTCTCTCTCTCTCTCTCTCTCTCTCTCTCTCTCTCTTTGTTTCATTTTCTATTTTTTCCTCCGTCAAAATTTTGCAGCAATGACCTTAATTTAATACCAATTCATTCCTTGACTTGTTCTCCAAAATTAAATTATTCCGAGGAGATCACGTTGAAGGAGGTCGCATCATATTGAAAGAATGGGTAAAGATTGACTTCTCAATCAGATTCATCACGTAATACCGTTATTTGATACAGATATATATATATATATATATATATATATATATTCAAATGAAGGAGATGGGCTTCTAATTTCTTTCGCAATGATTTACCTATCGTTTTTCTATCACTCTTTCTTCTGGTTGAAAGAGAAACAGCTGCTTATTTCAATTCCCACTATTTGGATGTGGTTGATGACATAGAGGAAAGAATTGACATGGAATATATCTCCAGGAGAATATGTATATTAATAGTTATTACTGGTATCTCTGTGTTATTAGTTGAAATCCATCCCCTTGTGATCAAGTACTCCAGGGATGTATTCCCCGGCGGGGTATAGCTATATTGATTTATTATATTAGCTTATTTTGAGATCGTTTTTTGCAATTTTTGGCTAATCGGCACGATGAGGATGAATGATGACATGATGAAATTAAAGAAAGGACACTCACAAAGAACACACATACCTAAATAAGGATTCGAACCTCTGACACGTGCCGTCGTAGCGCACTATACTGACCAGTCCGCCACGGATGTCGGGGTATAATTTAGCGTTTTGAACCTAAATATAGTTCCTCTCACAATTATTCTAAGTGCAAATGTTGTACTCGAAACTACATTTTAGAACAGATGGTCCCACCTTTGCATATGCGCCTAACCTTCCTCCATGCTTCGTCACCTCAGCTCGCAAATGGAAAGTTAGACGGAACATCTCACTCCTTGACCTATTTGCTCAGAGTACCTTGCAGAAAGATACGCATAATGAAATTAGTAAGCTCACACTCATGAAGCACTCACTCCTATATACTCCCTGTGTCCCATAATTATAGTCCGGTATGCCAAAATGGTAGCACAGGAATGACAGACGAAGAGGCAGATGGAAAGCACAATTTGTACTGATCCTTGAGTAATAAAGTTGTATGACTCATTCCTGTGTTTCATGTTTTTCTTCTGTATACACCAATGTCACAGTTTGAATATCAGGCAATTATTATGAGACAACAAACAAAGGTGTACCGGACAATAATTATGGGACAGAGGGAGTAGTAAAGTAAATGAATTCGTTAAATTTGGAGAAAAATAGACACATTTGTTTCTACTTGTATTCCTGCGCAATCAAAAACCTTCAAAGGAATTGTACATAATTTAATCCACCTATGCTTGTTATAAGTTTTGTTATATTATTTGATAGTTATTATTTATTGCGACTCTGTTTAACAAAGGATGTTTCCACATATAATTTTTCAGTCCTGGAAACACCCTGTATGGATGTGAGGCAAGGTCGGGTAAGTTCGTCCATCCTAGTTAATTACTTGAGATAAGTCACTCTACAAGAGGCTAGGATGTACTTCTCTGAATTTCACAAAACCTGCAAAAAGAAATTTCTTCGGCAGAAGCACTAGATAATTGTTGAAATCTCATTAACATTTCATGCTTGCCCTAATGTGTATTGAGTAATGTAGTGAAATTCAAGGAACATTATAGTTGTCATGTGCAGATATGGATGGAGTTTACCTCCGAAAGATGGAAGTGCTAATTTCATTCCTGCTAGCTACCTCTAATACCAATTGTGTACTAAGATTTCAGACCGAAGTAACGGGCGACAAGCAACAAGTAACACCCGACACATTGACGTAAGAAACTCTAGCCTCAGCAGATGTGAGCAATTATCCAACCAATTACGGTGTGACATGTGGTCAGCACGACGAACCCCCAGTCGTTGTTGTAGGTTTCCGTGACCGGGTTACGCTATACATTCGTAGCTCCCCAATTTTCTCACTATGGTGGGTGGCCACATGTCCCATACACACGCCAAAATCTCAGGAAGAAAGTTGTTACGCTACCCCAAGGAGACTCGAACTAATACTAATACTACGAAATTTATACCAATACCATTCAAAAGAACAGCTCAAAGAATTTTAGCGGATGTGTAATTGTTGGCGTTAACTACAACAATAGATGTCATAACAATAAAAGAATGAGAAAATGAAAAAAAAAGGAAAAAAAGGAAAAAATCTTTCGGTTGTTAATGTGTTACTGTAAATGGCATTGTTGTTAGAAGCAAATTGTGAAGAGCTAGCCTGCAGTTAAACATCCCTAAATCCTCCTTGTCCCAAAATCCATCTCGATGTTCGGAATTTTCTAAATGAGAAACTTGAAGGAAGATGGATTGGGCGCTCCGGAAACAAAGATGCTGTGTTCTGCAAGTGGCCACCGAGGTCCCAAGACTTATCAGCCTATGATTTCTTCTTATGGGGTCACATAAATGATATTGTATACGTACTTCTACTGCCTCAAGATCTGGAAGATCTGAACCGTCGTATCATAGTCGCCATCGGGACCGTCGCTGCAGATACGTTGGAAGGCTTGTGGCATGAGTGGGAATATCGCCTTGATGTTTGCAGCGTGACACGAGGAGCACACATTGAGTGCCACTCAGGTAGGTAGTTAGGTATTAAAATTTTTGAGTTTCTGCTTCTAATGGCACCAATTTTATATAAATATGAGTACCGAAAGCGAAGCTATATGTGTTTATAATCACGGAATATTTTCAGAGGCACAACCACAATTTTTTGTCTGGAACGGCAAGTACCAGGACAAACGTACCAATAATAATAATAATAATAATAATTGTTCTTATTATAATTTTAAATAATAATGCTAATAATAATAATGTTATTATTATATTGTTATTGTTATTATTGATTTGCTTTATTTTACTTCGCTTAGTGTGCCACTTTTGGCAAATTTGGTGATGAGTAATGATATGATGAAACATCCATGCACAAGCCGGGATTCGAACTCGGGACCAACATTATTATTTTAGTAGTTGTAGTAGTAGTAGTAGTAGTAGTATGAAATACTTTATTACCTTGTAAATTATGCAGAAAGAGGGTAGAAGTTGGTGCTATAGCATTTGTGTTCGAACAAACGATTTGAATTATTTTTCCAACACGTTCAATTTCACATTAATAATGGAAAACAAGAAAACAAACTATTTTTGAAAGACAGAATATGCTTGATAAATACATTCCAAATATATTTTTTTTACATTAACATGTATAACTTTCATTCACGATATAACATATATGCAACATGGAGCGATGTGGACACTAAATTGTGTGCGTATTCAAAGTTTCATTGATTCATAACATGTATTATTTAAATACATTACACAATCAATTCATCTATCTCACAATAAACCAACAGCAAATATTACATAAATTGTCTCTCAAATGTGCACGCTCCCTTTCCTTAAAACAATTGATCATGGATTTAAAACAAAATTAATTAAGACAAGTCTTATTTCTCTGTGTGGTAATTTACAATGCATTACAGAGAACAATGCTATATTGCGAGCGAAGCGAGGAAGAACATTTTTGAATCCAATTTTTTTTGCAGGCTTAATCAATATTGATTTAATAGGGCGCAAATAATTTCACGGGAAGCCAAGGTATTCTCTCTTTTACAATTTTTGTGCCTCCCCGTTGGTGTAGTGGTAACATCGTCGCCTTGTGATCAAGGGGTACCGTGCCGGGTTCGATACCTGGTGGAGGCATATGGCACAGTGGTTCGGATCCCACTTTAAACTGTAGGTCCACTCCCGATTATCCTTTCTGTGCGTAAAGTGAACTTAAAACCACAAATCAATCGATCATTTTTACAGCTAATTTTCATTTAGATCGTTCGGCGCGCAGCAACGGGTCTGAACTTGATAAGACGAAGAAAAGCAGCCATTGTGAGCGAAGCGAGCAAGAAAATTTTACGAAAAGTGTTTTTATTTGCATAAAATTTGAAGTTGTGAGTGGTGATTGCCCCCTGCAGGGACATTTGACCGTCAATATTTGCCCCCCCTGCCCCCATAGAACTCATTTCCTACCAAGGCAATGTCCCCTGCACCCCCTGTGGTTGCGCCACTGAATGTTTTTGTGGACACGTTGTATTATGCACGCAATTACATTTTCTTCCATAAGGTGTCATCCTTGTCCAACTTTTTTCCCTACATCCGATACTATCAACCAGTGTGCGAATTAACGTGGAAATACCGGGGATTTCCCCTCCACAAATAATTTTATCCCCTGCAATTTTTTTTTCTCTCCGAGGGATGTTTTTATCCCCCTCCGTTTATTTTACTGGCTGGTAACATTTACAAATTTTTGCATACCCCTCAAAAATATACCCCGAAATTAAATCGCAAATACGCCACTGAGTGGCATCCCCCTAAAGCAAAAGACTTCATTCGCACAGTGCTATCAACCAATCAGTTTGGAAGAACATCGATGCACACTGCAACGTCACTTATCTGTAACTTCGAACATCTGAGTAGTTGAGCAACGGACACCAGTTTTAGATGAAACAAATTCACCTCACAGTACTTTTCTACGGCCAAAGTATCGGGAGCTGTTTCGTCTCCCAGCGAAGCGTCAAGAGGCTCACAACTCAAAATCCCGGGAGAAACTCGAGCAGCCTGTCTAATTTGATGTTAATTAGGAAAGCCCGGCCTGGTGGGAAGTGTCAAATGATTGCTCTAACAAAGCAACGCCGCAGAGTTTTGGTTTCAAACGACGGTTGGAAGGGAGAAAGAGGGGAGCTACAAGGAGAGACTTCCACTCGTAACACGAGATCAATTTGTAATCCGATCGCCCACAATTTTCTTTTTGGTGCTTCTGATTTTTCATTCCCGCACATATATGAGCGAAAGACCCGTGTGTTGAAAGGAAATACCATGCTATTATGGGTTTATTTGAGTCCTTTTTAAAGATTATTAAAGGTAGGTTAATTGCTAAAATTAACGTGTTATGATTTTACTATATTTTCATTGGCATGACCTTTGGACTTAATGCAACTGAATACTTACTTTATTGAAGAGTCTATCTTAAACAGTTTCGAAATAGTGATTGCTGCGTACAAACAAAATACATAGATCTAATAAGCATAATTCTAATTTTCTCTCTTGTGTTACAAATATAACCAACGATCATCATGGCGTACATGTAACTTCGTCGCCTTGTAACCAAGGTGTCCCGAGTTCGGTCCCCGGTGGAGACTCATAGAAGTTCAGATTTCACTTTAAACTGTAGGTCCAGTCCCGATTAGTCTAGTGGATTTAAAGGAAAAACTCAAACTCAAAAATTAATATATTTTTTAGAGCGTATCAAATAAGGACACATCAAATCAAATTATTCCTTTCAACAATAGACAGTGACAGATTATGCATTCTCGTACTTTTATTTACTTGAACCTTGTTATAGGTGGACCCATTCTCCGCGAAAAAGCCCAGGTACTAATAGCCTTATTCTGCTCCCTCCAAAAGAGCCAATAACTAGGTTGGCCAGTCCAAAAAACTTACTGATTTTCTAACAATCCTAACTAAAACAAAACATGTCTTATTTATTATTACGACTTTGTTTACATGGCGAAGTTAAGGCATTAATGCCTTCTCTTCCACTTAACCATTAATTACAGTGGTCAATTTTTCTTTACAGTTAATTGTATACAATTAAAAAAAGAAAAAGATAAATGTAAAATGAAGACATTAATACCTTCTCTTCCACTTAACCAGTAATTACAGTGGTCAATTTTTCTTTACAGTTAATTGTATACAATTAAAAAAAGAAAGAAAGATAAATGTAAAATGAAGACATTAATACCTTCTCTTCCACTTAACCATTAATTACAGTGGTCAATTTTTCTTTACAGTTAATTGTATACAATTAAAAGAAAGAAAAAAGATAAATGTAAAATGAAGGCATTAATGCCTTCTCTACCACTTAACCATTTCTTACACTGGTCAATTTTTCTTTACAGTTAATTGTATACAATTAAGGAAAAGAAAAAAAGATAAATGTAAAATGAAGACATTAATACCTTCTCTTCCACTTAACCATTAATTACAGTGGTCAATTTTTCTTTACAGTTAATTGTATACAATTAGAAAAAGAAAAAGATAAATGTAAAATGAAGGCATTAATGTCTTCTCTTCCACATAACCATTAATTACAGTGGTCAATTTTTCTTTACAGTTAATTGTATACAATTAAAAAAAGAAAAAAGATAAATGTAAAATGAAGTAATAAAATAAAAATAAAGTAATGAAAGTAAAATGAAAATAAAATGAAAGCAATACAGTTTGAAATACGAGCAGTCAAGCGTGGATTAACCATTAATTACATTGCTCATTATTTTTACTAACACAATGAAAAAATATAACTAATTAAAAATAAAAACAATACAGTTTCTACATGCACACACACACATACACACACTTACACACACATACACACATATTCACACACGAATACATACATAGAAAGCAGATTTCGTGATCTAAATGTATAAAGCATTGCTTTCTGGGAATTTAATCTAGGTCCATTGTTTAGCATGTGTAATTTTAATTGTCTCTTGAATGTTCCAATTGAGGAGGAGGCTTGGATTTCGGGGGGGGGGGCAGTCTGTTCCAGTGTCTTGGAGAGGTAACGGTAAACGAATTGGCGTAGAAGTTAGATCTGTGGATAGGGATGGATAACAGAGATTTTACACGTGATCTGGAGTTGCGGGATTGAAAGTCGGAAAGATATTGTAACAGCATGGAGAGGTATTTTGGATCTTTTATTTGTAGGGCTCTGTACAGTAGGACTAAGTTGTGATAAATTCGTTTATTACTAAATTTGAGCCACTCGACCTTCGCATAATACGGTGACAAATGTTCTGAATATTTTATGTCGAAAACGAAGCAGACACAGGCGTTCTGGATTCGCTGAAGACGTTTAGCTTGCTCGTGATTAGTCCGAATAGACAGTGTCACAATAATCAATTATAGGGAAGACAAGAGATTGGACAAGTTTGATTTTTATACATTCGGAAGGACGTTTTTAAGCCGATAAAGAGAGTGTAGTGCACCGAAAGCTCTTTTACACACAAAGTTTACGTGTTCTCTCCAGGTAAAATTATTGTTGAGCGTATTTCCAAGATTTTTAACCGTAGTAGAGAGAAGCAAGTGTTTATCATTGACCGTGAGCTTAGGGAGATTTAATTCGTCATTTTTGTTCAGAATCTTTGGGGGGCATACACTGGGTTTTGGTCGGGTTGGTTAGTCAGTGTTTTCATTTTTATGCACAATGTTTAGAAAACAACTTCAACAATTATAGGGTGATGGTAGATAGATAAAATGAAAACAAGTAACGTTTTCTAATAAACATTACTTCGACGGCGTTTCGTTTCGGCGCTGTAAGCAGTTAAAATATCCTGTACGTTTGCAACCCAGCACAGCAAATAACAGTGCTGGTAACTTGTAGGGTTGTCATAGACGTCCATTTGTAGCAAGTATGTTTAAGATGTTATGTTTTCGAGTCTTAAGAAAACGAAAGCAAAATAATAAAGACTCTACCGACGTTCGAAAAAGATCCCGAAGTTTGGCAGAAACTATGTTTTAAGCCCACTTTAAGCTCAAGTAAGTTCTCTAGACTGTAGGCAAAGTTTAAACGTGGAAACGAACCACTGTGCAGTATGTGTCTACACTCTGTCCCGTGAATCTCTGGAGCAAGAGAACGAAAAATGTGTCTGTGCAAGTAGTGACTCTTGTGACCAATGAACGCGTGAGAGGAGAAATGAGTGAATGGAGGGGAAAACGCGGCTGCAGCTACAATATGTTTACAGCAGCGACCACTGCTATATTCCACCCATTCGCTCCCCCCCTTTCTATACCCTTATGCGCGGTGTTGCTCCACAGAATCCCTAGACAGAGTGTACTGGAAATAGTACCGATAAGTGATAACTATTGGCAGTATGCATATTCAAATTATACAAAATATTTTCAGAAAATTCGGAGACAATTCCCAATTACCATTTCACCTCATATTTCGCAAAATATTTCTACTTAATATTATCCACCACACAAGATGTAAGTAAGCCTCAGTGGTGCGGTGCAGTTTCATCAACTCGCCATTCTCTTAAATTGTTAAACCCAAGATGTACGAGGGCGTGCTGAAAAGTAATGCCTCCTATTTTTTTGTGACGGTGTAAAGGCATTTTGGATTTTGAGCAACCATGCATTGTACTCTTCAGACTTTCTCCCTTCTCCATTCCAAGTTTCAAACTTCTATCACCAGAGGTTGCTAAACTAGAGCGAGGAAAATGGCAGCATGTAACCATACTATGTCGGTGCACCTGAAACGGTGTTGTGACCGAGTTTCTAACTGCAGATAATGTGTCCCCCAACTGACAGTCATCAGAGAATGAAGGCTTTTTATGGCAATGAATGTGTAACGTTAGTACTGTATGATGTTGGGCTGTTCATGCTCACAATGAAAACCCCTGCCGAGGAACTCTCAACGTTTTGTGACAAAGAACTTATTACATGGTTGCACAAAATCCAAAATGTCTTTACACAGTCAAAAAAATAGAAGACATTACTTTTCAGCACGCCCTCGTAGATGAACGTCGCAAAACAATCCGAGTACAAACAGAAATAGCAGAATCTTTCATTCATTTTACAGCATATGTATTAACATTGGGATATAGGGATAACATCTTCGGAAGACACTCAAATGTCAACCTTGTAACACACTTGGGAACTTTAAATTTCTTCTTTACTTGTTTTGGGTCGTTTTTCTGCAATATTGGACTAACATAACAATGAGGATGAATGTTCTTCGTATGGTGTTTGTGAACAGAAATACACAAAAGAACATATGTGACAAGGCCGGAACATCGCTTGGGTGCTGTACCTTGCGTTTTGTCTTTATGTTCTCTGAGAGTTGTTGATAAGTTGTTTTTAAACACCCTGCATGTGTGTATGTGAGGAAGAGAGAAAGAATTAGAGAGAGGCAGAAAGAGGAAGAGAAAGTTGAGTTTGACATTTGTAAATATAATTATGGATTATAAGCAGGAAGGTATACGAGAAATAAAATATTACGAAGAATACGAATATCTAGCATGACACCTATGGGTGACGTAAAGAAGTAGTTTCAAATCGTTAAGAGAGAACTGCTCCCCATTCATCTTTACAAAAATGTATGTCCTTAAATGGCATTAAGTTTCATCTCTTGTTTTTTTATATTTAGAGTTGGTGTTTTAAGTCCACTTTAAGCACAGTAAGGCTAATCAAGACTGGACCTACTGTTTAAAGTGGGATCCGAACCATTATGTGCCTCCACCGGATATCGAATCCGGGAATGCAAGTTGAGGACGCTACCACTGCGCCATCGGAGAGGCTCGTCTCTTTTACTCTTACTGTACAAATTATTTCAGACTGTGCCTTTTTCCACTAAGATTGGTTGAGCGTATATTAAAATACAAATAGAAAAAAATACTTTGAAAAGAGTGAATTTTTAAAAAATTCTTAATTAATTGTACTTTTTGTGGAACGAACGGTGGTGTTAAAATAGCCCCCAGACCCATTCTTTTAGTTTGATGATGTCGATAAATTCACAACTCCCAATGCAAACATTAATATACCAACTTTTCAATACAAAAAAAAACTGTATAAACACACGCTGCTTGTAGTAATTAAAGCGTCTATTAATTTGTGTTTGAAGAACTGTTTATTTTACAAATTTCCAATAAAATAAAAAGCTTCAGGCATTTCTCTCTTTACTATTTTATTTATTCGGAAAACAAATATACTAATGATTAAAAGTTGGCTTTCAGGATACTTTTTGTAACGGGAAAGTCCACTCAATATATCGGGCCAGTTTTGATTAGGAAGATAAAATTTGTGGCGAGACACTCTGCTTTAAAGGCTGATGTATTCATTTATTTTTGGACTTGTGGTATGTCAGACACTATATTAATTGATTGATTAATTTTATTTTACTTCCCCTATACAATGATATGGATAAAGAGACTATCACAAACATGTACGTATGTACATATACGAGTAGCCCACAACACGAGCTTCACGGTGGACTACACCGACCTTGAATCCAGACGACAGATTCTCGCTAGTCTGCAAGGTGTACTACGTGGAAGCTAGGCTGACGTTTTGGTGTCTTTGTAAAGGATGACCTCTTTCAACCCACATATATCAAACACACACATATGCACGCAAACATGATGTTGAAAAAGAACTTCAACAAACGGTAGATCGAGTTATAGCTTTTGTCTGGTCTTACGGCGGACGGCCTACATGCTGGCAAGAGAAGTGGGAAGCTGGAAAGCGACCAATCCAGCGCGATGAGAAACACAGCAGCCTGTAGAACGAGGTGCACGCAACACATCCACCCACGACGTCTTAACTCTCGTTGTCTGGTTGGTCTGCTGCGCATTCCCGGCTCCAAACTTCCCTTGCCAGCATGTAGAGCGCCCGCCGTAAGAACAGACAAGAGCTATAGTTACCATGAAAAAATATATCTTTGATTGTTCAGACTTTCTCTACTATGGTTAGTGGTTTTGAAGAAAATGGTCACATGATCTATCATGGTCATTTTGCAGATATTGCGGCCATCTTGAATTTTTCGATTTTCTTTTAAAATTATCTCATAATATGGCAATGTAATATGTAATTTTATATGTTTTTGACACCCAGAGTGCAATAATGCCATGCAAATCGCATTAGGAGAGATAGAAGTATGAGTTTTGTAGAAATTGAGGGCAAAATTTAAAATGCTGTTATTGTTTTTTAACGTCTGTACATACGTTTAAGAACACTGTATTAATTCATTTTTCTTTTCCATTTTGCGTAATAATTCCTGCCTTGCGAAGAATTAAAATTGAAAATAGTTGAATTAGTACAATTTCCATCGAAGTAAAAGAGAAAAGACTTTCATGAAGCTTATGTTTGTTTGATAACGTATATCGAAAGGACGAGAAAAGTTATATGGGACAGACTTTGGGTGACATAAACTCAAAGAATCAAGTGATGTGCTAAATGATAGTGTAATTATACAGAGAGACGACTTTTCTATCACGCGACCTTATATCTAAACGAGAAAATAAATATTTAGATCAGTATCCTCTGCAAATGACTTCAAAGAAAACAGACAGATCTTCACCCCAAGGCCAAGTGAATCAAAATCCATATCAACCGTAGGTGTGGTATGTAAACGTTTAAAATAGAAGGGAGAAACAACTTTTCCAAATTTGCGAGCGTGGAAGAGAACAGGAATTTATCTAGATTTGGTTTTTGAAATATATTCTACCGTTAGTGATGTGTAAAGTGTTTTGCCTCCGGTGCAATATATCAAAACAAGAAGTTCTAATGCTCTAACAAGACTCAAAGTGATCCTGTATCAATACAAAAGATTGTAAGATAAGGAAATTTGTCGAAGGTTTGAATTTTCAAATTATCGTCGTAATGAATTTATGAAGCAAAAGCACTAACTTAAAATTTAAAAGATATTGAATCTATGATCGTTGCGAAGTTTTTCATATCCAAGGGGAAAGTTTCTTTCCTAGCCTGCCTATCCATCCATTATTACAGTACATTTGTGGATAAAGGACATTCTACTGGTGTTGTTAAGGAATGTACCAATGGACTCCACGAAGAAGCAAAAAACTATTACTTCAATTTGGATGGAAAAATTGATGATGTACGTGATAGAAAGTCATTGATGAAGTTTGAGCAATTTCAACCAACGGAAGGGTTTCTACAAGAATTAGCGGCTTCAGCCTCTAAAACCCTAAGTATTGAGCGTAGATGCAACACATTGTTTCAAGTTGCTCATTTTCTCATTCATAATGGGTTGAAAACAACTGCAATGCACATTGTCAGTAGTCAAGCTATTCACATTTTAAGTAAATCAAAAAAAGCTTATCACTATATTCAACCGTCAAGGACTCTATTGCTGCTCTGATATTGTTCTACGCCAAGATCAGATGTTAGCAAACAGAATCATCATCAGAGCTGAAGGACACCGTGTTCCAATACCACATTCAATAAAGCTAGATATTCTCATACGTGATTATGCTACAGACAGTTATCACATAGACGAAGCTACACTGTCAGGTATGCGTGGAACACACAGCACAGTACTCGTTGTTTTCCAAGATCGTGAGGTTCAAAATTATGAACCACAGTCTATACTGGAAAAAATTGATAGTCCAGAAAACTATGTTGGTAGTTTTGTATTGATGCTATATCACCTAGTCAAACAAAGAAATGGAAGCTTAGCAATTCCTTCACTATTCTAAAGTAAAGAGAAGATGCACGATTTCTAGTAATTTTATGTCAAATAGTGATTTAAATACACTATCTGACCTTAGAAAGCCAGAAAGGGATTTGGAACGTGTGGTTTCTCCTGCGATTGCTTAATTCTTTTAATGTGTCTCAGCTTGACTTCCCTCTAGCAGTAGACATACCATCAAGACATTTCCTTATGAGTGCATTGTTTAATCATCAATATCGACGGACAATCACTGGATTTACACAGCAACACAACCTACAGACGAGGTGAAGCTTTGTCCACCGATAATAATTCTACAAGGCAACAATTTATTCTCTATATAAACACCATCCCCAATCACATCCTGTGTCCAGTGATTGGAATGTAATGTAGTAGATCACACACTACCTGAAGACGGAAGCAGAATCAGCCTCCGAAACGTTGGTAATTTTAAATATAACACAGTGGTTAAAAGTCCAAAACTAAAAATAAACACAATATGATTACATACATTCAACCATGATCAATTTGCAAGATTTTCTGTGTCAGTTGAATCAAGAGGGTTTATTATGGCGTGATGAAGGAGTATATCGCATAGTTGAGGAAATTCAGCTTCTTCACCCGGAAAAGTCTTAGAATATCTTTCTTGGCCTAGGAGATTTCATTTGCAAAAAGTAGTAACCTCATGTATCGGACTGTATCTCAAAACCAGCGGAAGTTTTGAAATTCTTGTAGAAAATTGAACGATGGGCCCACGTTCAGCTTAAGGAGCTGTAAATGGACATCATTATGCTCATACAATTAGAACAATTCGGATGAGTTATGGACTCATAGAAACACTTCAGTGGTAAACATTTTTAGATAATTTTCAAGATCAAAGTATTCAGGGATGTTTTCAATTATTCACGTGTGTAGTTCTTTCTCAATGCACGAAGAAAATCATTTATTGTGTGAAACAAAATATTTTCCATATTCTGGTCAGTAGCACAATAAATTCTCGGGAATTCCGACATAATGGCCCTGACTTCAGTCAAGCATTTTGTCCTTAGGACCTGTTTCTGTCTGTATTAGCACCGCTTCTTTCAGGCTTCCCTTGAGCATACAGACAATAATCGGGACTTCCGTGTATGCAGTATAAAAAGTGATTACCACTTTTCTTTGCATTTGATAGAATTATGCACATTGGTGTACTTCATATTACAATGATTGCTTGAAACTCGAAGGGGAGCACTCTGTGATACATGAAGACTTCAAGACTCGTCATTTTACCGTTCATTCCAACAAAATATTCTACAGTATTCATTGCAAAGATACTTGCCTCATCTAGTATATAACTAGTGACGAAGTGATGTTCCTACAATACAACCAAGCAAAAAATGTTAACTATTCGAAATGTTGTCCCCCGTTTTCAAACATGCTCTTCAACACAAAGCGTGCCTACTTTCAATTCCATATATAGATGAATGTGCTGGAAAACAGACCAACACTGGGTCCTTTAATTATGATTATGTATATAAGACAATACTTACAATCCTACTATAACATAACATTTAAGACCTACTGATTTTGGTCCACCCTGTACATGCCAGAAGTGCCTACGAGATATGTTATGTCTTTGCAGAGTTTGATACATAAGCTCCTGTACATTTTTAAAATGCAAAACAAACAATTTATGTTTAAATGTTTGATTGAAATGAAAAATAAAACACAGGGAAACATTACATTTCATTTCAGTCTCAATGTCCCCTCCTTCAAAATGTAAAGGCCACACTACATTTATTCTTATTTCTAGAGCATAATATGTGCTTTGTTTAAGCTCAGCGTGCTTGAAAACCTATAAAATGACATACTACTTCCACATATTACTCCACAAATAATTAAAAGAAAAAAAATCGAAAATTCAAAATGGCGAAAATTTCTAGAAAATGACCACAACTCAGATCATGTGACCATTTTTTTGAATGCCTACATGTAGTAGAAATCATATAAACA
The DNA here is from genome assembly GCF_977018435.1 of Lepisma saccharinum. NCBI lineage: Eukaryota > Metazoa > Arthropoda > Insecta > Zygentoma > Lepismatidae > Lepisma > Lepisma saccharinum. Next base: position 194,035,921 of record NC_139229.1, on the reverse strand, counting down.
AACAAAATTTCTGGCTCTCAAAATTCCAACAGAACTCTTCTAGCTCCTAGACTACTTGGAAAACATTGCCCTCGAATTGGAGGATTGCCGTACACGGGTAGAATCCAATGAACAGCCACCAATCCTCAAAGAATTCTCGGCAATGAACTTGATATAAATAGACACGTTTAAGAAATAGTTTTAAAAACTCGTCTAAAGTAAATTTGTGTTTTATGGTTTGTTATTCTCAATATCTTTCACTTAAAAAGAACCATTTAAGCTATGTATAATTAACTGTATTTTTACAAAAGTTTCAAGAATACAGACCTATACACACTGTCAGACTATGCGTACAAATGCAGATGAAAGACAAAGATGAAAATAAGATAATTGAAAGACTCTACGATGAGAGTTATCTACACGATGACCTTAGAAAATTTCAAATTACAAGTGAAGCCTTGAAGGGGAAAAGTAATTGAGCCGAGATTTATGTGCATTGTAATGGAATAAGCACTACCAGTTTTCAACTCAAATTCGACAAAGGTGTGTTTTCCTGTATTCGACTGCACAGAGAACGACGACCAGTGGCGGCAATTAGATTCCAAAACTGGGGTAGTAAGGTGCCAAAACTGAGGAGGAAAAGGCAGTTTACTTTCCCTTGGTAAATAAGATTTAGCATTGTGCAGTAGCAAAAGTGGCAAAAATTGGGGGCAACTGCCCCCCCTCGCCACTCTAATCGCCGCATCTGACGATGACTATCAAATATCAGTTCAGTACAGTCATCTTTTATGAACCCAGATTACTACTATGTAGCATGAAAGTACTGTGATAATTGAATCTGTAATAATGTATGTTTCTTTAATTAGTTTTGAACTTTCTATATCACCTTAAATTCAAATTTTGTGGACTCGTACACTATCGTAGAAAACTTCACAGCCGTTCCAGTTTCTACGGAAAAATGGCAGTGTGTGCAAAAAGATAATGAAATAAGTATATTTTTCGTCAAGTACACAAATTTTGTTCAAGAAATCCTTCAAAAGAATGGTATCCTTTGTATTATAAAATCAATCTGATACGATAAGATAAATGTTCTGTTCATGATAGTTTTGGAATTATTCACTAATGCTTATATGGTGCATTCAAACATAAATAAGATATATATATATATATATATATATTCATTAGTAATAAAATTATATTCTGTTATTTGTTTATGAAAATTACAATTGTACAAGTGCTCAAATATAATTATAAAAATTTTAACAGGATATGTTCTAGATCTTGTATTTGGATTAGTAAAGGTTAAGACGTATGGCTGATTTTGACAAAGGACTGCTTATTTTGCAGTGTCCTAGCAACCAGAAGAAGCCACAACGTTTAATTTTTTATCATTACGAACTCTAAACTTAGAGGATAACACATATGAGAAATTATGGTTCATCGGGACTCCACTCCAGACAGTTCACATTTTACTTTAGACATTAAGTTAAGTGGAGGTAAAATATTTTCAAGAGTTATTTTTTTGTTATTATTTTCTTAAACAAAACTACAAATTTAACGATGGACTACATAAACATGTTTTATTTTACGGTTAATTATCGAATTACAATTTATTATTTTTCCTTTAACTCCATATGCCTGAAGCCTAAACATCTTTCATGTAAGGAACCCTTATTGTTTGCAAACAACTATAAAGAAGTTCTATTACATGTTATTGCGACATTTCTACGCTACTTTGTGTTCTCGTTTAATCACAGAATAAAATAAATTATCTATTTTTAAAGTATATGTTGCAACTGACTGGCATTCTGGCTTGAATCCGTTGCTAAATAACATTTAAGGAAATGGCCATTTCTTTAAAACGGATTTTTTTCTTTTTAAGTTATTTAAGTCTGTTTTCTACCATTTGAATTAATATCAAGGATGAGTATAAATGATGTACTAATCAAACGGATGATGGTACTACAAGCATTCATATAGATTTAAAATCTGCGCTGTTATGTTGACCACTCTCTCACGAAGATCAGCAAGAAACGAGTTACATGCCTCCCCAATGGCGTAGTGGTAACATGGACACATTTTAATCAATAGGTCCCGGGTCCGATTCCCGGTGTAGGCACATATACTCTACTTCGGGAATCTGAGGACCAAGACCGCGCATAACGCTAGAGAAAGGAAGGGGGAGCGAGAGTATGGAGCAAATCAGTGTGCGCTGCTGCAAACTGCTGGTAGCTGCACCGCGTTTTCACTTCCATGTATTTACTTCCATCTGAAGCGTTCATTGGTCCAGCCCTCTCGAGTCCTACTTGCGCAGAGAACTTGCTTTCGTTCTCTTTGCTGCTCAGCTACCCTAGACAGAGCGTAGTTGCTCGGATCCCACTATAAACTGTAGGTCAAGTCCCAATTAGTCTATCCTAGCATATATTGGCTTCAAAACAAAGTGAAAGAGTGCTGTTCAAGGTTTATTTGATCGCGTACAGAGGTAAGGCAAAGTTCCTCGTGCACCGTGACACGAAGGCACATTTAGGGGATGTGGGGGTAGCGCCCCACACATTCTCGATCGCGGCCTTTTTTAGGTGCTGCAGCCGCCTTTACCCCCCGGTGTTACCACTAGGTACCCATAGATTTGAGGCTGAGTGAGTCCCAGAGCTATGGGATCCCCCATATTAATAGCATAGATGCTGCTACAATTTTCTTTACTTCACGCCGGCCCCCGTGGCGGAGTGGTTAGCATGTCGCGCTACGACCCTTGGGGTCCCGATCTGAGCATGGATGTTTGTGAGTGTCCATTCATCAATTTCATTATATTTTCACTCATCTACATTTTCGCAATTAGCCAAAAATGACTCAAAACGAGAAGTAAATTAAAGCAAATCAACAACAACTTCATGCACCTAATTGAAATTGCGTGTATGTAAAACAGGTATTGTTTCCTTACCTCGGTATAGACCTATGGGTTTCCTCATCAAATTCATCCCATTTCCAACTATAGAGATACAAACAATGCGAGCTTGTTCCCAAATGGGAATTCGTTCCGCGCGTTTCTTCCGAGGAATATATCTTTTTCCGGGACCTCCCCGCAACAGACTTCGGTGGAACAATAAAAAGAAAGGAGAATATTCCGGTCTCCAGCGACAGCTTACTTTATAGGACGGCAACTCAATCTCCAGTCCGGCCGAGTGGCTATACATATCACTTGACAAATGCGTCCTGTTGCTGTGTATATTACGGCGGCACTCTGAACGGGATATCATCATTCACCATTCATCTTCGTCCACCGCATTTGCGGAGGATAAAAAGGAACACGTTCTCCAAGAGCGGGAAGTAGTTTGGGGGTAGAGGCAGATTGAAACGTGGCAGGGCACGCGTTCTGCATCTGAAGGAAAATTCTAACGTTCAGAAATGAGGCATGGATGGAAATAGACGTGCACAATTTTTCATTGGCTTCTTTGCAAATTGTTTTAGTTTCGGAGAACATGTCGGTTTTGCTCTGCAACCAACCAACGTAGATATACAAAACCAGGGGAGTGAATAATAACACTTGTAATGTAACACGCAGGCTAAAAACAACAGGTTTGAAACTAACCTTGAAGGAACCGACCAGTCAGTAGCAAATGGTTTTTCATTGGGTGGTTCATGATCAGTGCATCGAGGCCCTTCGTTTCTGTTTGACATTTGGTAATTGAACTCGCTACCTTTCACATAGATGAAGAACTTACAAAAAACCATTACATCTTTCGAAATAGCTCCTAACAGTTGTCCCTCCATAACCATCGACTTCTCTATAGCGATGTTTGTATTGGTATCTATGTAAACGATGGGGAATGTATGCTTCCCCTGCGCATTGTGGAGCAAGGTCGCGCATAACGGGACAGAAATGGAGCAGGCGGAGCAAAGCCGTACGCACTGCTGCAAACGGCTGGTAGCTGAAGCCGCGTTCTCGCCTCCATGCGCTCACTCCCCCTCTCACGCGTTCATTGGTCGAGCTCTTTCTAATCAAGACTTGATTTCGTTCGCTCGCTCCAGAGACTCCTGAGACAGAGTAAACACGGTTGTCATACTCCGTTTTTCATCTTTCTTGCTACACACGCACACGCAAAAAACAGTCCCAGAGGTTTCGGAAAATGCTATATGTTTTCACACGCACTGGTGTATCGATTCTGTTCATTCGAAGACAAATAATTAGAAAAATACCTCAATAATAATGGGTTTACTTGTTTGCTCATAGTGCTAGACAAAATCCTGACACGACGCTCCAACATATTTTTACAACTGGCACTTATAGTAATCTACAGGATAGCGAAATCCGATTGGAGCACACCCCTAGAAAAATTCAACCCAAATTCAATTCAATCCTCAATTTAACATCTTTCACATCCCCCCACCATCCATTGCAGTTTTTAATTAAATCAACAACTCCCCCCCCCCACTCCATAGTCCTCAATGCGGAGAGTTTTTGATCCTCAAACGGAGACACGTTCTCTCCCCCGCCTTCCAGATACTTCAACCGAAACCAATTTGAATTACAAATGCTTCAACATCATTGACTGTTAAATACGTACTTAGAGATCTTTCCATTCATAGGGTGTCCTGTTTCAACTCCCCCTCTTCCCTCCATGAATGCACGGGATGTAAGCATCCTGAGAAACGTCATAGATCATTACCATCCTTCCTTTTCACTCTCCCCTCTCTCTTTATTTTCCTAATTGCCGCGAACTTTTGTTCAAAAGGAAATCTCTTCTACGGTGTTAACCGACTCAATGAAGTTTCTATGCAGAGAGTTGAAAAATTATTACCCGTCGACGTTCCTCCTTCTAAATCCAGCCTTTCACAAATTCTTGACAAGAGCTTAAAATATTTTTCAAAAATATTATTCAGTAGTCGCACATTCTTCCATCATTAACTTTCACGATTTTGTCTTTGATCCATTGCTGGAGGCTGAAATATAAATATGTATGACCTTTCCCTGGAACACCTCTTGGAATTGTTAACTGCATAATTTTAACAACAATATTCTAAGTTGTTCAACCATTCCACCTCTTATGAAATGCGTAGACTCTTTGGGTGTCGAAGAATATTAGTGACATCTGAACGAGAGAAAGTTAATGATAGAGGATAGAGGAATCACGATCAAGCATAATTATTGGTCATTAATGACTTCAATTGAATGATTATAGCGAATTGCGCACACTTTAGATCCAGGATTGCGCATAAATCTCACTGACCTCTTTTGCGCACAGATTTTGATCGAACGTTGGCACTTTGATAGTTTTAAAGTCTGTGCGCAAAACTATTTTTTATCTTTAGACAAGAAGAGAGAGAGAAATTAGAAATAAAATACGTAGTAAATCATATCAATTTACTCAAACTCAAAAGTTAGGTTAGGTTAGGTTAGGTTAATGACTGCAAAAACACGTGTAAGTCCACATACATACACAAACAAACAAACACAACAGAAGTGAGAACAGCTTGAGAACATTTTACATCTAACAACATCGCCTCATTTTTTTGTGCGCAATCCTGTACATTGTGACAGCTTGTCAACGGCTTATCAGATACCACTGATAAAACCGGAAAAGTGTGCGCAATCCGGCTGTAGCCGATTATAGAACATCCATAGCTTGAGCCGAGCTCTGTGGCGGAGTGGTTAGCACAGTTCGATACGACGTTAGAGGTCCCGGGTTGGATATGGGTGTTTGTGAGTGGATATTCATCAATTTCATCATATCATTACTCAATCCCATCTTCGCAATTAGCCAAAAGTGGCAGAAAAGCGAAGTAAAATAAACCAAAGCAATCAGTCATTATTAGGGATGAGCCGATACCGATGCCAATGTATCGGTATCGGTATCGGAAAGTATCGGTTGGAATTCATCTACCGATACCATCCGATACTCTCCAGGCATTTTGGTCTTTCACGGGCCGCGCGACACTTTCACGGAGTATAATTATCTTGGGAGTTATGCAAAATTCAAACTTTCGTTTCCTTTTGCACCAATTTCCCACAAAAAACTTTATCTTGTGACTACATAACATCTATTTTAATATTCTGATGTAATTCTTGAATGTTCTAAATCAAATTTCTTGGTAAATTGATGCATATAATTGGAGAAGAATATTTACACACCAATATTAATCAATATTTTGAACAAATTTTTAATTACTGCAATTTTCAAGTATCGGTATTGGTTCAAGTTGGGGTTCAGCCCTAATCATTAATCATCTGAACCTACGGCCAGTATATTCCTCTGTAGGGCTGTGTTGTCCTGTGTTTTGTCCTTATGGGTGCTAAGTGCCCTATTACAGCCTCAGATTTTAACCCAGGTAAGGATAATTTAGCCATCAGACACGTGTTGATTTCAGTTATGGTAAGGGGATGGTCCCCCTATAATGTGACCGGTGCAAGATAGCCTAAGTGCTGACGCACACAAACTTATCAATTTAATCAATAGAATTCCCCAATAGCAACAGACATCAAAGAATGAGACAAATTTTAGCACAAATAGGCTAATCGGAACTGCATCTACTGAACATTGAAATATGCCACCACTTTGTTTTAATGTTATAGGTATTTTCTACTCTTACGGCGGGTGCTCTATATGCTGGCAAGGGAAGTGGGGAGCGGGGAATACGCCGCAGATCAACCAGACAACAGCGGTGGCGCCGAGAGTTACGACGTCGAGGAGAGGAGCTACTACGGGCACCACATTTTACAGGGTGCTGCGTTTCTTATCGTGCTGGATTGGTCGCTTCCTCGCTCCTCACTTCCCTTGCCATCATATATAGCGCCCGCCGTAAGACTGGAAATGAGCTATTATACTAAATCGCGGAAGTATTATTAAAGTTCAATTGCATGCGATACTTGCGACGCTTTCGCCCTTGGAAGTGTATTCTCTGTCTTGTTTTTTAATTAGAGCTGTCGATACCGATACCAGTGGTATTGGTATCGGAAAGTATCACTTTGATTTTATTTACTACTGATAACTATCGATAATTTTCCGGTAGAGGGGGGTAGATCAGTCTTGTGCCAGAGGTGAGGGTTCTTCCATGATAACACGGTAAGTCTACACGTGGGCATCCAAAATAAAAAATTCTGTGCGCATAGTTTGAGAGTCCTCAGAGATTTTGCACCGATACAGAAACAGTTACAGTGGAACCTTGACAACTCGAACCTCAACATCTCGAATTCCTTGATAAGTCCAATTTTTTGTAATCCCCTTGAATTGTCCATAACACTCAACATTAACTTTACCTCAATAACTCGAATAAAACCTTGATAAGACGAATTTTTGTACAGATTATGGGATGCCGTTCGAGCTCAATAACTCGAAGGTAGAGTCGAAGTTACTGTAAATTCTAATCACCTCTATAACTCGAAGTTTTAGTCGCACGGACCTCAATAAGTCCAAGTGTAGGGTGCGTACGTACAATGTCAGGTGATCAACAATCGTGTCGGGACTTGAACTCGCCATACGTAGTGCCGACGTTCAGAAGGGTCAGTAAGTAAACTTTACACCTCTATAACTCGAAGACGGCGATTTTGGCCCTCAATAACTCTAACCTTGGTAAGTCGAAATCCCTGATACCTCGATTTTTTCTTTTTCCCCTCAAGTTCAAGTCATCAAGGTCCCAGTGTATTAACACAACGTAACTGAGTGTTTTACAAGAAACTAGAGCTTCCAAACCATATCTGTTACATGAGTGTTCAAAATATAACTGTGCTCTCTACGATCTAGCTATTGAAAGCATGAAATTGGGTGTCGGGAAATCTCGTTTATGTAGGGCTTCCCGGATGGCACAGTGTTGCGTCGTCGCCTCGTAAATAAGGGGTTCCGGATTCGATACCCGGTGGAGGCACATAGTGGTTCGGATTCCACCTTAAACTGTAGGTCCAGTCAAGATTAGCTTTACTGTGCATAAAGTGGACTTAAAACACCAAATCAATCAATCTCGTTTATGCATCTCACTGATACAGGTGGTACGCAGCCTACATTCAAATATTGGTACCCGCTTCCTCATATCCCTGCTTAAAGACACCTAGCATAGGGAGCACGATGATAGCTTAAGGGCTTGCTAGAATAGTAAAAACGCCAGTGGAGATTACACATGCCTAAATTCGCACAAAAGGAAAAAGGTGCATGAGGAGTGGTGAGAATTGATGGTGTCGGGCACCTTGATGCGGACATTTTGGTACCAGGACTTTTTGGTGCTAGGCAATTTTAGTGCCAGACATTTCGGTGCATGGAAATTTTATATTTGTGCTAGGCATTTTTGGTGGCATGCGGTTTTATGCCTGATCATTTTTGGTGCCGGAAATTTTTCTAGTGCTTTTCTCTTTTGCTCACCCTATTACCTGAAACACCTGATTCACTTTCAGAGTCTCTTCCACGATTTTCACAGTTTTCTCGGAAGCATTTATAGCAAGCAAACCGACTTGTAAAGCACAGACCTTAGTTTTCGTACGAGTACCACCTGCGAGTTGCAGTCTCCATGACAGTCACAGTGAATCATTCCATTGGCATGTTCAGGAGTAGGATTCTTCTCCTTCGTCACCTGAAAGTACGAGGGTTGATCAGCATGCTCTGCCCCTTACCTAGAGGGCTTTGCCAGAGGGTCATTTCACTACTCTTATATTTCAACATAGTCCCCGGCAACTTCAATGCACATTTTCAATCGGTGCTCCACGGCTTAAATTCCGGCACGAAAAACTTTCCCGACTGCTCCTGAAACCATACGTTTACAGAATCCATCACTTCAGAATCGCTGCTGAAACTCTTCCGACGCAGGTATTTTTTTAGATTATTAAACCATGTCATATAAGGGGACAGACGGAACTGTCTTCTTTATGTCATTATAAATGCCCATTGGATGACAGTTTCTTTTTCAGCAAAGATTTGATCACTGCACGAATAACCGTTTTCTCCATTTTCCCTGACACTTCAGTCACGTGTAAAACAAAAATAACAAGGATGAGATCAAATAAATTTGTTGGGTGTTTCTGACTAAGACAGACTATGCAGCACACGAATTTGTTTTCCTCTCCAAGAACTGGAAGTGTGTCAGGGACCGATCATGCTGATCAACCCTCGTACATTCCCCTGCTGAGTCGCCACTCTCAATCCTCTTGCCTCATTTGGGAAGAAAGACGAAGAACACTTGGTATATTTGACGGTGGTTTAGACATTTTCCATAAAGCACTTGCAAGTTATGCTTTAAAATCTTCGTATCTTCAAACCAAGTGACCAGTTGTTTGATTTATCAACTTCAATATCAATGATAAAGCGAGAGCCATGTTGATTGCGCATTTGAATACCCAAAGCGAGTTGAATCAATGCTGTAATTGCACGTACTCTGCATGCTTGCATCACAGTATGATTAAGAGAAGCGTTACGAGTGTGCAAATAATAACGTATGTGCAACGAACCTTCCGGACAACAAAGACCCAAGCCTGTGTAATGTTTTTTTAATAGTTTCAGTACGTGGCAAATACATATAAATCTTGTTGAATGCTTGCGTTTTGCTGGCAAAGGTCTTCATTTGACTGTACATAAATCTGGCGTTTAATCTTCACTCTGCTGTACGAGTATGTTCATTCACAAATTTCACAATCTATCTTTAGGCCACAGGTCAGAGGTGAAGGATTGTGCAAGAGAGAAAGGAATATAATTGAATTGTTGTTATTAATTCCACTTTATGCACAGAAAGTCTTAACGAGAATGGACCTACAGTTTAAAGTGGGATCTGAACCACTATGTGCCTCCAGCGGGTATCGAACCCGGGATCCCTTGATTACAAGGCAACGACTGCGCCATCAGGAAGACCCTAAGAGAGAAAGGAGATAGGCATCAAACGTTAAGCACCAAAATACGCAGGTACCAAAATGTGTCACCAAAATGCCCGCCCAAGATGTACGACGCCAAAAGGTCCTAGACTCGATGAGAGCACCACTTGGTGCTTCAATTCAATTAATGCATTGATTGAAGCAGTTACCAATGCTAAACTGCCACATTTCTCCTTGCTTTGTATCACTTCAGGCGTGTTTTAGATAATAAGTGTTTCCACCACAAGGGATAACCTCTAGAAGAAGCCTAAAGATGAAGAAAGTTTCCATTTTGGTGCATAATGCGACATTCGAACCCACCGTGAAGATTGTCTTGGTAACCCCGTAGGGACGCAATATGGCGAATTATTCACCAGAACAAATTGAATGGAAATTCGAGCCAATATACCTGCTCCGTCTCAGGGAAACTTCCCCAATTCTTTTCCCACCTTATAGTGATACTGGGTCGCGTCCCTCGTGGGTGGGGAGAGACCATCAATATTTATGGGGCGAACAAGTGGCACCCAAATCGCATTAAGGGGCTGCAACTCGGGGACTCGTTGCTCCCAGGGGGAGATCCGAACGTGACGGAAGTTACAAGTAAACCCGCTAGGGGGCAGCACGAGCGACACTTTACATTTCCCCTTTTCTGTAAGCTCCTGTTTATTGCAAAGGGTTTAAAATGGGAGGATATAGTTTTACGCGTGTGTGCGAGGTCGCCGAATGAGGTGGCGAAGGGGAAATAGCGTATGGATCCATAGTACGAAGCTAGCCATAGTCAGGTATAGGTCGGGTTAAGTAAATTTCTCTATGGGAGAGGTGACAAAAAACAAACAAAAACTCTTCGAACGAAGTAATGAGAGTTCTCTTCTTGATGCGTGTAATGCGAATATAGCGTTTTTCAACAACTTTAATCCTTGACAAGAAAACAGAAAATACAATACGCATTTTTCACTAATTTTGACGTCAGTCCTTTGAAACACATTTATTGTACATTGTAGAACGAGTACATTCAGTACAACGAACTTGAATATATTTTGCACTGCTAAATTGCATCACACACGCACAAAGGCTGCGGAAGCAGATATTGATTACATGACCGCCATCACAGCCCGAGATTGCAAATGTGTGGAGCCCTACCTCCAGCTCCCCCCATATGCCTTCACACATGTTGCCTCTGGCCCCAAAGTACCCATTTATTAGAGGCTGAATGAACCTCAGAGCCGTTCCACGCAGGGACATTGCCCGTAAAGTTCTCAACTTAAATCACCTAATCCTGGAATCGAACTCGGGTCTCCAAAATGGATAACGATTTTATCACCGTCTCGGTAGTCGAGGATGTCCAGTGGTACACTCATATATAGTTATACTGATGTTTCTGACTTCGTATTCGGGCCTGGACGTTGACTGGAACTGGCAAACACCTGTAGGCTATGTTCTATGACGTAGGTCCGTTAGCTTTCCTACTAATTGCAATGTCTACTACGTATAACTCAGTCACTGGACATCCAATTCCTAATATTTGGCAACTGCTAAGCATGAGGGACGATTATGGACAAGTGAATACCGGGTTCGTGTCAAGACGGCTTCCATACACCAGATAAACTTCGGTGATTGGCCATCTTCGTGGTCCCAGCGGCTGTCGGTTCGAGCATTGCGATCGAGCGATTGATGGATATGACTTTGGTGGAGTCATGACAGAAAGCCTTCGAACGGTGATTCTAGTTTGACAGTGCATATACGCTCTACTTGCTCATTAATTAATATTCTAATGTCATAGCTGTGTGGTGGCTCCCGGATGGTATAAGAAAAGGTAAAGTGTTAAACAGCGTGTAAGTTTTTTTGTGTTGGATCAACCGTTCCTATGTATAATACACAGACGGTCCAGCTGAAAACTTCACATTTATTTGTTTCTACTACTGGAAACTAAGGCGCCTTGAGTAAAAAAAAATCAAGTAAATTGTTGTAACATCAATGAAAGTCTACAGTAGATCAAGCAGCATGGGCTGCTTGAATGGCCAAACTGGAAGAAATCAATGATAAAAGAAAATTACAAATGCTATATTTTTCCTTAACTATTCAACCATGCGATTGGTTTGCTCAAACTTCAGTTTGTTTCCTTGTTTAATTTAAGACATTAGAAAATTTTACTTCCTCATCATCTCCCTGCTCACTTCTTCTTTCTTCTCTCCTACTTCTTAGTTTCCTGTTTCACGTGCATTCGTATATAAGAAGGTGGTTGCGGTACTCATTTCATAATTTCGTCCTTCTCTTCCTTCTTCTTTGTTCGAATTTCCGTTCCTCTCTATTTACCGAAGAGGTGCTTTGGAACTTGATTACATTATGTTCTTCTTTCATTGTTGTATATCTCCAATTGATCCTGTCTTCTGCAGCTTTCCCAATTCACACCTTGAGCGATTTGTTTGTTATAATAGTCAATCCTGAGTCTACCTTTTTTCTATTTTCCCTTCAAGTACAGTTTTAAGTATTCCTTCATGACTCAGGATGTGGGCTATCATCCTTCACCTTCTCCATGTGCTTCTTCTGCTTTGTGCACGTCTCAAAACATCATTTGTTACTTTGTTTATTAATTAGATCATCAACATTACCTGGTAGCACCATATTTCCAAGAGTCCTAGTGTTTTCCTTTGAGCCTCAGCCACAACCAACTTTATACTGTATATTCACAAAATGCTAGTACGTCGAAGTTTGACCACAGATGTCTCCGTGTTTCATTATAAAGAACTCTTTCGACATTCACTGTCGATCATTGACAACGGGTAGGCCATTACGTCAAGAGTGAAGATGAAATCATTCCCTGTCTATTCATACTTGCTGGAACAGGCTTTGTTCATCTCCATGTTAATTATCCTACTTTGTGCAACGGAAAACAGCATTTTTCCGTCATTTACGCGAAGGTTCACTGCAGGAGTAATTTATCCCCGAGTTTCCGAAAGCCGTATTGTACGAGCAAATCCATTGTTGCCGTCACTATCGCTGGAGACTAGCACTGAATCAAGCAGAAGCTATGCGGTTGCTATTTGGCAATTTTTTCCTCCAATGCGACGCTCAACTTTTTTCCCCACCCCTTTCTAGGGCCTTTCTTTTGCGCGGGGCAACAATAACTGTGTTCCACATTGTTTCGCGAGATGAAATATTGGATGGTGTCCACCCGATGCATTAACGCGGTACGTGATCTGAAGAAGTTACATGTTCTATCCATTAATTAGATCCATTGTGCCCGGATTCGGTTATTATAGCTGTATGTGTACGGACAGAGCCCATATATTCAGGCGCGCTTCTTGGCTCTGAGAGGGGAAAAACGTGCAGGTAGAAAAAGCGTCAACCACCATTCACTGACAGAACGTTCCAGTGAACTCCCCCCTTTCGGTCCTGCAGTGTCCAAACTCTCCATTAAAACGCTGGGCCCATTATATCACTGACGGCAGATTCACGCTTCATGTCCACTGAACCGTTATCACCTACGGCGGCATCCAGAAAACAGTGTTGCCGCCTTTGGCTATTGAAAAACTGCTTGGTGGGAGTGAAATATGCAACGCAGTGATGCTTTTAAAATAGCGAGTTTCAAAAGGATGTATTAATTAATGCATAATTCCCCTTTTTTGCAGAGCTGAGGTTGAAATTTGGGATAAATTGATTTGTTAAAGACATGGGTGAGATCAAAGAATTCTTGGACTGGTTAAATACAAGTCGAAATTGTGTCTTTTGGTAATCGCGATATGAGGCACTAACAACAAATGTAAAGCAAGAAATTCCTTAGATACGGTAATAGCCTTTAGAAAACAGTTTTCATAGATATGTTGCTGATGTACTTGAGCGCACAAAAACATACGGATCACTTTTTATGGTATGCATGGCACTATTATGCGTCAAAAGAGTTTTCGTACATCTGTGATTAGTTTTTATCAGCTTGAGTTGCACATAATTCATGTAATGTTAATGATGAATTCAAAAACAAAATTAGTCGGTTCTAGCCGTATGCTGTACGACCAGTGGCGGCGAATAGGTTAATGGGGGAGGCTTTTTGTCACTTTTGGCCCCAGACTATAGACTCTTAATGGTAAGCCTTATCTACAAAGAAAAAGTAAATTGCAATTGTCTCCAAGTTTTGGCAGCCAAAAGCTATAGCTTTGGGAAGACATCATATGAAATAATAAGTATCAATCCATAGTGCGTCTCAACCTTAAACGTCAGTATGGGTTAAATGGAGCGCGGGGTTGACAGATCAATAAACTGAGGCGCATCGAGTCGCTCTTAATCGCTAATGATTGCGACAAATTTACTTCCTTAATATCGTACAGAAAATCTTCAAAATCTATGTCTTTGATGCATTTTGGGAAAAACTAAAGTTACCTCAAGATTTGCATGTAAAAGTTTATATTTCGACGTAACTATTTAGTACTATTTTACATTTGCATTATATGTGTAACTATTATGCGTTCTTTACCTCGAAGTTTACCAATACTGCGTCTTTTTCCAGCTTCTCTATCCATCTCTAAATTAAGTATATAACTTACATGCAATCCACACTTATAACACAGCACTTCCTACGAAACGGGGCACCTGCCTGCAACTGAATTTTAACCTGAGCGCCGCGCAATGAATTTGATACGCAAGACAGCCCGCGTAAATAAAGTACGATTCTGTAATAATTAACAGTGCTGTGGAGTAACAATGGATTCTAAAAATGACTTCAATCAATGGTCAACACTTTTCTAGCTTTGTCTGCACGTTTATCGTGACAAACCGAAAAGTTTCTCGCTAACCAACTTTTTCGTGTTACGGTCTGATGATATATAAAAAATATCGAATGTGTGTGTGTGTGTGTATATATATATATATATATATATATATATATATATATAACTCTCTTCGTAAGCAAATTAATTCACTCAGGCGAAGAATATCATATCTACAAACACCATAGATCCCATAGAAAAAAAACTGGTGAAGTTGATCAAGCGGTTTGGTATTGATGGTTTTTGAAGTATTTACTAGAAAAAATTTAAGCTTTTTGCAAAATTCCATAATTATGGAAATTTTAGATCACATGAATTTATGACAGGTTATATAATATCGTCAGTAAATAGAGCATTAGAAACTCTACAGGGTAAGGATTTCACTGTTTGAAATTTATGACTTTTACATTTTGTAAAGGCAGCGCAGCGGTAGTAGAGAAGGACAGAGCTATTGGGAAAACTCATGTATTACAGAGAGAGAGGAAAGTATTCCATTTACTTCCATACTGACTTTTAAGGTTGAGACAGTCTATAGTTGTTATAAATCAGAAAATCGGTTGAATCGAAAATCATGTGCGTGACAGCACAATCTTATTTTCTCCCATCACATTTTATGGCGAAATGTCCTTTAACATAAGATCATCATTCTAGATTGATTGATTGATTGAATTGGTGTTTTAAGTTCACTTTTAGCACAGTAAGGCTAATTGGGACTGGACCTACAGTTTAAAGTGGGATCCGAACCACCATGTGCCTCCTCCGGTTATCGAACCCGAGGGAAACCATTCTAGAGTATGTTGCAATGATGTAAGGTAAAACTTTTTAAAATGCACTCATTCAAAGTTTATGCCGAGAGGAACTCATTATCAAGGCCAGAAATCAAAGTATATGTGACTAAATAAATTATCTGTGCTTATATTATGAGCTGTAAAAGTGAAAATCAGAACCTTGTTAGTCCAAAAGTTCAAGAGAGATTGACACTTGCCTTAAACACAATGCATTGAAATCTTGAGGATCGATAGAAGAAGTTGTGTTGTTGCTTCACATTTTATTGTTCACATGTTGATATTTGTTTTACTTATAGCATTTTTACAGCGATTATTTAAAAATATTCTTAATCTTATACTAATAACTAATACATGCAGTGCCGCTGGGGGCGTTGAACTGAGAGCTTTACAGTAATAATATTTGTCGTAGACCACTATATCCTGCTCCTGGTTCCAGTAATACTTTATTAACAATAAACACCTTGAATGAGTGTAATATTTGAGCATATTTTTAGTTTTTGTTTTAAGTCCACTTTATGTACAGGTAGACTAATCTGGACTGGGCCTGCAGTTTAAAGTTGGGTTCGTACCACTATGCACCTCCACCGGATATTGAACCCGGGATCCATAGCTTACAAGGCGGAATGGTATTAACGTGAAGGTCACACAATGACCCTAACTATACAAATAACTTTAGAAGCAATCATTCTACCTCTGTTTACCCCCTGTCCCCGGCCACTTTGGTGCAATGATCTGCCAGTGCATCACTCAGCTTTAAAAGGTACAATATTTTACCTCGCTTTTGTGCCACTTTTGGCTAATTGCGAAGATGGGATGAGTGATGATGTGATGAAAATGCTGAATGGACACTCACAAACATCCAACACCTTGCCTGGATTGGAACCCGGGACCCCTCGTAGCGCGATGTGCTAACCACTCCGCCAAGGTGCCGGCTTTAAAAGGTACAAGAGTGGCATAAAATAAGTAAATTGAAAATTCAAACTGGATTCTCTAAAAAGTAAAATAATAACCACTTTTCCAATTAATCCACAACGAATATTAGATCAACAGTCAAAATATATCCCTGTTCGGGCGCCAGAAAAGAAACACGAAAACAGATTTCTGACATCTGTAACCTACTCTCTCTCTTACTGCGGACAGCTTATCTCACTGCTCCCTTACGCTGACCTTTAGAGCGTAAGGACGGAAAGATTGGAGGGAAGAAGCTAAGAAAAAAGTAGCATCATCCTGAATTCCATACAAGTTGCTATTGATGTTGCCAAATTACCCCGTCCTCTCCTCGATTACCCCTCTCTCCGCATCTCCGTCTCTTAGCGAGGTCTTGGAGGAGATACAGATGCTTGTCTGCAGGGTGCGGTTCTGAATTTTAATTACGGCCTACAGTGGACCCCGAGTAGGAGCGAGGCGGATGAGATATTTGTAGCTCTCTTGTGTATCGTGGGCGCCACAGCCCCTAATTAAACGATAGGATACTTTCCACTCCGCAAGCCGCCTCTATATACCTAGCGTTTTCAGCAACCTAGCAGGAATTCTGTTGGAGATATGGGGAGACAAAAGAAGAGGGTTGTAATGCGTGTACAGCAACGGATATTCGCGTAATTCGTGTTGGATTGACGCATTGTGCACCTTTTAAAGAGAGATGTGCATGTGACATTAAAGAGATTTCTAGTACTACCATCTCTGCACGAGTTCTTTTCTCATGCGTTGCTAGAGTAAAGTCCTCAGCACTACACTTGTGACCTATAAACAAACGACCGTGTGAAAGAACCCTGTTGCCAACTCAAAGCAACAAAAAGGGTTTGTACTCAAGACGATGTATTAGATGTGTCTAAAATAACAATACAGTGTGTCCCAGAATCACAGTAAAGCAACAATGTGAACTCTCGTACACCATTCAAGCTGCGTAAAAGTACCAAAGTTGAAAACAATGGAGTTAACGGAATTTCGCTGTTTCGGATATTTCTAATGCAAGGAAATTGGAACATTTTTTTCGAACAATATTTCTTTAATATGATTTTCATTGAAGATTACTTAGAATGATAAAATACATTTTACGTATTTTCTATTGAATATGACTTGCGGAGTACTGTTAGTCTTCATGAGAGTTCTGAGTGAAATCTTTTTGCATCAAGAATGCCAAAAGGTTTGCAGGAATGCTGGGAAGACTGGGGTCCTATCTCGTATGGATTCATAATTAGATAGCAACCGCAATATCGAACTTTCAACTTCTCAGAATCCCCAGAACCGGACTATGATAACTAGTTTTGGAATTAAAATATATATATATTTCTTTAACCTTAAAATCACTTTTCTGTGGAGGCACGTAGTGGTTCGGATCTTACTTTAAACTGTAGGTCCAGTCCAAATTAACCTTACTGTGCACAAAGTGTACTTAAAACACCAAATCAATCATTCAATTAAAATCACTTTTACTTATATTTTCTTCAAAATCATTAACATACATTGAGTGATCATTGTTGTGAGGTGATTCGATTAAGGGAATGGTCATACTGAATCCGGCTTTGGCCGAACCTTTACACTGGCATGTAAGTACAACAGAACGAAGAGCACACTAAATTATGTGCTGCCGATTTCGCCAGAAGTGCAGAGCTATGCGTTCGTTATAATTCACTTCGTGCGTCCTTTGTGTGACAGTAGTGGACAATAAAATGTTAAATGACTCAGTTTACGAACGTAAACAATTAGAGACGCATCAATTGAAAAGTATCACAATCAGGAGGAAACTGTGGCTTAAAACTAATTTTTCATTATTAAAATACGCACAAATAACAAACATCTTTTAAATCTTCTAAGAAACGGGCAATAGAATAGAACTTCTAAACTTATTTGGCTGTAACACTACATGGCATACTATATTCAATATATAAAAATGGATGTATGAGTGTGTGTGGGTGTGTATGTTTGTTCCGGCATAACTCTCGAACGCCTGGAGCGATTTCAACCAAACTCGATACGCGTATCACTTGCAATCTAGAAAGAAATACTGTGGGAGTAAGACACCCCTGGCACCCCTGGGGATGGGGGAATCAAAACGACTGATATTAGTATGAAATACATAGTTTTCGGGGTCGCTGAGATGAATAGTGACACTACGAATGCCGTTCAAACGCCTGGCACCCATAGGGGTGGGGATGGGAAGGTGGTGACATGTAAAGATGATCGAAAACGACCGATATTAATGTGGAATCCATAGTTTTCGGGGTCGCTAAGATGAATAGTGACACTACGAATGCCGTTCAACTTCAAGTTCATCACCTATCGGCATAGTGGGGGGTGAGAGGGGGGTGAAAAATAAAATGTCAAAAATTACCTACATTAGTGTTGAATCCATAGTTTTCGGAGTAGCGAAATTCTTTGGTGAACCTACCCTTCAGCAAGCAACAATATAGTTAGAGTTCATTATTTTCCTGTCTGAAGATTGGGATAAATAAATACCCGGGCAACGCCGGACAATCAGCTAGTGGTTCTATAATTGTTAAGATATACAGGGTTTAGTACATAAGAGTGGAAACACACCTTTAAAACAATTTCTGATAGGGAACGTCAAAAGGGATAAAACTTCTCAGGATACAAACATGGCTGCCACTTTGAAGTCCGCCATCTTCGATTCAACTGAATTTTCTTTTCATTATTCTGGGAGGGGGTAATTGTGAGTTAGTTTCATCCATTCTGGCTAGACACTTACGCAGAAAGAAACGTCTGTTTGTTATAACACGAAATTGGTGGTAGTGACCTAAAATGTGTTTAAATAAGCAACAAATAAAAGTAGGTGTTCGTTAGCACCTACTTTTATAGTAATCGTGCCGAAACGGACCCTCATTTCAACTGTCTGTAACTCCACGTGTTTGTGGCATCCAAATTAATTATGCATTAATGAATATATATAGTCCTAATGTTTCTGTGAGCAAAGTAGTAATTAGGACATTTAGAACATTGGTACATTTTTAGTACATTTACTACATTTCTACATGCGCCCCACGAGTCACACGTAGGATGTCCAGCCGATTCTCGATTTCCCACCAGGTTTCCTGTAGCATGTTGGTTGTCCCATGTAATCCTATCACGAAGCGGTACCAGAGTTGTCTCTTTGGTTGAATACTATGTCCTTGACATGGCCCACACAGGAAAAAATCGAGTTGGGTAATGCCAGACGCATGTAGAAATGTACTAAAAATGTACCAAATGTTCTAAATGTACTAATTACTACTTTGCTCACAGAAACTTTAGCACTATATGTATTCATTAATGCATAATGCATTTGTATATATCAAATACGTGTGGAGTTACAGACAGTTGAAATTAGGGCGTTTCAATTCGGACACCCTGTATAATAAAGGATAACACAATTTTTTGTAACGGCATTTCTTCATACATTACAATCAAATATATTCGTTTACCTGTGAGTGAAATTCAATATTAAGTACATAAACAGATCTTGATCTATGTGGGGATCAAATAGGTCACGTGGTGGCGCTCCCATTTACGACAACAACAGTAGTCTAATGGAAGGTGCTCGCACGAAGCGTGCTTCCAACAATACCTTTCGTAGGAACAAGGACGAAACAATTGTCGGTACCGGCTTCCGCCACCCGCAAAAAGGATGGCTTTCGTGAGAAGGAAATGGAAAGGGGAAAAGGGGGGTTCTGGGGGAGGAAGAGGTGGGTGGGGTGGTGGTAGTGGAGAAAGAGCGTACATTAACTTCCCATTTTGATATGAGTTTTCTGGTAACAAATAACCGCTTTTTGGTGGCGGGGTGCAATAATTCTCGTTTCTATTACACAACCAGCAGCAAACCAACAGTTTCAGCGGCTGGCGTTAGATTGCGCTGCGTGCGACTCAGATGCCAGGAACCAATTATATACTCGTTATCTTAATGCAGAAGTTTCGAGCGGTCTCACGGTTGCTTCTTCACTCGTCGCCACGTCGTGCGGCATGCTATCCCCCCCTCTCTCTCCCTCTTTCTCTCTCTCGCACTCCATCTCTTTCTCCCTAGCTTGGAAGATGCCGCAAAACCAATTCAGGTAATTGTTCGCGTGTTGACTCCAATGTCTCACTTACCCAGAAAGCCAGCGAGATATATTTTTTTCGCCAGTATCGAAATTACGATGGAGAAGGTTTTGCAATAAATTTAAGTTTTCTCTGCAAGCTTTTATGTACGGACTGTTTTAATCGATTACACTCTGTTTCGAATGTGGATGATATTGCCTCGAATCAACTTGTGCTTTGATATCTATTAAAAGCTACACCACATCCACCTCTACCACAGAGGGATAGAACTGGAAGAGTTTCACATTCTACACTCCGTCCCGGGAATATGTGGAGCAAGCGAACGAAAACAAGTCTCTGCGCAAGTAGTGTGTCGAGAAGGCTCGACCAATGAACGTGTGAGAGTCAAAATGACTTCATATAGGGGAAAAAGCGGCTGCAGCTACCAGCCGTTTGCTCACTGCTTTGCTGCTCCCGCTCGCTTTCTCCCCTTCTCTACCGTTATGCGCGGCCTTGCTCCACAGATTCCTGAAACAGAGTGTATATTTACGTTTCGATGATCGAGTTATGATATTGCCTGTGACTCTGGTTCGATTTCCTGACACTACAATGCAACACTGCGTCTGTTAATCTACTAATTTCCAGTCATTCTTAGAATCTTGACCAATATTTTAGAGAAAAGAGAAATGTAAACTACTAAGATAAGGCCACTTTGGTGGCCAAGCACTGGCCAGTAATGTTTCTTAAGTTCATGTTATTCATAACTTTGTCACCTTCATCGCAGCGATTAGAATAATGTGGCAACAGAAGAGCTGTAAAAAATATTACAAAAATAATAGAGCCTGTAAGACAGAAAAATTAGTCTCATAGTGTAATGCACGGCAGATTTTAAAATAACATCCACCCCTAGTCTGGGCTCAAACTGCATAATTATCAGTTTTTGATTGATTTTGATTATTTTATTTCGCTTTTCTACCCCTTTTGGCTAATCGCGAATATGAGGATGAGTGACGATATGATGAAATTGAGAAGGAACACTCACAAATAACAAGCATATCGGTCCCGGGACCACTGACATGGTACCTCGAGGTGGCGTGATCTTTGCGTGTGTTACGGTTGGATAGTTCATTTTAATCTCCCGCCAAAACAGTATAAAGCTTGTCTCTCCAGTTGGCCCCCACCCTTTTCACCCTTTCATATTATTACATCTGTTAATTTTGCAGTTGATTATGCCTGAACCCAGTACATGGAAGAACATACGTCAACCCGTCATCAACAGACAATCAAATTGTTCAGACATTAATGGTTTTTTTGTGGAGATTTGTTTATCTTTCATTAACATTTTCTGTTTCAGCATGTATTAACTGATTGTTTTCAAATTTTGTCAATTACATTTGACACAGGAATGTTATAAAAAACTAAAAAAAGGGCAAAAAAACAAGCAAGTGTTAGCTCACTGTGGTGGAATGATGATCAATTAACGGGATATTTATTTTTGTAGTAGTTCGATGTAGCTTACCGTTTAGTTCAGAAGTTTGACGACGACCTCTGTGGCGGTGTGGTTTGCACGTCGCACTACGATGTCATGGGTTCCGGTCTCGAATCCCAGCTTGGGCTTGGGTGTTCCTTGTGAGTGACCCTTCATCAATTTCATCATATCATCACTCATCCTCATTGTCGTGACCAGAGGCGCAGCCACGAATTATTATCTGGGGGGCAAGTACCTGGATAAACGTACCAATAATATTAATAACAATATAACATTATTATTATTATTATTATTATTAGTAGTAGTAGTAGTAGCAGTAATATCAGTGGTAGCGTCATCGCCTTGTAATCAATGGATCCCGGGTTCGATACCCGGTGGAGGCACATGGCACAGTGGTTCGGATCCACTTTAAACCGTGATCCAGTCCCAATTAGTCTTACTGTGCATAAAATGGACTTAAAACACCAACTCAAACCAAAGTAGTAGTAGTCATAGGCGTAGCTAGAACTTTATATTTGGGTGTGCACAAAAAAAAATGAGATCTTGGTATCTTTTTAATAGCACATTTTGCAACACAATCGCTTGGCTATTTAACTGCACTGATGTTTGTAAAGGAATATAAATTCACTAAATGACAGTGTTGAAATTTCTGAATACATGTAGTAGAAAAATCAAATTGCATAGAAATTACACACACACAAAATGTTCATAAATGTTACAAACAAATACATCAAAATACACGCCATCTATAACAAGAGACGTCTGTCAAAAGGTACAATGTTCATAAACTTATCAATAACTTAATTTACATCAATAGACTAAGCTATTTCCTGTTCCACAAATAGCAAGAGCAGGGCTTCCAATCTATCCTGCTTCTGAGCTGCTCTTAATTTAGTTTTAACTTGAGTAAGCTTGGAGAAAGCTCTCTCTCACACGTGCAGCTTGTGACAGGTATAGAAGAAAGGCGCTGTAGTACAGAGTAGAATGCAGTAAATATCTTCTTTCTCCAATGACATCAAAAAATCGAAAAACTACAGACACTCGTTTCATCAGCGATAATGCACACGTTTGTGCCAAGTAATGACATTTTTCAACTTCTTACAAACTGCCGCTTATTTTCTATCTTATTGAAATATCTGTCTTTAATTCTCTTTGATAAATCAGCCCATTAGGGTGTGCCTAGGCACACCCGGCACACCCCGTAGCTATGTCTATGGTAGTAGTATCAAAGACGTTATTATCCTCGTAAATTACGCAAAAAAGGGGTAGAAGTTGGTGCTAAAGCATTTGTTTTGAATTAATATTTCAACACGTTCAATTTCACATTAATAATAGGAAACAAGCACACAAACTATTTTTGAAAGACAGAAATTAAATGATAAATACAATCCGAATATAATTCGTTTTTTTACATTAATATGTATAACTTTCATGCACGATATATATCTCACACATATGCAACATGGAGCGACGTAAAATAAGAAAATACATATGCAACATGCCAACACTAAATTGTGTACGTATGCAAAGTTTCTTACATATACGAACAATTATATTATTTAAATACATTACACAATCAATTCATCCATCTCATAATAAACACAAAGCAAAAATTACATAAATTGTCTCTCAAATGTGTACGCTCCCTTTCCTCAAGACAATTGTTCATGCATTGAAGACAAAATTAAGAGAAGTCTCACTTCTCTCTCTGGAAATTTACAATGCATTACAGAAAACACTCATACATTTCAAGCGAATCGAGCAAGAACATTTTTAGATCCAAGTTTTTTTGCAGACTGAAATCAATATTGATTTAAAAGGGCGCAAATAATTTCACGGCGCGCCATAGGATTCTCTATTTTACAACCTTTTTTTTATTTAGATCGTTACTTTAATTTAAATTAAAAAGAGAGGTACAATTTTTAACATAAGATGAATTATATTAAATTAAATTAGAATTAGAAACAATATCACGAAATTTTTCCCCCTAATAACTCTTTCACATTCTCCCGCCGCTTCCTAGCTACGGCTCCGAAATTGATAAAACTAAGAAAAGGAGAAAATGCGAGCAAAGCGAGCAAAAAAAAATTACGAAAATCATTTTTATTTGCATAACATTTGAAATTGGGAGCGGTAATTGCCCCTGCAGGTAACCTTAGCCGTCAATGTTTGCCCCCTCCCTAGAACTCATTTCCATGCAAGGCATTGCTCCCCTGCCCCCCTGTGGTCGTGACTAGTCAAAAGTGGGAGAAAAGCGACGCTAAATAATAAAAATAAAACAAACAAACCAACAGGTCGGAACTTTGACGAGCTCCAATAAGTTTCGTAATTGCGTTTGATAGTCAATGGGGAAAATCAGAAATCATACACGTAGTAAGTAATGTGTTCGTGTCAAATACCAGATGAGTTTAAGCAACGATTAGCACACAAATGTCGGCAGTGGCACAGCAGCGGAGCTAACATAGGTACCTCCTAAATGCTTCGACCCAAATTGTACCTTTTATACCCCGAAATAAATTATCAGATGTAAGATAATATTTCAAAAATCTAGTTTTTCCGTAGCAAAATTGAAAAAGTTTGTTTTGCATACATTATCTTCCGATTCAAAAGAATTGAAACCACCATAAACAGATTATACTACATTGTGGTTCTTGTAACCTCGCTTGACATGTGCCCTCGGAAAATTTTATGAGAAAAATGAGTGCATATAGGTGAAATGAGACCTACCTCTTCATCCGGAATTATATTGAAAATTGGAATGAAGATATCCATAAAATATAATAAATAAAAAACTTCAAAAGTGTTATGCGTGGAAGTAAAAGGTTATGTAAATTTTATTTTAAAAATTGAAAGACACTTACGCACAATAGATATAATGCACGCAGAATATAATACAGGTTAGGTCGTAATAGTGTAAGTATCCATCTAAAACAATTACGGATAGGGAAACACGAATCAAACATAAAGAGAAAGAAAACTTGTTAGTATATAGGGTAAGGACGTGGCAAACGGATATCCCCTAAGACAAGTACGAATATTTTCGGTTTGAAGTTAGCAAAAGTGCATCAGTTGGAGTTGTGTACGAAACTGAACGTTTGCGAGCAGGTGTGTTGAGCATCGGAAGAAATCGTAAAGAAGAAACGCGAATCCAGCCTAAAAATCTGACCATTTAATCATAAAATGTACATGTAAAACCCTGAATACTAAAAAAATGTGTTGCGAACACAAGGATTGCATAGATTACGATGGTCCCGCCAAAGTTGTGATTTGAAGTGTGGTGAAGGCAGTGATTTCTTTATACGTACACACGTGTTGCTAACATTGTGCTGCCATCTGGTGGACTTTCTCGGAATGTAAGACCAAAGGCTAAAAGTGGGGCAGACGGACAGGTTGCCGTTGGTGCAAACGGACATAGATGAATTGTATTGCATTTAATATTGTTAGGCACTTTTTTGATTGAGATACTAATGTATACTTGACTCAATAATGGAAATGGAAAGTGTGAATTGTATGTAATGCATTATATACCCTTCAAATGTTTGCGTTTCTAATACAATGTGCCCTTGTTACAGGATGGTGAAACATCAAGAACGAACATGGCCCCTGGCACTAAAATAGTACTTTCAGACAGTGGGTATATGCAGTCGGAACAATTTGCTCACTTCATGGACCATTTCATTGATATGAGAAACCCTCTGGTCCTATACTTCTAATTCTCGATGGGCATGGAACACACTGTTCAGACCCTCCAACCTAAAAAAGGCAGTAACCAACGAAGTTCACATTCTGTGCTTACCATCGCACAGCGCACACACGCTTCAGCCTCTGGATGTCTCTTTCATTGGTCCATTAAAAACATTTTACAATGATGTCTGTAGAGGTTACGTGCGAAGAAATGCGGGAAAAGGCATCAATAAAACGGTGTTTGGTGGCATTCTTGCTCAAGCCTGGAATCGTACAGCTACTGTGGGGAATGTTATAAATGGGTTCAATGCTTGTGGAAAATATCCCTTTAATCCACAACGCCTGCCTGAGCATGTCTTTCTTCCTGCAACTGTCCATGTTCAAGATGAGCGATCATCAGAGCCTACAGCAAGAGAAGAGGGTGTGTCATCTCGTGGAAGTTTTGAGGTCCTTTGCCATCACCTTCTGGAACCTGCAGCTGGAAACGCAAAACTGGGCAATCACATGTATTGACGGATCCTTCCTACATCACTTGCCTCAAGGACAAAGACTGAAAGCTGCAGCAAAAATATCCAAGATGTTTAAACGCACCACAAGTGATGAGTGCTGTATGCAAAGATTTGTACAAGCAGGGTCAAAATTGGATGCAATACTTAGAGTGTTCTCTCTGGTTCCATGTAAATTGTGTTGCAAACGGAAATGACCCACATTTTGTGTTGTTATTCTGAGAGTGATGATAGATCATAAATCATCCGTGTCTATCTGCCCCGATCAAATGTCCGTCTGCCCCGAACGTGCAGGGTAAACGGACACTGCCGCATCCGAGGCTTGATCAGACTATTTTGAGACAAATGTTCATTTTCTTGCATACTACTGTATGTGCTATCATGTGTTAACTGAACATTCACACCTTCTATGACAACAGTTATTTTCATTTTTCAATAAACTGTTTCAGAGTTATTTTGAAAACTGTGTTTAGGGTGTCCGTTTGCCCCGTCCTTACCCTATATGAAGATGTGATTTTCTTAACCCCAAAATCATAAACATTCATACGCCACCGAATGTCTGGAACATCATCATTAAGAGCTACATTTTTGTTTGTATGGGGATGAGTCAACTGCAAACTTTAATCTACTCTTGCTTATATCTTTGCAAATTTAGCATGTAAGATTCCACCAGTAATCATTTCTTAACTCTTTGTTGATGTATGCATGTTCAATTCTGGTTAGCTCAGGAAAAAATACATTTCGGGGCGAGCGTGCAGTAACTTGTCCGCCGCTGCACAAGTCTTTCCACCGATCATCTGTCGAAGTTTTAAATCGATTCGTAAACTTCTGGTGTGGTATGTATTCATAGGGATATTGAATTTTCATTTGCCCCAAGAATTTCTGTAGTAAGTGTACTGTTCACTGGAATCTCCATCTTTAAAATTAAAAACTTGGGTTTTGGAATTCACCTGATTACTTTTGTAACTTTAAGAATGTTCTATTAATAATAGCTGTTACCACTCTGCAAATCGCAGGATATGCAAAGAATGTGTTTACGACAGTAACATTTCAAGTATCATGAGTTGTAAAAAGGAAGTAGGGGGAGAAAAGAGGGGGGAGAGCAAAGATAGGAGATCGGAGGTGAAAGGAGTGGACATTCGGTGTTTGGCTTGGAGAGGAAGAGGAACATTGAGAGGACAGGACTGTTCAACTATTTTAGGACGACACAGTAAAAACGAGGTTTAACTGTACCTTAGTATATTGGTTTTAA
This sequence comes from Lepisma saccharinum, assembly GCF_977018435.1. Lineage (NCBI taxonomy): Eukaryota > Metazoa > Arthropoda > Insecta > Zygentoma > Lepismatidae > Lepisma > Lepisma saccharinum. Next base: position 194,008,636 of record NC_139229.1, on the reverse strand, counting down.
CCTACGTCATTAAATCTTATGTAATCTAGAAAAACTTAGTATATTTACATTCTAAGAAAACACAAACTCATACACTAAAGGAGTTATCGAACTAGAAACACCGAAAGAAATAAATAATAAAGTATGATAAGGAAAAAACAACTCAAACAAGCAAAGACAAAAACAGTCAAATTTACGAAGGTCACTATTCATATTTTGAGCCAAACAATGAAAGAACAGGAATTTGGCATTGAAAACTGCTTCATTGTTTTTCGAAGTATTCTCCTTTATGGTCAATACACTTTTGCATTCGTTCGAACCATTTGTCAAAGCAGTTTTTCCAATCTTCTTGAGACACCTCCATAATATGGTTTTTGAACGCATCAACGGCGTCTTCCGCCGACGAAAATCGTTGTCCACGCAATTTATTCTTGACATTCGGGAACAAGAAGAAGTCATTGGGTGCCAAATCAGGACTGTACGGCGGATGACCCATCAATTCGATTTTTTGACTGTTCATAAAGTCGGTTGTTAGACGAGATGTGTGACAGCTGGCTTTGTCTTGATGAAGAATGATCCGACGGCGTTTGTTTGTTTTCCGTATTTGACCGAAGACCTCTGGCAAACAAATTGTTGTGTACCATTCAGAGTTGACCGTTCTACGTTCCTCTAAAGGCACAGTTGCCACATGACCAGTTTTCCCGAAAAAACAGGCCACCATTTGTTTCGATGTGCTTCGAGCGCGAACAACTTTTGTTGGATTGCGTTCATCTTGAAACACCCATACAGTCGACTGCTGTTTACGTTCCGGCTCATATGCATATATCCATGATTCGTCACTTGTTACAATCTTATATACGTCTTTTGAAGCACCACGATTGTATTTATTGAGCATTTGTTTGCACCAATTGACGCGAGCGTCTTTTTGAGTTTTTGTCAAATTGTGTGGGATCCAACGAGAACATACCTTTCTCACAGCTAAATGATCATGTAATATTTTATATATGCTGGTGGAACTAATGCCTATGGTTGCCTCAATCTCACAGTATGCCACATGACGATCTCGCAGTATTAGGTTTTGCACAGCATCAATGTTTTCTTGAACAACAACTGATTTTGGACGACCTTCGCGAATCTCGTCGGTGAGCGAATGGCGGCCACTATTAAATTCGTTATACAAGCGTTTCACAGTGGCAAGGGATGGGGCTTCATCGTCAAATGTGGAAGTAAGTTGATCGATGCACTCTTGTCTTGATAATCCACGTCGAAAATCGTAAAAAATCATCGCACAAAAATGTTCACTTATTAATTCCATTTTATTGTTGTCGCGCAATCTCCAAGGCAACATAAACAACACAAATCAAGCTATTGACAAAACATTTGAAGTACGTTATGGTGAATAATGCCAGACGATTCTGTGCAAACGTCAAATCGCGCCTAACTTCAATCAGTGTTGCCAAGGCTCAAAATATAAATAGTGACCCTCGTATATTGCTAAGTTTAAACTTAACGATCATTTAAACTACCTACATGTTTTTTGTGAACACTTTAATTATCTATGTAAATCACCAGCAGTATGCAATGAACACTTACGTGGAAAACGGCCTGCTGCTGTCTCGGATAGGTGAGGTTGATGAGTTGCAGAATTGCGTTCTTCCTTAATCCATCCTCAAGGCTGCATAAGGAAAAGATTGATGACTGGACCATTAATGGACACGAATGATTTTTTTCGGTTGTGTTTTAGATAAGAAATAGGTATTTTCTTTGACGGAGATAAAAACATTCCTGGCACGGATAAAAATCATTTTCTTCGACTGGGGATAATTTTTTTCTGGGGGGGGGGGAAACCGCGGCACCCCTCGCCCTGTTAATTCGCACACTGACTATTACTTTACATAACTTTGGTCCGTATACAATCCGTGCTATCATTCTGGTCGGGATTTTAATATTTTCATTTGCTTCTCCCTCGAAACAACGCACTAAGTGCAAAAACATTACATCGTCAATTTCTCATAGTCTCAGGATCCTGGATGCTTTGTCGCAAACCAAAACCGATTCAGAATCGGAAAATACTGGGAAATCTCCGTACAAGAATTCTGCACCTGTGGAGAAAAGATCTTTGAAATTTTATGATTGCGCACACCAAGCCTCCAAGTGTTAAGCTTAATTATTAAAGATCCACTCCAGATCCGATAATTATGGATTGTTGAAGTAAGTACTCCCTCTCCGTAACATGAAACTGCACTTTATCTTGAATACTCACCCACTAACTTGAGGGGGCGGTTAATATAAACCAGACCACGTGCGCCACGTTCAAAACATGTAACATTCAAACTGTTCACACATTCCTGCGGTTCATTTTTCATCAACGATGACCTGGTTTTAGGGCCTTACTATCGGATTTAAAATTTGGATACCTGAGTTTCGACTTCAATTTAAAATTAGCCAGTAAACCTACATAAAAAGTAGTTACATCAAAATTTTGGCTTATTTAATTATGCGTTACGGTTAGGTAACCGAATGTTTTTCAAGTATGGCTTCGATTTTGAATCGTCGTGGGAACAAAACAATCCGTTTCTTTGTTGTTTTCTAAACGAGGGCTCTCTTTGACATTTCATAAATAAAAAAAAACGTGTGGTCAGTTTTGATTTGCTTTATTTTACTTCGCTTTTCTGCCACTTTTGTCTAATTTGCAAAGATGGGGATGATGAAATTGATGAATGGAAACTCGCAAACATCCATGCCCAGGCCGGGATTCGAACCCGGGACCCCTGACGTCGTAGCGCGATGTGATAACCACTCCGCCACGGTGGCCGTCAAATTTGTGGTCAGATCGTGATGAAATGTATCCATAATTGCTTGACAGTTCCATATTCGCCCTCCATTTAAGATAATTATTCACGTTGTCACCTTCTCGGTTTAAACTCAGTTGATATACTGTACTTACTATTAATCCATTCCGGAGAACACAAGACATACCAGCCTACTATAAGGCATCTTCAGACGTCGTAAAAACTTACAGGTATTTTTATGTCAAATCTCGCATAGTCCGAATATCTTAAAACTTCGTCTGATATTAATACCTTCAGTAAAAAAAGTACCCGGAATTTGGCTGGTAAAAGTCCCACATTGGAGGTATCGAGAATTCATTTCTCCGTAGGATTGCAGCACTGTACTGAATGACCACGCAGAGGGGTAGAATAATCTATTCATCAGTTTGTGCACAGCAGCTGTTTACGTTAGTTGTGTTGACGAGTGTTTTGCGATTTGCAGAATGGAGACAAATATTGAGCAAAGAATTTGTTTGAAATGTTGTGTTGCCAACGGACTGTCGTGTGCTGAATCGTTGAAAATGCTAAAAAGGCCTTTGGTGATTCGCGTCTGTCGAAATCACAAGCGTATGCATGGTACAGTGTCTCTCAATAGTTTTAGGACAACGACATTTTAAACTAGGCAACCCAATTTACACAAGGTGTTGGTGGGTTGCGTGTAGAGTTAGGCTCAATTTCAGGGTTGCCACATGCACATTAGATATTTATAAAATACGCGAAAGAAAGAAATCCAAGTATTATTGCATAAAACTAGAAAAAAAATATCAGTATTACATTTTGTTGCAATACTCTCAGAAAGAAAGAACGTCGATTTTCTAGAATTTCATTGTTGATGAGTCTCCACAAAGGAAAAGAGGAGAGGGGAAACGAAAGGGAACAAAGGAGAGGAGAAAAGCAAAAGGAGAAGAGGAAAAGTAAAGAAGGGAAGAAAATAGAGGACAGAGGAAGTAGATAGGAGAAGTAATGAGGAGAAAGGAAAAAGATGGGAGGAGAGTGAGGAAAATGGAGCAAAGAGGAGAGAAGAGAGGAAGGAAAACGAGGTGATAGAAGAGGAGGAAAGGAGTTTGGAGAGGAGAGGAGGAGACGAGAAGATGGGAGCGGAGAGTAGAGTAAAAGAGAGAAAGAGAGAAGAACGAAAAGAAGAGGATAACAGTGCCGTGGAGTCGGAAATATAAGACAGGAGAGAGATAAGAGGAGTGGAGAAGAGTGGGATGGAGACAAGAGGCGAGAAAAGTAGGAATAGCGGTATGAGATAAAAGTAGAGGAGAAGGAGGGGAGAGAAGAAGGAGAAGTTAAGAACAGAAGGGACTGGAGATGAGAGGAGAGAAGGGGTAGTTGCAGAAAATACGTCTCGGCGTCCAGAACTGATGCATTGATAAAATTATCGACATGAAACATTCAATAACATTTTATAATGTATTGGAGAATGTATTAGATCGGTGCGAAATTCCTTTTGGCCGAGTTCAGAGCAAGATAAAATCTCTCAGATCTTTGATTTTACCTGCGATTATACCACTAAAAACATGAATGTAATTTTCATATTTATAAGAATTATCCAATTCTTCTCGGTTCGTTGAAATGGAGATTTTGTTATTTAACATTTCCCCTCCCCCCATCGTTAATTCCAAACTGAATCATTCCGTTTCACACAGCGTGGACAATGAACGCAATGGGATATATCTAAAACTTACGAAAAGTTTCTGCCACCGGAGGGGTTTGAACTTACGACCATGAGATTGCCAAGCTTAACGGTAACCACTACCTCACAAGCTTTCGCTCCTGAACACAGGTAGGAGGAGCTGACCAATGTGAAATGCAGATCCAACTCTCCTCCTACATGTCATGTGCAAAGAATACTTGTTTGTAACAAAGAAAAGTAAGGTAATACGACTCGGCGAAAGTATTTAATGGAGAATTGCACATGATGGGAACATTTCAGTCGATATTTGTGAAGGCATCTTTGCATTGAACTCGAGTGGAAAAAGGGGTAATATTAGTATGACCTGAATTGCCACAAATATAAATGGTTATTTCATTAATATTTGTCAATGTCTTTGAAGCAGAACACAATTATCGTTAGAGTATCATAATTCAAGATCTGATACGTGAAAATATCCCTTTGATCAGTTCATTTATTTGTTTATTTTTTTTAGTAAATTCCAGTTGCAGGACAATCTAGCCACTATACACTATTATTACAAATAATGTTGCCATGCTCTTGTTTAATAGAAGGAGATTTTTTTAAAACAAAAAGAAAGAACACCTCGTATGGAGGATCGAACCTCGGACCGCTGACAATGCTCTCAAGAACTCTAACCAATACACTACGCCCTTGGTTTCCCTTGGAGCAACAATTTTTAATTATTCTGTCGCCTCAATATTGTAAACGTTATCCTGTAAAAAAAAAGTTCAATACTCTCACATTGCCCTGTACTTCAATAATTACTTTATACACATGCATTTGAAATCTTACTCTGAATTTCTTTCTTCATATTAGTATATCTAAGATTGTGAATTTATTTTATTTGTAATTTTATAACGGTTACATGAACATCTACGAAATTGTTCGTTATAATTTGTATCTGTATAGAGATACATTCAAGTTTTCAAATGTTTTTAGACCACTAGATTTTAGCAAGAGATTATGTGTGATCCGTGTCCAGTTATCATTGCATCATTACTGATACAAACGTTTGAAAACTCTTGTGGAATTTTCATTCTGAGATAAGTTGCCTTACTTGCTACATGTATGCGAACTACACTCTGTCCCACTTAAAGAAAAAAGAATACAAAGAATACTTGTTTGTAACAAAGAAAATTAAGGTAATACGACTCGGCGAAAGTGTTTAATGGAGAATTGCACATGATGGGAACTTTTCAGTCGATATTTGTGAAGGCATCTTTGTATTGAACTCGAGTGGAAAAAGGGGTAATATTAGTATGACCTGAATTGCCACAAATATAAATGGTTATTTCATTAATATTTGTCAATGTCTTTGAAGCAGAACACAATTATCGTTAGAGTATCATAATTCAAGATCTGATACGTGAAAATATCCCTTTGAACGTGTGTCAATTCATTTATTTAATTATTTTTTTAGCAAATTCCAGATGTAGAACAATGTAACCACTTACACTACTACAACAAATAATGTTACCTTGCTCTTGTTTAATAGAAGGAGAATTAAAAAAGAGAACACCTCGTAAGGAGGAACTAACCTGGGACCACTAGCAGGCCAATCGAGAAGACTAACCACTACACCACGCCCTTACCTTCCGTTGAATCAACAATGTTTAAGTATTCTGTTCCTCCAATATTGTAAATGTCCTTGGATATACATGTAGTAGAACTTTTACTTTAATTTTGAATTGTTTCTTGTAGTATAGCAGCTATCTTCGAGAATATATTTTCGAAGTAATGAAGAAAAACAAGAATATCGGTAGTTGTTGTGAAAATGCGAGTTACTTCTTCTAACTTATGTTGATTAGACATTATTAATGGAAAATATCTTGAATCTTGAACATTGCAGTGCGATGTTCTCTTCCTATGATACTGCAACATACGAAATGCTTGTTTTCTGACGCAAGTCTCGTGTCCAGAACAGTCTTATGAAATGTATTTGCTGTTGCGTATGGCAACACGAAATAATTACAGCGTTTGCAAAATCGTTTGCGAACTGTCAAATGTGCGAGACCTTATACGTAACCAGGCGGAAAATTGTATTTATAAAATCACATCACATAGGACAATGTTAGTCAATAGAGAGTCGTGGAACAGTGTGTTAAGGTGCTGGATTAAATCCTTCTTATTTTTCTATTTCGAAGAACAACCATTTTTAAGGTAGAACAACAGTCGTTCCGTTCCGCTCTTTATTTCTTATAAATTCTTACACATTCCTTTAATTGATTTAAAGATTAAATAAAAAATATTGCATGCTTTTCTGTCATTGGCCTAGACAGTGGAATTATGCGTGAAAAGTTCCTGAAAGCTCAGATTGGTTAAACCGTTTATTGACAATCGTGAACTTTTCGTTTAATAGATAATACTTCGTTTTATACGACGGGAGAACATTGGTCGAACTTCCTTTCTTGCTCTTTTGAGAGAATATATACTTCTACAGTAGCAATCGCGTTCGGGAACGGTTAAAAAAAATGACTTGGTAGTCAAAGGCAGATAAGCTTGGTAGCCTAGCTTGCTCGCGTTCATGAGTCACGCTTCACAAGGCCGCTTCTTATCGCAAAACATTGTTCGTTGATGCACAGCGTCTGCACCCAGTAAATTACAAGTGACCAGAGTCGAATTTTAAAGAAATCTGAAGAATAATAGATTTCATCAGAGGCGGCTAGGTTGGGCACTAGCTCAACATGCAATAAGCAATGATTCCTGGCAAACAAAAATGCTTATTGACTAATTTTCCGATAGTAATATGTGCTTTATCGTGCAACATGTAAGATACTTATTGGCATTACCACGTAGTAGGGCAACCGATCCATGAAAAACAAAATAAAATTGAATGGTTGGTTTAATATAGATACATATTTTTTTATTTATTTTTCCTCATTCCCTTGTTTTTCTTATTTTAAAATAATAATAACGGATGGCTCAACAGCTCTCGAAGGGCCATGGCCTATCTCCCGACTGCCAGTCTCCCTCCCACAATATTTCCTTGTGATCTTCAACCAGATGGGGTGACGTGAGGTCAGCACGTCGAACCCTCAACCAGTATGGTGGTTATTCACCTGATGTTTACATTTTCGTTCCTGATCAGCACGGGCGGGACCCTACTTCTGGTTTTGAAAGAGTAACATGGATTATAAAGATGTAAGGGTAATATCTTGCAGAAAAGACGAAAATCATTGCGTGGCTGTTGGTTGCAATATGAGGTCGAGAACGAATATTTTTTCTCAAATATTTGCGAATCTTTTTTCGACAGACCAGATATTAAAACTCAGTGGATTCAGGCAGTAATGCAAAAAGACTGTGAACCACGAAATGAGAAAGTACGCCCTAGACACGTCACTTAATCACCGTTAAATAAACCCAATGAAATATTTAAGTGTTTTAAAATTATAATTTTCTAACGCACATATGTTGGCATAACAAATTTAAAAGATGTGAATTTTTACAACCATGCATGTTATTATCTGTGGAAGAAAGAACAATTAAGAGAGCTGTGTTCTAGTAGATACACAGAAAAATTATCCATTCTGATATAATGAGAGTACATTTCAGTTGTTGTTTTTTTTTTTTGTTTTAAGTACACTTTATGCACAGTAAGGCTATTCGGGACTCAACCTATAGTTTAAGCCACATTGTGCCTCCACCAGGTATCGAATCCTGGGACATCTTGATTACACGGCAGCGACGTTACAGCTACGCCATCGGGAGGCTTCTAAGTATTTGAATGTTTATAAATAATGTAAGCTTTATTTCAACCTGCCAAATCCTCCAACTTCCTGCATATTCGTATCATGTGTGGAATTGCCTGTTTTTGTTTTTTTCGTTTTCGTGGAATTAAAAATCAACTGGCATAGCTATATATGTGAATGATTAATTAGAATGATAATTATAAAGAATGAGAAGTGGCCAAACATAAATTAGAACCAACTTAAAATACACGTTTATGTAAAATTTGATCTGTGGTCTTATTAATGAGAAATAAAATGTGCACTTTATAACTATTAGGCTAAGTAGAATATTTTTTTTTTTCATCGGTGTATTTAATCTTCCTTTTACCTTTAAGAATTTATTATTATTTACTTCTTTTTTAATATAAAAATCTGTTACTTAATTTATAAGCGAATGAACTTTCTTGTTTAATGTATATACCAACGAAACCATTGGGTTCGATACCCGGTGGAGGCACATAGTGGTTCGGATTCCACTTTAAACTGTAGATCCAATCCCTATTAGCCTTACTGTGCACAAAGTGGACTTAAAACATCAACTCAAAACGAAACAAAAAGAAAAACAAACAAAAAAAACTAAACTACTGGTAGAGGTCACGCACAAAGAACAGGACGGGTCTTCAACCTCTTAGGTGACGAGTTCAAGCCCTAAATATGAGGATTTCAACCATAGACCTCAATTTTAAAAAAATATATAAACAAAATGACTTTTTACACTAAACTTCTTATCTAGAGTCGTTTTCACGTTCAGAAGACACAATGGGCTCTTATGGGCAATGGTTTTCTTATGGGAAATACGAGCGCGCTGTTGTAAAATTTCTGGATTTACAAAGTTAGCTTAAGTAAAATCGGTACCTGCAGTTTTGTAGGAAATTTTATAGAGAATACGATGGTGAACACAAAAAACTGGTAACTTGCTTACATAATTTTAGATAAATTAAAAACGCAAATTTTCCGTGAAAACACAATTTTTACATTGTTTTCATTCCTAACGTTGAAACATGCCGTAAAATTGAAGCAATCATTATTAAAAAAATTGACACTGTTTTTTAATTGTCATAGGTGATGGTGGTACTCAGAATTTATCAATACTTTAAAGCATATTCACATTAAAAAATATTCAAATAAAGTATGTGGAGATTTTTTATATTCGTGCAGTAGAAAATGTCGTCGCTAGCCATTTTTTGTTCTGTAATTCCAAGTAAAAACTTCCAGCGACAAAGTTGTGGGGAAAATAATGAAATTATTTTTTATAACCACTCAAAGGTTCCCAGAAATATTACTTCCATGCATTTGGAGTTTCTTTTTAACCCGAACCGCGCGCGAAGTAAGGAGACGTTGTCTGGCCATCTTGAGCCGACTCACCGCAGCATTCCGGCTATCACCACCAAGTTTTCGAGTTGTTATTTTATTTCCATTCAGTAAAAATATGAACTTCATGCTGTTTGTTATAATAGAATTGAAATTACTTAAATGTAATAATTGACAATTATTTCCAATGCTGCTGTTGTGAGCAACATTAGTGCTGTCGCAAATACACGTTGTTTTCGTTTACATTACTGTCGACATTAATACTGAAATGAAGATCACCTTTCAGTTTCCAACGTACACATAAATTCATAGACATCATATTAACCTTTGAAAGGCTTTCCAACACGTGACAAAATATGGGGCTTCAAGATAGAAATATGACATGCCTTGCTTGAGTCATTCACGTCTTATGAGTTCACGTGGGCCATAACTCATTTGTTTGTTTGGGTTGCAACTTGAATTTAACCCATGTGCCAGGTTCCCCTTACTTGAGTGAGAGATCTACTTTGGTCTGTTTAGACTTTTTCCCTCTCCCGAAAAAGTGTTTTCAGTTGTGCGAGCTCTCAGTGATTTTTACTTTCTTAAGTTATTTCTGAAGTGTCATATTCGTGCATTACACTCGCATTACACTCATAGTAAAAAGGGTAACTGTAACGTTCACAGTATAATATTAATATTAATAATTACATATAATTATCATTATATATACAAAATATGTAACACCTTCATTGTGAAGGAAGGTCATCATTTCCCGGCGACATGAGCTAGCACTGTATTGGCAACACTATGCGGTTTCTCCATAAGCGCCGTTGTGTTTTCTGAACGTGAAACCGACTATAGGCCTAAATAGTTTGTAACTGTGAAACTACCCCCTGAATGCAAATTGACAACATATTTTTTTTTTTCAAGCGAGTAAGAATTACATGTGTGGAACACAGGGATACTTCTTGCGGAAACAATTAACTGTGCCCTGACCCAGCATGTCTGGAGCAAAGCCGCGCATAGCGGAAGAGAAGGGGAAAGAGGGGAAGGGGGGTCGAGTGGACAGAGCGAGGCAGTACACGCAACTGGAAAGGCTGGTAACTGAAGTGGATCTCCTCCCTCCACGCAATTCCGTTCATCTCATGTGTTCATTGCTGCTTAGATACTTGTTTTCTTCACTTGCTCCAGAGATAAGTGGGACAGAGTGTAGTTCGCATACATGTAGCAAGTAAGGCAACTTATCTCAGAATGAAAATTCCACAAGAGATTTCAAACGTTTGTATCAGCAATGATGCAATGATAACTGGACACGGATCACACATAATCCCTTGCTAAAATCTAGTGGTCTAAAAACATTTGAAAACTTGAATGTATCTCTATACAGATACAAATTATAACGAACAATTTCGTAGATGTTCATGTAACCGTTATAAAATTACAAATAAAATATATTCACAATCTTAGATATACTAATATGAAGAAAGAAATTCAGAGTAAGATTTCAAATGCATGTGTATAAAGTAATTATTGAAGTACAGGGCAATGTGAGAGTATTGAACTTTTTTTTTACAGGATAACGTTTACAATATTGAGGCGACAGAATAATTAAAAATTGTTGCTCCAAGGGAAACCAAGGGCGTAGTGTATTGGTTAGAGTTCTTGAGAGCATTGTCAGCGGTCCGAGGTTCGATCCTCCATACGAGGTGTTCTTTCTTTTTGTTTTAAAAAAATCTCCTTCTATTAAACAAGAGCATGGCAACATTATTTGTAATAATAGTGTATAGTGGCTAGATTGTCCTGCAACTGGAATTTACTAAAAAAAATAAACAAATAAATGAACTGATCAAAGGGATATTTTCACGTATCAGATCTTGAATTATGATACTCTAACGATAATTGTGTTCTGCTTCAAAGACATTGACAAATATTAATGAAATAACCATTTATATTTGTGGCAATTCAGGTCATACTAATATTACCCCTTTTTCCACTCGAGTTCAATGCAAAGATGCCTTCACAAATATCGACTGAAATGTTCCCATCATGTGCAATTCTCCATTAAATACTTTCGCCGAGTCGTATTACCTTACTTTTCTTTGTTACAAACAAGTATTCTTTGCACATGACATGTAGGAGGAGAGTTGGATCTGCATTTCACATTGGTCAGCTCCTCCTACCTGTGTTCAGGAGCGAAAGCTTGTGGGGTAGTGGTTACCGTTAAGCTTGGCAATCTCATGGTCGTAAGTTCAAACCCCTCCGGTGGCAGAAACTTTTCGTAAGTTTTAGATATATCCCATTGCGTTCATTGTCCACGCTGTGTGAAACGGAATGATTCAGTTTGGAATTAACGATGGGGGGAGGGGAAATGTTAAATAACAAAATCTCCATTTCAACGAACCGAGAAGAATTGGATAATTCTTATAAATATGAAAATTACATTCATGTTTTTAGTGGTATAATCGCAGGTAAAATCAAAGATCTGAGAGATTTTATCTTGCTCTGAACTCGGCCAAAAGGAATTTCGCACCGATCTAATACATTCTCCAATACATTATAAAATGTTATTGAATGTTTCATGTCGATAATTTTATCAATGCATCAGTTCTGGACGCCGAGACGTATTTTCTGCAACTACCCCTTCTCTCCTCTCATCTCCAGTCCCTTCTGTTCTTAACTTCTCCTTCTTCTCTCCCCTCCTTCTCCTCTACTTTTATCTCATACCGCTATTCCTACTTTTCTCGCCTCTTGTCTCCATCCCACTCTTCTCCACTCCTCTTATCTCTCTCCTGTCTTATATTTCCGACTCCACGGCACTGTTATCCTCTTCTTTTCGTTCTTCTCTCTTTCTCTCTTTTACTCTACTCTCCGCTCCCATCTTCTCGTCTCCTCCTCTCCTCTCCAAACTCCTTTCCTCCTCTTCTATCACCTCGTTTTCCTTCCTCTCTTCTCTCCTCTTTGCTCCATTTTCCTCACTTTCCTCCCATCTTTTTCCTTTCTCCTCATTACTTCTCCTATCCACTTCCTCTGTCCTCTATTTTCCCCTTCTTTCCTTTCCTCTTCTCCTTTTGCTTTTCTCCTCTCCTTTGTTCCCTTTCGTTTCCTCTCTCCTCTTTTCCTTTGTGTAGACTCATCAACAATGAAATTCTAGAATATCGACGTTCTTTCTTTCTGAGAGTATTGCAACAAAATGTAATACTGATATTTTTTTTTCTAGTTTTATGCAATAATATTTGGATTTCTTTCTTTCGCGTATTTTATAAATATCTAATGTGCATGTGGCAACCCTGAAATTGAGCCTAACTCTACACGCAACCCACCAACGCCTTGTGTAAATTGGGTTGCCTAGTTTAAAATGTCGTTGTCCTAAAACTTTTGAGAGACACTGTACAAGGCTTTCAAAGAAGGCAGAGAAGTTGTTGCTGATTTGCCCTGTTCTGGTCGACCTTTCTACGTCGACGACTGACAAAAACGTCGTAAAAATCAGGACAATGTTGCTTGAAAACCGGTGTGTGAGTGTGAGAGAGGTGGCTCGTGAGCTTGACATATCACACATGTTCGTTCACAACAATTTGGCTGATGTGTTAGGCATGAAATGCGTCGTGGCACGACTTGTTCCGAAGGAGGTGAATTTCCTGCAAAAAGCACATCGCAGGGATTTTGCTGAAGACATGATTTCGCGAGGCTCTAGTGACTCAACCTTCATGAAACGCATCGTAAATGGTGATGAGACATGCGTGTATGAGTATGACATGCAAACAGGTCAACAATCTTCGGAATGGCGCTTCGAAAATAAACGAAAACCCAAAAGAAAGCACGCGAAAGTCGATCAAAAATTAAGGTCATGCTCATTGTTTTCTTTGATTATTGTGGTGTTATGCACTCAGAATTCCTTCCAGCGACACAAACTGTGAATGAAGAGTTTTATGTGACCGTTATGAGGCGTCTGCTTGAGAATGTTCGCCGGAAAAGACCAGAGTTATGGAAAACAATTCTTGGATTTTCCACCACGATAATGCGTAGTCGCACACATCGACTCTTGTTAGCGAGTTTTTGGCCAAAAACTCAACATATATCCTCGCCCAAGACCAAAATTCTCCAGATATGGCTCCGTGTGATTTTTCTCTCTTTCCGCGACTTAAGTTACCACTTTGGGAAAAGCGTTTTGAATCAATTGAATCCATTAAAGGAAATTCGCAGAAGGAACTTAGGGCGATACCGTCTTTTGCGTTTGAAAAGTGTTTTGAAAACTGGGTTAAGCGTTGACATATGTGTGTTGCATCTGATGCTACAAAATAAATGTTGATGATTAACCAGGTATTTTATGTTTTATTAAAAAAATCCGGGTACTTTTTGTACGTAGTAGTATCACACACTTGCACTCGGAAAAAACTTCTTGTTAGAAATAAAACTGTATTAATCTTGAAATTATTGCTCAAGTACACTAATTAAAACTTTTTTTTATATAAATGTATATTTGGTTGTAGCTTTTCTGCTATGTACCAGTTACATTTGTTTTACATTTCATAAAAAAAGGTAAAAAAAAAAAAAAAGGTAAAGTGTTCCCCTGTGCATAGCACCACGCCATGAAGGCGTATAGGGGGTGTGGGGGTAACGCCCCACACTTTCTTGATCCGGTCGTGAGTGGGGGTGATGTGATCAGCATCACGCCCCTGACCGCCTTTACCCCCCAGGGTTTCCCCCAGGTACCCATGCTATTCGACGCTGGGTAGGCGCCGGGGCCGCTTCCACCGTTAGAAAAGTTCCCGGATTTGAACCGGCCGGGGATCGAACCCGGGACCTTGAGCATGGTAGTCAGACGCGTTACCGACTGAGCCACCGCGGCCACTTTACATTTCATAATTTTACAATTTCATAATTTTATAGTACAATATAGTTGGTAAGTACATATATTATTTTCTTAGTTGGGTTCCTCAAAAGTGTTGACAAGGCGTATGCGCCATTATATCCTGCTTCTTTTAGATCTCTTAAGAAATAACCACGCGTAGTTACATTAAGACAACATTCAAATATAATATGATCAGGTCTTCCACTGACAGATTGGGGATTGCACAATCTTCCTAGTGTACAAGTCTTTAGGGGCTAGGGTGTAATTTAGCCAACATCTAAGAAGGCTTGTTAAAGAGTTTCTTGAAAGGTTAATATCTTGATACCAAGGTTCTTTAGGTATAAGTGGTTGAATTGAATAATATTTTTTCCCATTAGTCTTCCCTGTAATTGTCCATTGTTTCTGCCAACTTTTCAACAATTCTGTTTTAGCATGCGACTCTAGCGCTATTGCAGAAAATTTAATCCGAAGCGATCGGTGACTTGATAATTAAAACATTCATTTTAAAATTGACTTACATCAGCCATCACAATCAATAAATTATATCACCTAGCAACCAACACTCAAATATCTCAAGGTTAGTCAATAACCATTCCAACAGACTACAAATTTGAGTCAAATAAATTATGACGTCATAGAATAACACAAGTATTTCTTTTATAATTAACATATTAAAACGGAATTCATAAATTATGTAGGCGCGTAACAACGATTCAGGGAAGCCATTAAATATAATGAACACTATGCATGTGCCACGATTTGAAAGTGTGAAAGGCCTCCCCGATGGCGCAGTGGTAGCGTCGCAGCGTTGTAATTAAGGGGTCCTGGGTTCGATTCCCGGTGGAGGCACATAGTGGTTCGGAACCCACTTTAAACTGTAGGTCCAGTCCCGATTAGCTTTACTGTGCATAAAGTGGACTTAAAACACCAAATCGATCAATTGAAAGTGTGAAGGCCAAGAGCTATGAATTGTGTTTACACATGGTATTGAAGATCATGAGAAAAGCATTGGATAGTTCATGTGCAAATTAGTAAGAGATTCATCCGAATTTTAAAATGTGCTGCGATATGGCAGAGTCGGACATTTGAATGTATTACATAGTTATTCATACTGTTACCAGTTTAGCCTTCCTTAGGAATCCCACTCTGCCGCAAGAATTAATTACTTTTAAATAAAATATTGAATTAATTATCAAATTAAATATTTTAAAATCATATTTGAAAATGTGTAGCTTTATCTTAGTTGGATCCATGGCGTTCCTACACCGCATTTGTTTTTTGTAAAAACAAAAATGGTGGCTCCTGAGAAAAAGGGGCTGGCGCATGAATTAGTTTTAGTTATATATACGACCTTTGTTTGGGACAGGGAGGGTGTGATTCTGGTGGATTTCCTCGAACGTGGTTCAAAAATAACCTCTGATAGATATTGTGAAACATTAAAAAACGTTAAGAAGAGCGATTCAAAACAAGCGTCGGGGAAAGTTGAGTTCGAAGGTTTTGTTTTTTATGACAACGCCCGCCCGCACACGGCTAATCGCACTCGAGAGCTCTTAGATGGTTTCGGATGGGAGGTGTTTGATCATCCACCATACAGTCCGGATCTTGCACCGAGCAGCTATCACATATTTTCACACATGAGGACCTGGCTCGCAACGCAGCGCTTCAACGACGACGCGGAACTTCAGGCAAGCGTGAATGAGTGGTTGAAGTCCCAGGTAGCAAAAACATGGAATTAATAAGCTGATGCACCGTTGTGATAAGTGTCTCAAATTATACGGAGACTATGTTGAAAAATAGTGTAAGAGTTTGACTTTCAAATGCATATAATAAAAAATGTGTAACTTCACTTGGGTTTTATTTATTTACTTTCTGGATAGCCCACGTATATATATATAATGGTGGTCCATAAATACAGATAATACACGAGTTTCCATTCTACACAAGGATATCTTCATTCCTTGACATGTAACTAAGAAACCACTTCAAATATTTCTTCAAATAAACAATATTTAGATGTCGCCCCAATTTTCACTGACTTTGTAGCCACAATCCGATTCCTGTAAGTCAGAAATGGGATATCAGTGAAGGGAGCTCCAATTCCAAGAGGAGCTTCGTTTCTCTGATGTAGACCGAACTCACAAACAAAGCTAAGTCAGTTATTTTCCTGATTTCTCTTGGGCCAACTGCAATGGATGCCAAAATAGAAATATATTCAACACATAGATACCTCTGCTTATCCACAGAGCGTGGTGAGCTGAACCAGGAGCTCGAAACGACTCATTTCCGCTTTCTCTTCCAAGAATCAAAAGATAGAGGAGAAGAGTTCCTTTACAATCAACCCTTGGTTACTGTACATCAAGAGCATGTGGCAAATAATTTAGCACCACATGCTTCAACATTCTGAATTGTTGTTTTAAGTCCACTTTATGCACAGTAAGACTAATCGGGACTGGACCTACAGTTTAAAGTGGGATCCGAACCACTGTGCCATGTGCCTCCACCGGGTATCGAACCCGGAACCCCTTGAATACAAGGCAGCAACGCTACCACTGCGCCATCGGGGAGGCCCTCAACATTCTGAACAACGAATGCATTTAGTTGGCGGAGATCTCACAGTAGATGGTGATATAATTGACCCCCTCCATAAAAGTGTTTATAATAAATAGTGCGAGCTCCAAGATTCCATAAATTAAGTAAAAAATTCACACACACAAGTAAGTCGGCACTAGAGGACAAAAATATCCTGTGGAAAATGCTTTGCATTACTTCGAGTTTTTCCACAATAGTTTGGGAATATATCCTGAGAGGGAAGAAAAATGCGCAAAATAGGGCAACTTCCAATTATGCACCAATCAAGTTAAAATTTTACACAGAATTAAGTTTGTACTAGAGGACAAAAATAAGGTAATATATATATATATATATATATATATATATATATATATATATATATATATATATATATAGTGGGTACTTCCGTCCGCCCTCCCTCCACAGAATGTATAACTTTGTAAGGCTGGAACATTAATTCCGTGTTGATAACGCGATGTCGTAGCAATATAACATTATTACCATGAGAACGGCGATCAGAACACAGAATCATTACTCTCAGTGGAACTTCGAAACAGGCAGTTAATTCCTCTCCCTCCACAAAATCACCCTCTTCGAGAGGAGGAATCGATACCGCAGAGTCGAATTCCTGTCCTATCACAGATGGACCCCCATTATCAGGTAGGCGATCGAGAGTCTCGAAACCACGTGACCTCCCCATTGTAAGCGTCCCACCGGCGAAGAGACCCGACCTATTTGCACTCCACCTAGCTGCGAAACGGAGCATTATCTGAGGATGACACGGACCTTAATTGGGGCTGTTCCACCCAATGTGTTTCAAGAGGGTTTCGTACACCCAAATTGGTACCCCTGCGGTAGCATATTCTGCCGTTATTGGTACTTTGGAGCATGGATGCTTACGGATGGCCATTGACTGGACGTAATCAGTGACAAGAGGCAATACGTGGCGGGGACGTTCGGTTAATTTCCCCCGTTTGTTGCTCTAACAGAACAAATACATTTGTTGCCACAAAGGTGCTTCACGTTGTCTATTGGTCAATTCAAAAAGGAGCAATTGTGAATACTGTGTATTTGCAATGGAGTGCGTTGTTCGACGACGCAAACACCGTGAGCAATATTCACCGTAGTAATACAATACAGCGTGAGCACTCCCTGGTTTCAAGATGTCATAAAATTAATAGTTATTTAAATATTTTGATAAAATTAATATCCAAAGCTCAGTTAACTCAAAATATTTAAATATCTTTCTTTTCAGAATAGCTAGTTGTGAATTCGGTAACTAGAGGGCAGTAACATCGAAAATGGCGTTCACTCCACAGCAAAGAAGTTGGTGCGTGTTAGAATTTGCCAAAACAAGCAGTGTTGTGAGAGTGCAGCGTGCATTTAAACGGAAGTTTAATGTTGATATACCTACACACAAATCCATTCTGCAGTTGCATAAAACATTTGTTGAGAGAGGATGAATTTGTGATCAAAGAAAACAACATTCTGGCCGACAGTCCATCTCTGAGGAAATTGTGGAGCGAGAAGCCATTGTACGCAGTCCCAGAAAATCAACACGTCAAGCCAGCAGGCAGTTGCAGGTGCCACAAACTACCGTAAGCAAGATTTTACGGAAGCGTTTGCGTTTTCACCCGTACCGGCTGCAATTGGTTCAAAAGTTATATCCACAAGACAAGGTAAAGCGACGTGAGTTTTGCGAGACTATCCACACTTTAATGGAGGACGATGAAACCTTTCTGACAAAGATCATTTTTAGTGATGAGGCGACCTTCCACTTGAGTGGAAAAGTGAACAGGCATAATGTTAGGATCTGGGGAAGCGAGCATCTGCATGCCACTCTTGATGTGGAACGTGACTCACCCAAGGTGAATGTTTTTTTGTGCAGTGTCAGAGCGTCGAGTGTACGGTCCGTTCTTCTTTGAGGGGCCAACAATCACAGATGAAAGCTACTTAACAATGCAATGTGACTGGTTAATTCCTCAACTTGCTGCAGAGAGAGGTGACTACATTCTACAACAATATGGAGCGCTCCCACACTGGCATCAATCTGTACGCAGCTTTCTGAATGACAACCTCCCACACCGTTGGATAGGACGAGCTGGACCCAATGATCAAAATCTATGCAAGTGGCCCCCACGATCACCGGACATGACAGTTTCTGACTTTTTCCTTTGGGGGTTCGTGAAGGACCAGGTCTATGTACCTCCACTACCCACAACCTTGAATCATCTTCAGGAACTCATCAGTACAGCTGTCAACTTAATCACACCGGATATGCTTGAGAAGGTGTGGTTGGAGCTGGATTATCGTCTCGATGTTTCCTGCGTAACAGGTGGCGCGCACATTGAGCATTTGTAATTCCAATGAACACCATGAAAACTTCATGAGTTTTTACAACTACTGTGAACATTTCTGTAGAATACTACTTTTGGTATTAAAGTTATACCCTTTCAAAACCAGGGAGTGCTTTTGTGCTCACGCTGTACAATACAATACACAGCCGTATTTTATTCTATTTGTTTGTTATTTGGCGTCGCTTTTCTGTCACATTTGGCTAATCGTGACGATGAGGATGGGTTATGACTAAATGAAATTCATGAATGGACTCTCACAAAGGACACAATAAGCAGTACGGGATTCGAAATCGGAAACATCGGTGGCAAGCAGAGTTGTTAATGATCCACGAACCCATACATTCTTATGAGTCCGGAACCTTTTCCCTCACACAATTTCAATTCGGTCGAAGTTACATATTGCTCCATCGAAAAAAGGTTTCTGGAGCGTATTTATATTCAGCCGAAAAAAAAGGTTCCTGGCCCGTATTTAAATTGAACCGGAATAATAGTTCCTGGACCGAATTGAAATACTTTAACCATAAAAAAGGTTCTTTACGGTTTAGAACCCATTTACACTTGTTGATTTTCTCTCCCGGTCGGGAATTGAATTTGTTTACAATTCCTGAACATTTTACAACCTTTGAATTGTTAAAGATCCAGGAACACATACATTCTAGTGCAGTAGTTCTCAAACTGTGGTACACGTACCCCGAGGGGTACATGAACAACTTGAAGGGGGTACGCGGTCAGCTCGTTAGGGAAATATCGAGAATACCCACACGACAACATTATTGCTGCAGGTGTGTAGAACAGGCAGGGTTCATTGCTTCAGAATTCGTAGCTTCAAATCCTCAGAGTTGCTAGTGAAAAGGATGTACCTACATAGCCTGACGCAGTTTCTTGATGTCTGGTTGTGCACATAAAAATGTTTAAGAAATAGATAATACATGGAAAGGAAAATAGGTGTGGTTTCTATCATTCAATACGTTAAAGCGTGCAGTCAATTTACTGGTACGCATTAAAAATTTAGGAACTCCAGAAACACAGCTCAATACAGCCTTTGTATTCAATGCTAAATTTTTGAATTAACTGCTGTATAACATGATACATACATTGCAAAATCATATAGTAATTTAAGCTAAGAAATTAGTGTTATTTCGATATTATTATGTAGGTATTAAATAAATGCATACCTATAATAAACATATTCTTTCTTTAATAGTATTACTTAAAGTATTTAAAAATGAGGCTATTATTTTCTTATTTAATACAGTGAATATGCAGGACGGAAAGTGTGGGGCGTCAAAAATCCAACTCTTCCTGGTGAGAATACTATCTTGAGTCGTCCCTGGACACAATTTTTGATCAGATGACGCAGGGGGGGAGGACAGATGACGCATCACGTGACTAGCAGAGAAGGAGTAGGCCGTTGGCGACACTCTTCCACAGTTTTGGGAAAGAGACAACAGGACAAACGAGTAAGGATTGTGTTTCCGATAAATCTGATATCAGAGATATTACAATACTTTTACGTCGTCATAACATAGCTATTAAGAGAAATAAATTTTTACTACTATTTTGTAAGCATCATAGGTCTCACATAGGATGCAATTAAGAAATTTTCAAATGCATTTTTGGAAAGCTTGTCTGTTGCAATTTCATAGCTGTTTTGTATATTCAGGTCAGTGCTGCCATCTGGTGAGGTTTTGTAAAAACATTCATCTCGACGTTGTGGGGTCAGTTGGCGCAATGTTGAGTGGAACAGGTCGCGGTGCTTTTTTATAGTTACAAGAAAGTTTGAAAGATCAGTAATCTGCTACGGAGTCTGATACTATCGTTTCATTACCTCAGCCTTTACCTGTAGTAGTTGGTAATGCATTCCTTCCAGTTATTACAGAAATATGCCCAGAACGCGCCAGAGAACAACGGATCGAGTCTCTTGGACGGAGGAAGACCTTCAGAATGGCGTGTGATTAACGAGAAGATTAAAGCGCAGAAACCGAGTCGACAATTCCACATACCAGTGTCTACCTACGAAGACGACTTATTTCCAAGATCATATGGCATAGCCGGATTTCATACCACCGTCTCATATTCTCCTTCGCGTTGTGCACAGGAAGGCTAATTGCAACTGGACGTACAGTTTAATTGGTTGGTTGACTACAATGTGATCCTCCCGGCTAGATCCGAGGGATCCGCTGACCAACGACAGGTGCGGTCCTCCATTCATATTGGGGGTTAGGCGTAGAGCTGACAACTCTGCACTGTAAAAAAACATGTCAAGAAACAGCAACATGAGACCATGGATGTTCCCAAGGTAAAATATTCCGGAAGTAAAATAGTCTCCCATTCGGATCTCCGGGTAGGGACTACTTTGGAAGGTCCCTGGACTAAGGATAAGATCTACATTAGGAATAAGGATATTATATTAGCCACCTGGAATGTTCTGAGCTTTTACCGGCCTGGGGTTTTTCAGTGTACAGTTAATGAGATAGTTAAGTGTAAATTAGATGTAGTAGCTGTTCAGGAAGTTAGGTGGCCAGGAGAAGGGAATTGTAAAACTAAAAATTATACTTTTTTCTATGGTGGTACTGAAAATCATAATTTTGGAACAGGCTTTTTCATAAATAATAGAATTATCTCGGCTCTTAAAACAGTAGAATTTATTAATGATAGGATATCATATGCAGTTTTACAGGGTAGGTGGTGTAAAATTATTTTAATAAACATACATGCACCAACGGAAGATAAAGATGATAATACTAAAGATGATTTTTATACAGAGTTAGAACAGGTCTTTGATAAATTTTCTCAGTATGATATGAAAATTCTGTTAGGTGACTGTAATGCACAGATTGGCAAAGAAGAGACATTTAAACCCACGATTGGTAAAGAAAGTCTTCATGAATTAAGTAATGATAATGGTATAAGATTGATTACTTTTGCAACCTCAAAGAATTTAATTGTGAAAAGTACCACTTTTAAACATAAAGATATCCATAAATATACCTGGTCTTCTCCAGATGGTAAAACTCATAATCAGATAGATCATATTCTCATTGATAAGAGAAGGCATACTAGTATAATTGACGTTCGTACACATAGAGGTGCTGACTGCGCCAGTGACCATTATTTAGTAATTGCTAAATTAAGATAAAGACTCTCAGTGATAAATCATAAGCAACAAAATCTAAAAGTTCTAAACTTTAATACAGGAAAATTTGCTGATGAAAGAATTAAGAAAGATTACCAAATTAAACTGTCATATAGATTTCATGTTTTGCAGGATTTAAATGATGATGAAAATATAAATGAAACAAACGTAAATAAGAATTGGGAGCACATACGTAATGCAATAGAATCAGCAGCTAAAGAAAGTATAGGATACCATAAACCGAGAAAAAGTAAGCCATGGTTTGATAATAAATGTCATAATCTAATAGAAATAAGAAATCAGGCTAGACTTAGGTGGTTAAATAACTCTGATGATACAAATCTAAACAATTATAATAGAATAAAGCTAGAAGTTGACCGCACGTTTAGAAGTAAAAAAAGAGATTACTTGAAAAGTAAAATTAACGAAATTGAAACAAACAGCAAAAATAAAAATATCAGAGATTTATATAAAGGTGTAAATGAGTTTAGAAAGGGGTGGCAACCTAAAGTAAACTTGATAAAAGATAAAGACGGTGATTTTTTAGCTGACCCAAACGATATTCTAAATAGATGGAAGAACTACTTTAATGACCTGAAATGTTCATGTAGAAGATAAATCAGAAGTAAATGAAGTCCACACAGCAGAACCTTTAGTTCCAGAATCTAACTTGACTGAAGTTAAATATGCTATTAAAAGGCTAAAGAATAACAAAGCACCTGGCATTGATTTAATACCAGCTGAGTTAATTAAATATGGTGGAAATTCGTTAATATGTCAAATTCATAAATTAATTTGTTTAATATGGAATAAAGAAGAAATCCCTCAACAGTGGAAAGAATCCATAATTGTTCCTGTGTTTAAAAAGGTGATAAAATGAACTGCAATAATTACAGTGGAATTTCTCTACTCTCAGGAACATATAAAATATTATCTAACATTCTTTTAACAAGACTAACCCCATATGCTAATGAAATTATAGGTGATTATCAATGTGGATTTAAACGTAACAGATCAACTACAGATCAAAGTTTTCACATTAGACAGACACTTGAAAAAAAGTGGGAATATAATCAAAATGTCCATCAGCTATTCATTGATTTCAAAATAGCATATGATTCGGTCAAAATAGATAAATTATATAATATATTAGTCGAGTTTGGAATACCTAAGAAGCTTGTTAGTATGATAAAAGTATACACCAGTGAAACAGAAAGTAAAATTGGTGTGCGTATTAATGTGCATTATCTCCATTGCTCTTTAATTTTGCCTTAGAATATACTGTTAGGAAGGTAAAAGAAACTAACGAAGGACTAGAATGAAACGGTGTGACTCAGTTGTTAGCATATGCAGATGATATAGACTTATTAGGGGATGATATAAGTACAATAAAAAATAATGCTAAAATATTTTTCAAAACTGCTAAAGAGATAGGTTTGGAAGATAACAAAGAGAAAACTAAATATATGCTTACAGGCCGAAACCAAGTGTTAGGTAATAATCAAAATCTAATTATTGATAACAACTCGTTTGAACCAGTTTCCAAATTCAAATACTTAGGAGTAATATTAACAAGGGAAAATTATATTAAAGAGGAAATAAAAAGTAGGAAATGCATGTTACTTCTCTCTTCATAAACGTTTGTCTTCTCGTTTAATATATAAGAAACTAAAAGTTAAAATATACAAAACAGTAATTTTGCCTGTAGTATTATATGGATGTGAAACTTGGTCCTCCCTTACATTGAAAGAGGAACATAAATTGAGAGTATTTGAAAATAAAATACTTAGGAAAATCTTTGGTTCTAAAAGGGATGAGGAGACAGGTGAGTGGAGAAGGTTACATTATTTAGAACTACATAATTGTATTCATATCCAGATATTATTAGAATGATTAAATCAAGAAGACTTAGGTGGCCAGGCCATGTGGTACGAATGGGAGAGGAAAGAGGAGTTTACAGGATTCTTGTTGGGAAACCTGATGGTAAGAGACCTGTAGGAAGGCCAAGACGAAAATGAAGGGACAACGTTGAGATAGACCTAAAGGAAATCGGTAGGGATGGAAAAGATTATATAGATCATGATCAAGATAGGGACAGATGGAAGGCCTGTGTTGCTGCAGCCATGAACCTTCGGGTTTAAGAAGGCTAGAGAGTTAGTTAGAGTCGTACAGTTTAAAGCGTGATTCTCACCACTTGTCGGATAATGAAATGAATGAGTGCCTACAACTGTACCAAAAGTTAACGTCCACAGCAGACTGGATACAATGCATCAAATGCACAAACTGGTTCCATGAAACTTGTTCACTTTATGCTGATAAATGCTCTGCGTGTGGAAGAATGAAAAAATGGAACACGGGCTGCCAAGAAGAAGTTGTGAGGTGCTAAACTAATATATATTGAGATCGCATGGCTAAAGGCTACTATATTTACATATTGTCGCTACATGGTGATACAGAACTTAGACATCGTACATTTTTATTGTTCCTCAAGAACTATAAAATAATGTAAAGTATATTGAAAATAAATAAAAAGACTGAAATTGTGCACCATCTGTCCCCACCTACCTTTACCCTAAGATTCAATCCAAATTTACAAACCAAATCTGCTGGAGAATACAAAATATCGTGCTGTGATTCGTTACTATGGCTTCTGAACTCTCACAAACTATTCGCGCTGTTTTATGGTGCCTGTACAGGGTTATATTAATATTCAAGGACAGCATAGCGCGACACTGTTTAAACTATCGCCACCTAAGCTATTTACACACACGCACACCTCCGCACGTATACATGGCGATGTGTTAGTTCAAATAGCAGCCCGACTATTTGCTAGTGTAATCCTATTTGCAAGGTATTGTGTATGGAGTGGTGCTTGTATTGATACTCCTTTACTTGGCGCCGAAGCATTGTACACACTAGAATAGTTGTTGCCTTGGTCGCAGCGCAGGTACATAGGTGGATACGTGGGAGATTAACAATAAACAAACGTATTTAGGAGGGGTTCGAGTGGTCTTGACCCCCCGAAAGACTTAAAACTACTAAAATAATGAAAATATATTTGTTTAGCATTTGTTGCATTCTCGAAGGTTATTTATTGCCGACGAACCACATCGCTATTTGTAATAATATGCATAAAATATTAACCACAAACTTTATTTCTCGTTAACTGGATCTTGTTTTAGAAATAATATTATTTTCTTTATCTTTTTGAAATTAATCACCTTTCCAGGGCACTTTTTAATTATACAAATTTTGATTATCTTAACTACACTAATGCTTACAAACTCTTCTATCTCTATTTTTTTACAGTCTTTTTTTTATAAATTCATGTAATATAATCATACAATATTAATTTATATTATTATTGTGAATAGACCTATAAATTATATTAACGTACTATCAAAATTCATTATTATTCTGAAACACATGTTAGGACTCTCCCAAATATATTTATTGATACGTGCCTGATAATGAGAAATGCATGGAATGCCGTAGCTAATTTCTTTTAGTAAACTCGAAGAATGGGCAAATTAGGATATTTTGTTGTTATTGTTCTGAGGATGGGCTGGCTGTTACAGCAAACAGTAGCGGCGATTGGATGTCGAAACTGGTAGGAGGGGCCATTACAGTTTACTTTCTCTTACAAGAGAAGGCCTAGCATTAAGAGGTCATTGTGTGAGGGCAAAAAGTGGGGGACAACTGTCCTCCACGCCCCCTTAATCGCCTACACTGACAGCAAATATGTATTGAAAATACCTTGCTAGGATCAGAACCTGGCTTCATTGATTCTTGCCTCCAAAGAGGAGAACTTAAGAAGAGCGCTTACTTTGCCATCAGTCAAAGCTTTTGAAGTAAGCCCAGGCCTTTTTGCAGTACTACAGCTAGTTATTGATGCTAACCGGAGGGAATTATTTGCACAAAGAGAGCGAAATTCCACCAATCTTCCATCTGGGCCCGAAGGCATTTCGAGTGAACAAAAGGTTGTACTTTCTTCCCTTTGAATTTTGGGCGCCAGGGAAAGTCCCTCTTTGTTTCACGGCGGAAGCGTGAATATTCCGAAGCTCCGCCCCCTTTTAATCCACCACTCCTCAACGGGACAACGATATACTTAATAAGTCTCCGCGGAAGTCCCTTTGATAATAAGATTTCGGAGGAAGAGGCTGTGAATAAGATGCACCGGAGGCGAAAGATGCTTCGAGGATGGAGAAAGAGGCGTTGAAATCCGAGAATGGCGGGGTAGGTTTCAGTGCTTCCGGCGTTGTGCTTTCTCCGGAACCCGGATAACCTGTAAACTCTGCAAATCTTGACAAAGGTGCGCTACCGTCTTCTTTCAAGTTGGGAAACAAAGGATTCTTGGCGGGAAAAAGAGTGGCAAGATCAATGGTGGAAGTTGCCTTGTGATGCGAGTCGAGAAAGCCTGGCTTAGGGAAGATGGTCTGTTCAGCCGTGGAGCCATCCACCCCAAGGATTTGCAACAGGGATGTATTTGAGATATGGAAGACTGAGGTAAAATTATAGGGATTTCGAAAGCGTGATTCATGAAAACCGTTCTCCGTTTCGTTATGTTAACCCCCATATTACAATGACATGCTAGAGATGATGGATATTCCATGAGAAAACGTCAGCGTATTCATAGCATGGAACCGCGGTGATCTAGCTGGAAAAGCGTCTGACTACCACGTGGGAGACCCGCGTTCGATTCCCGAGGTGGATGATCTAAGTTTAAATTTTTTCGGCCTTGTTCCCCCACATGGTTCACGTAGCCTCAATTAAATGGGCACCTGGTGGGGGGGGTAAAGACGGCCGGAGGGTGGTGCTGATCATCACCTCCATCACGGCGGGGATAGATAGAATGTGTAGGCCCCTACCCCCACACCCATTATATATATGCCTGAAGGCATGGTGACAAGCGCACGAGGAACTTTCCCTTATGCATATCATAAGCTCGCTATAATACGAGGGCTGATTGAAAAGTAACGAGATTGCCTATGTTCTTATTAGCGGAAGGAAGATGTGGGAATGTAGTCCTGGTTTTGTGAGCGCCATGTATCGACATGGTAGCCGTAATCGTCAGTGATCTGCCCAGATAGTACAATAATCCGTACGTGTCATCGAGGATGAGCGAAGCATTCCTGTTACAGTATGAGTAGGTATCAAAGAGCGGTTCGTAGCCTTTTACGAGCTATTTTTGCGCGCTAGTGTACGTGTGCCCGGACGAGTCGTGGCCTTTTACGAGCTATTTTTGCGCGTTAGTGTACGTGTGCCCGGACGAGTCGTAGCTTTTTACGGTGTATATTTTTGCGCGTTAGTGTACGTACGAGCAAATCGGACGAGCCGTAGGTTTTTACGGTGTACAATTTTGTAGCCTTTGACGGTGAATGTTAACCTCACTAGCAGTGTTGCCAACTCGTCGTAGCCTTTTACGGTGTATATTTTTGTAGCCTTTGACGGTGAATGTTAACCTCACTAGCAGTGTTGCCAACTCGTCGTAGCCTTCTATGGTGTATATTTTTAAGAGGTCGTAGCTCTTTACGGGTATGTTACCCTCACTAACAGTGTTGCCAACTTGGCAGACGTCCAATCGAGCCTCAGGACCGGAAGTGAACGAGCAAATCGGGCGAATCGTAGCCTTTTACGAGCTGCTTTTTTGAGGCTTTCAAGCCTTCGAATCGAGCCCCGTAGCCCCAGGTGACCGGAAGTGGACGAGCAAAATGGGTGTGTCGTTCTCTTTTGCGCTCTTATTATTTTTGCAATCTATTACGATCTAAACTAACCTAACTCTTTTCTTTTTAAATTCCCCGCTAATCGAGCAGAACCCTGGCTCATCCGTACGAGCTGAAGACTTTTACGCTCTTATTTTATTTTTACAGTTATTTTTTTGCGCATGCGTGTACGTGTGCCTCGAAGCCTGCCATGAGCCTCTGAATTCCACGCCCTGCCGGTCCCGGCACTACCTTCCTGTTACTGCCTTCGTGGTTGTTTCCCCTTTAGATTAAAGGGGTCGAATAACTTCATGTTTTTCCACAACACAAAAAGCGCGAGAAAATAAAAATTCAAGATTGGCCTCTATCGAGGTCCAGGAGCACTTTTTGCAACCTAGAAAACCATAACTGAATGCAAAGAAGTAAAGGATTTTAATGTTGTTTGCTATGCAGGAAATGCTTTTACTGCGTTATCCAGAAGCTAAGTTCGCGAGTCGTTCCGTCGCTCTTCAGGCACGAGAATCGGACGCTCATTGCACCAGCGAGACCTTTCTTAGTGTCGAATCCATAGTTGTTTTGGTATCTAAGATGAATATTGACACTCTTGAAGCTGATTATTTTCAATTTTAGTCCTATAGTCAGGAGGGTGGGAAAAGGGTGAGATATAAAAATAATATCCTCAATGCACATAGGGAGTTTTATTTCCAGCTTCTTTGTTTACATAGCAAAGTACAGTAAAAACTTGACTATTATATGATTTATATAAAAAAAATCCTATTAGCCTGTCTTCCATTACTGGATATTATGCAGGAAAAGAAACACGATGACGATAGGATTTTGCGCCGGGGAGAATGTAGGGTTTTCTATGTACAGTTTGTCGCCGAATTCGATGTCTATGGGTTGCGTTGCATCCTCGCCAAATACAGTCCCCCTGCTTTCAGGATGTGTAAAATCGACCAGTTCCATACCTCTGACTTTCGGTTGGTCGCCGATGTCGGTTACTGTCATGGTTGGATAGTGTAGAGCTCGCGGTAGCGACCAGTACGAAACCTTGACAAACTGAAGTTTGCCCCTGATGTAAAATTGATGGTAGGCTTTGACGAAATTCAGCATGTAGAGTTTGCTGCGAGGATTGAAAGGGGAAGGAAACTCTCGATTCGGGATGCTGTACAACTCGATGACCGTTGTCGATTTCAAATTATCGAGGTTGGTGTTCAATGTGTTGATATTGGTTCGAAGTTCATCCTGGACATCGTCTAGTTTGTTCTGCACGGGTTCCAGATGCTCGGTGATGTAGGTGATGATGTTGTCGTACGAAGGTTTGATCTTGACATCTATACGAAGCGCCTTGAACTGCTCGTTCAGGTCGCGAAGCTGAGTACTGAAACTCGTCAAGGCCGATTCTTGACTAGCTTCCACGCTCCCGATTTGAAGTTTGACATTGGTAACAATCTGCTGCAGGCTTTCTACGAGTCTCAACTTTGAATTTTGCGTTGCGAGATCGTGTACTTGGTTTCTGATTTCAGCAAACAGAGCATTCAGCTGATCGATGTGTTGGTTGGTGGGTAGGGCAGCGATGTTTCCTCGAATTTCAGCAATTTCCTCTTGGAAGTTTTTTATGTCCTCGGATTTGAGTATTCGGTTCACGGTTCGCTTGACACCCTTCAATTCCTGCGATGTTGGTAAAGTGGCCACGGTGCCCTGCAGTGCGGCCAAGGCATTCTTCACGGCTTCGAACTCTGTGGCGTTGGCCACGGTACTCAGGGCATCCTGGAGTCGCGTCATGTCATCCTGCGTGGGCGTGGATTGCTGCAGGATTTCCAACTTGCTCTGTATATCATCGATCAGATGGTGGAAGTGGGAAAGTTCAGTTTCGATGTTCAGCCTTTCCAGCCTGCCAATCTGCTGCTGTACTATGCTTAGGGTTTCGGTGATACCAGGCAATTTCGATTCCAACGCTTCCTGAATATTCGCCAGGCCGGTTTTCATGGTTTCCAAAATGTCCTCGATGTATGAAACGGTGCCTTGGATCTTCCCGAAATCCTCGTATGTTTCGAGCTGGAGCTTATGTTGGTCACTGACTTCCCTATGACTTTGATTTCCTCGTACGACGGAAGGTTGTTGATTGACTCTTCGACGATTTGAAGTTTTTCCCTGATGGTTTTCACCGACTTCTTCAATTCAGCGGATGATTCCAGTGAAACAAAACTATCTCTAAAGCTTGAACAGTTCGTCTCGCAGGTTGGTTATCGCTTCCTTAATGTCCGTCAAACTTTCCAAAGATGCTAAATCGGCATACTTGGTGACTAGGGAATCGAGTTCCGCTTCGATTTTGAGGATAGAATCCACTAGTGTTGTCTGTAGACTCGTGATTTCATCTTGTAGACTCGAGGAAAAAGTATACTGGAGAGTCAGTAAGTTGCTACGAAGTTTCTTCACTCGCTGGTCGTGTTTCAGAATTTCAGTGTTGTCGGGTGGCTCGACGTCCGTGCCGCTACCTCTTGAGTGTCCAAATATATTGTGCGGCATCTCGATGCGCCTCTCTGTTTATTTAGGTAATCTATCACTTTTACCAATCCCCCAAGTAATATAATAGTGTACTGTTTACCAATGACTTTCTCCCCAAATAAATATATCTGAAATTCCGCTTTCTGTCTTCCAGAAAATGGATCCATTGCAAGAGTCAGCCACTTCATCTTCTGTCTCCAAGACGAAAGAGCCCAGAGTCACATGTCCATATTGTTGCATTCTCCAAACCAAATACAATTTCAACCGGCACAAAGCAAGATGTTAACAGCGCCTTCGAAACCCGAGAAAAACTCCCAACGAAAGCAAGCTTTGCGAAAAATGTGGAAAAATCATAAGCATCGTCAAATTTGGCCAAACATCAAAAACTTTGTCGTATGCAAAAACACAAGCTTCCCGACGACGATGCTAACCAAGCACCCTCTGTTCAAAAGAAAATGAAACTCCCGTAGCCTGTATATGACGGGGATACAGAACCCATTTTACCTAAGAGAACAGCTTTCAGGAAGAGATTGGCCGACTACAGCCTGAACAACGGGGATTCGCCCTGTAGCGCAAGTATATTCCTGGAGGATAAGAAGGAGGAAGTGATAAAAATTTTCAACGCAATTCTCGATAGGGGTCCTTTTAAAGTCAGTCTGATATTAGGTTCTGAATTTTCCAAACAACCGGGGGACATTCATGTGTTCTTCCATAGAACCCAGCAGCAACACGTACTGGAAATCGACAGGCCGGTGATTGGCGATCGTTACGATGGGTTGACGGGGGAGCTTCTTCGGAAACAAGAAGACTTCCAAGGGAAGGGTTCCGGGTGGAGTGTCTGCAACACAACGGACACGCTAGATATTTTCGTAAGCAAATATACACCATTTTCCGGCTCAAAGTACGAGAAGCTCCCAGAAGTGATTGAAAACAAAAAAGCAGTTTTGAACATCAAGAACAACGATACACAAAGTTTCAAATGGTGCATCCTTGCCCATTTGCATCCAGCGAAAAGAAACCCGTGCAGTGTGTCGAGCTATAAGCGGTATTCAGAAGAATTGAACCCATACTTCTGGGACATCGAGTTCCCTGTCGAGCTTCTCGAATTTTGCAATTTCGTGAAGCTCGACAGGGAACTCGATGTCCCGGAAGTATGGGTTCAATTATTCTGAATACCGCTTATATTAATCGCACTCACTGGATTAGACTATGTAATTAAGCATGCATGGACACACAAGATATTTTGGCATTTTTTACTTCTTTATTTTTTTAATCTTTCTTGCTCTCCGTCTTTCTTACGTATCTATTTCTTTTCTCTCGCATTGTCCATCACTTTTTTCACCCTCTAGGTTTTTAACTTCTTTTTATTGTGCTCCTTTTCTGTCTTGTTGATTTCCATTCCCTTTTCTCTCTTTCTCTGTTGATTGAATTAGCAATTTGACGTCGCTTTTCTTTTAATTTTGGCTAATCGCGACGATGAGGATGAGTGATGGTATTAATGAAGGGACGCTTACAAAATGTTCCAAGTCCAGACCGGGATTCGAACCCAGGACGATTAGAGTCGTAGCTCGCTGACGCAGTGGATTCCAAAACTAGGGGGGCAAAGTGCCAAAACTGGAGGGGGGAAAAGACAGTTTACTTTTCCCTCGTAGCATACTGAGGGGGCAAAAGTAGCAAAACGTTGGGGGCAATTGCCCTCCTCCCCCCCTAATCGCCGCCACTGATTGCTTTGCTAACCACACTGCCATGGAGGTCGGCTCTCGTTCTATGTGTCTGGCTTCTTTCATCTCTCTTCAAGGGGTCTCGGGTTCGATACCCGGTGGAGGCACATAGTGGTTCGGATCCCACTTTTAACTATAGATCCAGTCCCGATTAGCCTTACTGTGCACAAAGTGGACTTAAAACACCAAATCAACCAACCAACTAACCAATCTTTCATCTCTCCTTTTTCGTGATCTTAAAAGTCTTATGATGTCAGGCAAATATACCATCACTTAAGGTAGCAACTTCTCCACGTAGAAAATTTTCTGCTACCACCCATGTCCATCATTAATATCATGATTACCTAATTTGTTCGACAAATTAACTAAACTAACTAAAATACAACTAATATAGTGTTTCTTGCAACTGCTGGATATATCTGTCCGCTACAATAAAAGAGATGAAGTAATAGCATAGAGGCTATTTTCATTTAATAGATGACCTCATTAACTAAACAATCGACGTGCAAAATATCGGTGCATACGCGGAAAATAGAAACAGGCATTATTAAATTAGGCCATAGAGGCATATACAAAAAGAGAGGAAAACCAGTCTCCTAGGCCATGTGAATTCCATTAAAACTTATATGAACTTTGAAAATTTCATACTGAACACCATTTAGTATGTAAATATTCAACGCTGTATAAATTAATGTTTGTTTCTCTTTTTTAAAAAGCTGATAGTTTTATAAAATAAACCGAAAGGAACGTGATTGTTGTCTGAAATAAATAGAGATTATCCGGAAGGTATTTCTAAAAGATTTCAAGCATATGTATCCATAGTAGATTGCATATTGTGAAATGTAGCCCCCCCCCCCCCCGATGGCCCAGTGGTAGCGTAGTCGCCTTGTAATCAAGGGGTCTAGGGTTGTTGTTGAATTGTTGTTTTAAGTGCACTTTTTGCATTTAGGCTAATAGGGACTGAACCTACAGTTTAAAGTTAGATCAGAACCATTATGTGCCTCCACCGGGGATCGAACCCTTGATTACAAGGCGAGGACGCTACCACTGCGCCATTCGGGATGCCAAGGGTTCCATGGTTTGATTCCTGGTGGAGACACATATTGGTTAGGATCCCACTTTAAACTGTAGGCCCAATCCCGATTAGCCTTACTGTGCATAAAGTGGACTTATAGCACCAACTGAATCAATCAATAGTGAAATGTAGTTTTAGAATATATTTAGATAATGTTATTTCTTGTTCAAATGTACACCCAACGGCGAAAGAAACACTAGGCGAATTGTCCACCACCATTTTCATTCGGTCTGTATTACACATTGTGATGAGAATGAATTGAAATAATGAGTTCAATAAGCAGAGAACAATGCCTGCTTCGAACCAACATAGTTTCATTCCTTAAAACAACACAGGATGTAGAATATAGAAGTAATGAAAATAGCGGCTGGACAATTTGCCTACCATTATCTTTGCCGTTGACTGTACCTAAAATAGATATCAATCATATTAGAATTTAGGGATTGATAAAAACCGAGTCCTAGAATCCTTAACCGACATTAGGGTACCAGGTTCCTGATCTGAAAGTCGTTTACCCAGGTCCATTATTAATTGGGATCCGGATTTAACCATCTCTAAATAACATTCATTACAAAATTGTGTTATCCATCTTAAACAACACAATATTTCTGTCGCTCATTGCTTAACAGTTTATCTTGAAAGTCAACCAATAAGGCAAGATAATGAAGAGAGCTACTGCTTTACTGAAACGTAACTTGAAACTTAAATGATATGTACACTTTATTGTTAAACGAAATTTCTGATATCCAAACTTGTTATTATTATTATTCTAGTCTTGATAAAACGCAAGCATTTGGTTAGAATACCGGTTGAAGAATGACCGTTTCTTTTTATTGATACTTGATTTGTACCATTGATTAGTCAATGATGCTTATGTAAGCAATTGGCGGAAAGAAGGTACTTGAGGGCAAGAGCCCCCTTCCCTCAAATCTTCATCAGAAAGCGATCGATAATCGTAAGATGATTTACAATGTCAAATTGAAGCAGGGTTTTGTTCCCAGAAAGATAACTATTTTAAATGTAAAAGTACCTTGGTTTCCTTTCATTGAAAAATACTGCATATGTCCATGGTCTTAGTGATAACGGAACTGCGCGGAGGGAGAGGGGTCTCCTCTCAAGGAGAACTAGAACTGACAATACAGTAACGAAATTATACCAATATACCATGTGATCTACGGGTGACATAGGATTGATTGATTGATTGAGTTAGTGTTTTAAGTCCACTTTATGTATAGTAAGGCAAATCGGAACTGGACATACAGTTTAAAGTGGGATCCGAACAACTATGTGCCTCCACTGTGTATCGAACCCGGGTTCCCCTAGATTACAAGGCAGGGGCGACGTAGGGCACCAACAATTGAATACACATAATTATAATGACTACTACACGTTATATAAGTTGTACACTCTTGTTCCAATTATCTCTGTAGAAGGCGAACGAAAATAAGTATCCGCGCAAGTAGTGACGCGAGACGGCACGAACACGTGAGAGGAACGGGATTGCGTGGAGGGGGAAAGCGACTACAATTATCACCCTTCTCAGCAGCGTGTACTGCTTCGCTGTGCGCACTCGATTACCCCCTCCCCTTTTCTGGCGCTAAGCGCGGTTTTGCTCCAGAGATTATTGGGACACAGTATAGATTTTAAAAGGAAAATAAATTTCAATTGCTTAAATCGTTTTTTAGACAGTAGATAAGTAGACACTTTAATTTGCTAAATCTTTTTTTTTCATTCTACAGTTTGCTTCTAAACTCTTATTTCAGAAGTATACTCTGTATAGTGTATGCTGATTGAAATGTAGGTTTGCAAGCAACGACGCTAAAGATTTTGTATTTACGGATGCGTGTCTGGCTTCAATCCACGAGGACTACCAGTGGCATCGAAACTTGTCATGTCTCCCATCAGGATGACGAAATATAACTGGCCTGGCC
This sequence comes from Lepisma saccharinum, assembly GCF_977018435.1. Lineage (NCBI taxonomy): Eukaryota > Metazoa > Arthropoda > Insecta > Zygentoma > Lepismatidae > Lepisma > Lepisma saccharinum. Next base: position 193,973,277 of record NC_139229.1, on the reverse strand, counting down.
GCGACTCTCCATCACTCAGAGCTTCCACAACAGCTGTCGGGAGAGGGAGGCAACCGGAGCCAAGAACTCTCCACGGCCCTTGTGCGAGGGACGAGGGCTGCCCACTTCCCCCTGAAGAGCATTCGCACTGTGTTAATCATTGCCGGCTTCATGTCAACTGACACAACCTGTGCTCCGGTTGAAGCACTGCTTTGCTCAATTCTTATTCCCCCAAGCGTAGGGTCCTCCGAGCTGGTGTATGGTGGTACTCGTGAACCCTGTCTCTGCGTATGGTTGGTTGGAAATATTTACTTCATAAAGCTTAAAGGGAAGACACTGTTGGCGAAATCTGAGACTAGCTTAGTAAATGAGACCCTGGTGGTTTTAAAGCTGTCGCCCTGTAACCAAGTAGATCCAGGATCGTTTCTCATTGGAGGTTCGTTGCACTTTACCTCGAATCCCATTTGAAACTGTAGCTCCTGTCACGATTCGCCTCTCGTCGTTGCTTTCTAATTAACGGGTTCTGGTTCGAAACCCGGCTAAGGTGTATGTATCTCCGGAGCAAGGCTGCGCATAGCGGCAGAGAAAGGGTGGCAGGGTGGGCAGAGCGAAGCAGTACACGCTGCTCGAAGACTTGTAACAGCAGTCGCTTTCTCCCCTCTACGCAATCCCATTCCCTTTCACGTGTTCATTGGTGGAGCCGTCTCGCGTCACTACTTGCGCAGACTTGTATTTGTTCGCTTGCTCCAGAGATAGCCTGGACAGGGTATAGTAGCTCGGAGCCAACTTTAAACTGTAGGTCCAGTCCGTCTTAGCTTTTCTGTGCATCAAGTGAATTTTAAAACAAACTCAAACGAACAAACTATAAGTCTCTCTTGAGTGAAAAAAAGTAAAAGTAAATGTTGGCAATGTTTTGTCCAGTAACACCAAGACCAAGAATCATGATGTGTGTCATGACGGGAACGAGTGTGCAGATTTCAGTTGGAGTACGTCGAGTAGACGAAACCTAGGATTTTAGTTATGGCTAAAAATACTGATTTTACTGACTTTCACGCAAAGGTAACACCGTAGCAAACACGCATCGTTAACGTTCTATTTTTATTGTTTCACGTTGTTTTCTACATATTGTGTTAGTCGTGACGATGAGGATTAATAATGAGATCAACATACACTCATGTCTTACACAGGATTCGAACCTAGGACCTCTGGTTTCATAGCGCTTCACAATTCCCACTTCGCCAAAGAGACCAAGCAATAAGTTTTGAGACGGAAAGTTTCTCAAAGTGTGTTTTAGGTATCCCTCTATGTACTTTTCGGAACTGGATATACAGTTTAAACCCGTATCCTTAGACAACAAGCACTTAACTCAAACTACATGGCAATACATATCTGATCTTACAAGATATGTTGTGTTGGAGTTTTCGCAAATTTTATGAAGTAAAATTGTCGAGTGTGATTGTAATCGTAATATAGAGTGATTATCCGATTTTAATGGCTGTTATCTAATATTGCTACTACAGTACATGCCACTTCTTGTGTACACAAACACATGTGATCAGAATCAGCGAAATCAAAGATATTTTATGTTGTGAAAGTTGCATATTCAAGATGAGGACGAATAATGATATTTCCATAAGAAATATGCACAGAATTTTAAGATGCTGCATAGCACTTGTTCATAGACTTGTTTGGGAAATAAAGGTTATAAAAAATATTTGTTCAAATCTACAAAACCACTAACTGCGAAAAATAACGAGCATATTGGCCTCAATAATATTCCAGCTGTAGGTAAACGAAGAGGAGGCGGTGATTATTAGACCATCAGGACAGTTGGGTATGGCAATTGGCTGTTTAGTTTTTGTCGATTCAACATGAGCGGATTATGTTAATGAAAGCTTTGAAGAATGGTATGGGTAAATTGGACTGTAATGGAGATTTCAGATTCACGTTACACGCGACACAAGTTGCTTGGGAATGAATCAATCAAGAGCATCGTTTCACATCGTAACGGCATGACAGGTTCGCGTTCGGTTCGTGAAATCCTCAAGCGACACTTGTCGCTTCCGTATGAAATCTCCCTAAGGGGACCTTAAATCTAGAAGTGTAATGATAATATTAAAATGGGCTCAAGATAATTCACACAAGGGATATTACTTGCTCAGAACAGGATATGGTAACAGCTAAAAACAAACTAAAACTAAAACAGACCCTGTGGCTAAGCAGCCCATTGATGGGCAAGGCTTAAAAATGGCCCTTTCTTGAGTCGGGTTGTATCTACAGGGTGTTTCCGGGCTGATGATACAAACTTTCAGGGATGATGGAGAGGGGGACATGAATCAATTTGAGATATGGAACCCTGGTCCGGAAACGACTTAGTCGAAAGTTATAACCAAAAATCGGCTTATGAAGATGTAATACTTTTATTACCTGCACAAGTTTCACAAGCTGCTACATTCACAACAGTTGTTCAAAGTGGCGTCCCCTTGTTTCGATGCAGGCATGACATCGTCGCACAAAGTTCTAACGTACCCGTTGGAACAACTCCGGGTTCGTTCGAACAATGTCACAGGCAGCGAGAATTCTTGCCAGGAGATCCTCTTCAGTGTACTACAGGTGTCTTGCACACAAGACTTTTCACATGATCCCACAAGAAGAAACCAAGCGGGGAAGATCAGGTGACCGAGCTGGCCACGGAACAGCTTGTGAAACTTGTGCAGGTAATAAAAGTATTACATCTTCATACACCGATTATCGCTTATAACTTTCGACTAAGTCGTTTCCGGACCAGGGTTCCATATCTCAAATTGATACATGTGCCCCTCTCCATCATCCCGGAAAGTTTGTATCATCAGCCCGGAAACACCCTGTATAGTTAACGCATCGAATCCCATTACTGGTTTTTCAGATCAGATTCCGCTATATCTTCAAATTGCTTCCCAGTTGTCCTCACGATGCTGCGTCATCACAAAAATTATAGTTCTTGCTCCTCTTACATAAGGTAAGAACGCCAACGATTTAGCTATAGCCTAAGTTCAATATTGAATTGTTACAAAAATTAAATTTCGACTTTGGTTATTCAATATAATTATATATTTTTATGTTAATGCATCCCAATACAGTTATTAAAATGTGAGAAACTGCCTTCAATTGAAACTGAAAATGCAAAACGAGCTGCAGTTACACAATCGTGAAGGAAGTTTTTATTATTTTAAATCGAACAATGAAGTGACGCAAGAGGTCAACGGTTTAAGGTATATAATGGCAGAAATATCCCGGGGCGACCTGCCAGAAATATAGTCTTTTACGAGATAACAATGCATGGAATTATCACCCTTCTGCTACTCCGCGGGACACATGAAACCGGAGATCCTTGGGCGAAAGTCGAACGGAATTTTCGATCTGAGGTTCAACGGAACGTGACCTAACACATCTGTACGAAAATCGCGAAGGTGGGAACCGGATCCAATTTGGAAGTGAGGAGAATATTAATAGGTCACGATAGGCCGGAGAATCAACGGTATTTCGGGAAACGGAGGTCGCATTGATATTCAACGTTTTCCGGCTCCGGAGATATTGCCAGGAGTGCTTCCGTGTCTTCTGCTTACGATATGCTCTGCTGTATATATTCATTGATTCCGCGGGCAGAAATCCTGATGACGGTGGGTGGTTGCGGTGCTTGGCAGAAGAGAAAGGATTAGAAAGGATTCTTCGCGAGAAGAACGATTCATGACTTGGTCGTTTGGCATCAAATTCCTTGATCCTCGTGGGTCAACTTCACCTCACGACTCAACTTTGTTATCATCGTGGTAGCGTCTTCGCCTTGCAATCAAGGTGTCCCGGGTTCGACACCTGGTGGAGGCACATAGTGGTTCGGATCCCACTTCAAACTCTAGGTCTAATCCCGATTAGCCTTACTGTGCATAAAGTGGACTTAAAACACCAACTCAATCAATTCTTTTTATCGCAGCTTGCCTTCCTCATCACCTCACAGCTCGATCACACCTCACGGCTCAACTGCATCCTCATCCTCACAAACTTATTTTCACGAACCTCTCCCGTACTGCTCAACTACACCCTCATCCTTAGCTTCATTATAATTCTTACACGCCTCATTCCCCAAGTCAACCACACCCTTACGGTTAAACTTCGCCCTTACCCTCACAAGCCACACCTCACAAACAGACCTCACCCTCACTGCTCAACTACACCCTCATCCTCACAAATCTTTCTGGGAAGTAAGAGTGAAGTCTAACGTCATGAGGATTGCCTTCCAGAGATTCGTTACGTCTATATGTAGTATGTGCTTATTCCATGTCGTCGTCGAGCACAAAGGTGAAATCAAGTTGTCCTTACGCTATTGTTGACTTTTTTGTGCCAATATGTCAACAATGATGGAAAGAAGGAAAGTGAAACAAAGGAAAGCACCGCTGTCATTGACTGATTGATTGGGTTGGTGCTTTAAGCCAACTTTATGCATAGTAAGGCTAATCGGGCATAGACCTACAGTTTAAAGTGGGATCCGAACCACTATGTGCCTCCACCGGGTATCGAACACGGATCCCCTTGATTACAAGGCGACGACGCTACTACTGCGCCATCGGGGAGGCCCTCGCTCTCATCGAGAGTAACATCCCGGTATTTGCATGAAATTGCGGAGATGCGAATACGACCCACGCCAACTTATCCTTTGACTTAACACGTTCAGTGGAAGTTAGTCGTGTAAACACGTTTGTACGTGTGAAATCGACAGAATTAAATTGAATTAATTCAACTGTTGTTTTAAGTCTACTTTATGCACACATAGACTAATCGGAACTGGGCCTACAGTTTAAAGAGGAATCTAGAAGAAAACGCATTAAATGATACGATCACGGGTAGACGTGAATTTCGATTCGTATATAAAGGAATACAGAAAAGTGTGCTTGGAAAACGATTAATGAACCGCCCGTTTATTAAGACAGGCAAACTCAAATGCACAAGAAACTTGGAGCATTGTGTGACATGGACTACATATATTATGTTCATTGTAGAACATAAGTAATACTTGAAGAGAGACAATATGTCGTAGATATTCAACGTAATGGAATATCCTTGAAGAGCATGTATAGAGACAAAACATAATGTCATTTTTTATCAAAGCATTTTAACTAGTTTTTCATGGTTATAACCCACTGCTTTAATCCTTCGCAAACGGAGATCATTGGATGTCTGCGTATGAGTGTGGGGTCAGTGTGGGGATGTAATTTTAATGCTCACTTGTCTGTCTGTCTGTCTGTCTGTGTAATTTTATCTTATTGTACTTTTGGACATTTTATGATGCTTTTCTCTTCCTTTCTCTAAGTTAACCAGGACGATGAAAACGAAGGAAGAACTTATAACTGGTGTTTCACTCGGGGCGGAACCCTGTATTTCGGTCTTAACTCGGACACTAATAAAGATATTGCAACAAAATTTGGAGTATATTTACCTCCGTTCATGCCAAGTCGGGTGACATCATAAGAAGTTCTGGAAATGGCCACCTTTGGCGTCCACGCAGCAAAACATCGCGCGACCTGGAGTAGCAACGGCGCCGATCGGTCGCGCCCGTTTGTCAGCTTTCCCCGTTTGCCGCCGGTGTGTCGCGCAGTCTAGCCCCTGTTTGACCTTGCAGACTCGCCTCGGCTGGTCTCAGTTGCTGCTGCGCGTTTGGCCATCCCAGCAGTGACACCTGAAGTACTGAGACGGACTTTCCACAACATAGAACGCCGCGTCCAATGATGCCTGAACGCCAATGCTAGCCATTTCCAACACTTGTTATGATGTCACCCGACTTCGCATGAACGGAGGTAAGTTCACTCCAACTTTCGTTGCAAAATCTTTATTAGTGTTCGAGTTATGAACGAAATACAGGGTTCCGCCCCGAGTGAAACACCCTGTATAAAGGAGGATGGAACAAAGAAAATGACACACGCGTGCCTTGTTCAAGAATCAAACCTGATCTCATAGATCGCTAAGGTAAGAGATCATTAAACTCCCAAAAGGCATGGAGCTACGTCCCAGATTGTACTTACATGACGAGCTGCCACGAGTGGACTGGTTTCTTTTCTTCTTTAATGGTAGATATTTTAGATTATTGTTGTCAATAATGGCTAGACGGGCAGGTTGATTGAGCTGATTTATGATGCGTTGAGCTGCTACGTGGTAGGTCCATCAGTCCGGCAAAGTTTATCTTCATAGCTCTGGTAAATATAGCGATACCGAGAGAGCGGAAATATGCAGCGCTTAAGGTACTTTTCTCCAGATTTCTAATTAGTACACTAAAGTTTCTTATTTTCTTATTGGCGCGCAAGTGACGTCAAATCCAAGGTTTAGTTTCACGTGAGGTTGTGAATGATTGAAGGATTATTCATGATTCTTGAAATTCTGACTGTGCTATGGCACCTACAAAAGCGGTGTAATTTGGCAAATCATTCGAGAGGCGCTGAAACTATTCCGACAACAACGGTTTGGCGATTCGTGCACTAAACGTTCTGCCACAGAAGCTGACTTTCTTATATTGAACCTTTTATTCGGATCATTATGTACACGACTTGAGATATTTGATAGCTTCACTCTGAATCTCCGGAGGATGCGAACGAGTCTCTGCGCGAGTAGTGACCAGAGAGAGCTCGATTAATGAACGCCTGAGAGGGGAAGTGAGTGCATGGAGGGGAAACGCGGATTCAGCTACCATCCGTTTTCAGAAGCGCGTATTGCTTTGCTTCGCCAAATCGCTTTCTCACCTTCTTTGCAGTTATGCGCGGATTACTCCACCGATTCCAAAGAGGAAGTGTATATGCACGACTTACTTTTAGGCCCTTCGGATGTATAGTTACATCTTTAGATACACACACACATACATATATTTTCACACCATGCAGCTGGTCGTTGTGAAGTAAACTTTCCATGGTATTTATCAGTTACAACAGAAAATGGTGATGCTACATTCACAGAAGGCTACTGACGATTTATTCTTGCCAACTTTTCCTTTCGTCTTCTACATTAACCTAACGTTACAGAACGTGACGTAATGAAAATCAACTAACCCAACACTGTATACAACGATAGTGAGAACCGTCAACTTATACCCTGTCCCAGCTAACTGTAGAGCAGGGTCATGGCATGTACGGACGTACGGTCCAGACCTTAGCCCGTACGCTAAATGCACGGCTTGTCAAAATTTGCTGTTGCAGTTTTATCCCTAATATTTCCCTAAGAAATTCTAAATCCAATCGAACGGACCTGGAGACAAATATACGGTCCATTTGCAATGTGCGTTCGGTATTATCCTTTTCAAAAGTTTGCAACGCTTACAGATTTCCTCGAGGAAATCGGGTAACTCCCGTCGCTCATTACACAATCTCGTTTCTCTCACTGTTCATTGGTAGAGCCGTCTTGCGTCACTAATTGCGCAGAGACTTGTTCTCGTTCACCTGGTCTACAGTTAGCTGGTACGGAGTTTACATTTACCTGACGGAAAAAGGGAAAAAATGTCACGGAACAGAGAAAATGTTGATGTGTCAACGTTAGCGCTAATAACATTTCCGGAGTGACAACTATGAAAATGGCGTCACTGGTAGTTTTCGTTTCCGGTGACGAACCAAGCTCGATGGAGTGGTGACAGGCGCCTCGTTCGATGAGGTCGTATGCGCGAAAATCAACGAAGCCTGACACATCACACGGACGTCCAATTAGCAACTCATTATATGTTCACTCAACCGGCTTCATGTAAATACCTGCTAATGATCACGGCAGCCTTTTCGATTATTGGATTCTTTGCCAAGGGCAACGCCAAACGCAGCGGCTGCGGCAACAGGAAATCATCAAATGATATTCCGTTTACATTGCCGTCATTTACCTAATGCCTTGCCTCTCTCCAAACACATGCATATATAGCGCGTCTCTGTAACTTCGCAACGTGCTAATATTGTCCACGTGAAGCATAATAAACACAATTTCCTCATTGTGTCTGCACAAAAGAGCTTGTGGCAAGTGGATGATGCGATTCTTCAACTTACTTTCAGTTGGAAATGGATGGGTAGCGATGGCCGCATGGCTGATATAGTCAGTCTAGAATTTACCTCTAAACCGGCATTGTGAGGAAAATTCGAGGGCTACACGAATAACTAAAATTATAATGTTGCCAAGTACGATATACGAGGGCAAATCGAAAAGTCTTTGCCCCTATTTTTTTTCAGCTGAAATATTAGTGTGGTTGATAAATCGAGATATAGAGGGCCATTTTTCTTGTAGTGGCAACACTGTTGGTATACACTTGTCAGTTGTAGCTGGGACAAAAGACGATCGAGTCCACACCACACAACAGTACTATCCAGCACCAAACAGCTACACACGATCTGTAGTACAAGACTAAACAAGACCTGATCGTCTTTTCTCCCAGCGACAACTGACAAGCGTATACCAACAGTGTTGCTCCCCGTGATTTTCACATGTTCGGTCCAGCCCACTGAAGAAGATCCTGGCAGGACAGAGGTTCATTTGCGACTACGAAGTGAAGACCGCTGTCCAGCGGTGATTCCATGATCAACCGGCTGAATTCTACAACAGCGGCATCTCCAAACTAGTGCTGCGATGGGACAAATGCCTGAATCGGTGTGGTGACTATGTGGGAAAATAGGGCAAGGTACATAGAACAATTCCTATATTTTGATTTCCCTGGCATGTTTATTATTGAGGCCGAAAAAAATTAATGCAAGACTTTTCGATTCGCCCTCGTATAACATGTTACGTTCCTAGCAACTTTCCTCACCCTTTACTCCTATAGTCGGGAGCATGGAGTCTCTAAGGGTCTACACTGAAACCTATCTTCAGGGTAGGTGCAGAACAAATCCAACCAACGTCGTGAAGTTTTAATGAAAAGTTTATTTACTGCTTGAGTATTTACAGCCAGTGGTTAGGTAACTCGCAACTGGAACTTGGAGATTAATGGTTAATAGATAATTTCGAACTTACTAGAAAGGTCAAACTAGGGTGGCCCAAACCTAGGTTTTACAGAAGAGCGGCATACACCTATTCACTTCTTCCTAAATTGGAACTTATATCCCATTCGGCTAACCTAGGTTTTACAGAAGAGCGGCATACACCTATTCACTTCTTCCTAGATTAGACCGTTCCTATTTGGCCAGTCTAGGTTTTACAGAAGAGCGGCTTGCACCTATTCACTTCTTCCTAGATTAGACCGTTCCTATTTGGCCAGTCTAGGTCTTTAAAGAAGAGCGGCTTGCACCTATTCACTTCTACCTAGACTGACACCAGAACAGACCCCCTCACGGACCAAATTCCTTCGTATTTATACCCAAAATTCCAGCCTCGAACACCTGTCTTTAGGTAATTTCTTATTACAATACTCTAAATTACAACAGAAAGATATTTGAGAAATACATAGTTTGGCAATTAATAATTTACAAAGAAAGTTTACATATTCATTTGAGTTAACAATTATTTCTTTAACGTTGATAAAATCTTACATTTTGGAAATATACAAATTTAAATGTTCCGCCATTATTTAATTACAATTAGGTTAGTTCATCAAACATGGATAATCTTTGATTGGCAAATCTATATTTACATCATAATAAATGCTCGTTGTCTTAAGCGAGCTGTCTTCATTAGATAGTTACAGAAAGGTGAATACATTAGTTCAACAACGCCTTGATTGGCGCGTTCATATTTGCGTCACAACATGTAGTATCACGGACATTAACAATGACTTGAGGTAACACTATATCAATTTTTCTTTTTACCACGGCATTGCAAAGTTACAAAATAAGTAAGGACGTAACAAACATCAGCGATGAAACTAGAAAAAAATGACCATCTGCCATTCAACGAAAATTCGCTTGGCAAATATTGGCCCTTGAATGGCAGCTTGCGACCGGAATAAAATTTAATGTAGGAGTTCAATGAATGCACGAACGTACATGGTATTTTTTTAAACGGAAAGGAGGCAGGGTGGCACCTATCTCTTACTTCACTAACAGATTAATAACAAAACAGAAATAGTTGTAAAGATATAGACAATGATATTTGTAACTACAGACACGTAAGTGAAGTTATATATATTTTCAGTTGCAAGACGATGTAATATTAGTACTTCCGAGAGCGTGGACATACTGGTTCGGATTCCACTTTAAATTGTAGGTCCAGTCCCGATCAGACTGTCCATGCAAAAAAAAACCCTCAAGGATATTAGTACCATACTGTGTTAGAAGTTCGAGCAACTTGTTTGGAAAATTTTATTTTGTTCAATACGTGTTTTGAAGTGAGAAATCCTGGATTCGATTCCTGGTCGAAAGATTGAAACATTTTGTGATTGTTCCCCAAGATCAACAATTCATCTTCACAGGGAGAGATACATAAGTACATGTTACAAATAAGTTTAATGAACATTTGGAAGTAAGTCCGAAAATCTCTTTGCGGTTGTGGCTCACCTAGAAAAATAATACCCATAATAAATAATAGTTTGTTTTGCTAGCAGTGCTATTCACATAAGTTCATTACAGGATAAAAGAACGGTTGTTCCTGTACAACATGAATATTAGTGATTAATCACGATTGCTGTGTTAGTTTCCAATTACCGCTAGTGAGAAGTTGAGTCTTCGCCTGTGGTAATTGTTGAGAACGACAATGATGGATGCCCTCTCAGAAGTTGCGTTTTCAAAACAACGGAATATCTCACCGACGACTAATCGGGAATAATCGGCAGGGATGCGACCACCGCTCAGCCTCCCATGTCTATCTCCCGCGATCATCCATCAATTTATCGGGGCTTCCTTGTCTCTTCTTCCACCCTCCTCTCCCGCCGCCCGCTCTTCGCAAACTGTTCCGGGCCGTCAGCTGCGGCCTCCGAAATACAATTCTAGTAATGGCGATGCTCAGGTGTGCCGCTCGCTTCACTTAGGAGTTAAAGCCGTCTTTTGTGCGCGGCTGCACGGAGGGGTCCGCTCGTGGAGAAAATGGTTCGGTAGGAAGAACAAATTGCATTACGTCGTGTCGTTGTGGTTGAACGATGTTTCGTCATAAGAGGGTGAATAATCGCGGATGAATGTTGAAAAATATTTCGGCGTTAATTGTTATTTCTACTATAGTCTTTACATGGAAGCAGTAATTCATGCACACAATTAAACAGAGAATGTATGTGTAAAGTAAGGAGTAAAGAGGAGGAATGAAGTGATAATTGTAGGCGCGTCAGCACGTAGGCGTCACATTACATGGGGGCATGTTCATTACATAACTAAAATGAACATGTGTCTGAGGACTATGATCTCCTTAGTCAGGACAAAAGCTGAAGCTGTAGAGGCGAACTGAGCACTCATAAAGACAAAGCACAGGACAGCACACAATCCTACAGAGGATTATACTGGTCGTAGGTCCAGAGGTCGTATCCCATACAGCACAACATGGTTTCAGATATATTATGGATACGTAACTCGTGAAACATTGTAACATTGCAGCAACATTGCGAAACATTACTGTGATGTTTCAGGTATGTTTCAGCAATGTAAAAATGTCAGAGAATCTAACATAACATTCGTAATGTTACAGAAACGTGTCAGTGAAACATTACAGAAACTTGTCAATGTAACATTGCAGAAGCATGTCAGGGGAACATTACAGATACATTTCCGTAAGGTTTTGTGATATTTCAGTTACATTACAGTGATATTATTTCACATGCAGCATTCAGCAATGTAAAAATGTCCGCGAATATAACATAACATTCGTAATGTTACAGAAACATGTCAGTATAACATTACAGATACATTTCCGTAAGATTTTGTGATATTTCAGATATATTACAGTGATATTACTTTATATTACGGTTATATTGAATGGAATCAGTATACTGTAGTCATGAGTGGCATATTTAAGGGAACTTATTGGGGTTAAGCCCCTTCATTTCAATATTAATTTGTAAATCATTTCCTGAAAATAAAATTCACAATGTTTGAAACCTAATTAGGAATGATATTTAACTATATTTATTTTACCTCTCCTCAAATGACCACATACTCTGTCTCAGTTATCTCTGGAGTAAGGTAGCGCATAGCGTCAGAGAAGGGGAGAAACTCGAATGGGCAGAGAAAAGCAGTATACTCTGCTCGAAGGCGGTAACTGCAGTCGCATATCTCCCCATCCACGCAATCCCGTGTCTATTGGTGGAGCCGTCTCGCTTCACAACTTGCGCAGAGGCTTGTTTTCGTTCACTTGCTACAGAGATAATTGGGATAGCGTATAGGTGTAAAACCTCGTTGCCATGCAAAAATGCAGTTTATCGGAGTGTACTATGTGGGTGTGAGGTAGACTTTTGGGTCCTTAAGGGGAAGTCACCTTACACCCTGGAGAAAAGGGGAAAAGCCGGGTTAACGTATAAGAATTCTATAGGGAAATTATTATGTCCTAATATTTATGACATAAGCATAAAAACATGTCAAGTTTGGAACTTCATAAATAAGTATATTCAAACTTATAACAAGGTGGATTACATTATTAAAACTTAAAATCATACATCAAGACACATCAACAAGGTGCATCATGGTTACTCTGCATGGTTATATCAGAAATTGATACTAAACAAGGAATTTTTTTGCGAGCTCGGACGTTATAGAAAGCTTTCGATAGCTCCAAATAATTCCCTGCATATTCTCAAATACACCATTCTACCGTGCGTTCATTTCGATCTTCAGCCGAGAGATCGGAAGAAGCGTGGCGGGCGGCGCTGACGGAAATGCCGACATTTGCGGCCTAAAATGCCCGCTTATTTTTATGGACATATGCAGACATTTATATAAATATTGCAAAACGAGCACTAACCTGTGTTATAAGAGTACGGTTTTAATTTTAGTAGCTTAGTGGCTGTATGTGCTGATGATTTTGACACGCCCATCTCTTGTGAAACACGGCGTAGAGGTTTGTTTGGAGAACGTTCTAACGCTGCACCAATTTCATCGAGTTTTGCTTCGGTTAGAATCCGTCGTTTTTGCTTAGGTTAGAATCCGTCGTTTTTGCTTAGGTGTTTTAAAATTTAACGATCCAGTTTCTCATAATTTAAGGGCAAGATGTCTAACCGTACCTCTATGTGGAGGTGAAACGCCTGGGAATTTCTGTACAAATTGCCTACACACGTCTCGATACGAGTCTGTTTTCACGTAAGTGTCATACATAAGAATTGTTTGTTCTAACGTGAACCTTGCGGCTGGCATTCCAATCGTCTCACTGACACAACACACATACACACTGCAATAACACAAACAAGTAACGGCAAGTAACCAAGAATAACACTCTTGCGCACAGTACGAAATTAATACGCTCTTGGTTTACATCTCTGCTCGCCACTATATTCACAGCTCTGTCTTCATCTAGTAGCGAAGGAACAAAAAACTCGAGCTCGGAGATTTCGGATTGCAAGGAAGCTCACGAAAACCATTGACTTTTAACGGTTTCGTCTGCATCGTAATCTTGATACAGTGTTGCACATTCGAAACCTCCAAACGATCTCCATCGACACAAAACTCTTTCAAGGATATAAACTTAAGCAGGACGTTACTGGTCAAAACTATGATTAAAATGTTTTATTATCTGTGGCTCTTAACATCGTTTCTAAAGCGTATTTATTTGTGTATATAAGAGCAGAACTTGGATGTATTACAGAATAACTTTTGCATGTTATAACACAGGTTATTGCTCGTTTTTTGCAATATTTATATAAATGTCTGCATATGTCCATAAAAACAAGCGGGCATTACAGGCCGCAAATGTCGGCATCTCCTTCAGCGCCGCCCGCCACGCTTCTCCCGATCTCTCGGCCGAAGATCGAAATGAACGCACGGTATTAGCACATTGCAGAAATGCAGCCAAAATGAAAAGTGACTGTGGAGGTGAAAAGGGGAAAGGGGAAATACTCGTAATACTTTGTAGCAGCAGCATGTTTGATTAAACTTTTTGTTTACCAATGCTTGTTTTACGTCCACTTTATGCGCAGATAGATAAATCGGGACCATGCTTACAATTCGATGTGGGATTTGAAACACTCTCTTTTATATCAGCGAGACCCATGGGTGGATGGTAAGTGAGTCGCAATTACCTACTGGGGGCGTCCTCCCCTCTATTCCCTCCCTCTAGCATCGTCATCACTAGCATTATAGCCATGTCAGGAATTCTGACGTCCAGTTTACGTCGCAACTGACAGAGACGTGCGGAATCGCCGCGAGGACAAATGCCCCGTAAGCGGTTTCCAACATTGTTGCTTGCCCAGAAGGTTCGATTGTCAATGCGTAATTTTCGCTTCAACTTATTTTGTAAAAGATTGCAACACTTCTATGAGCAAGTTAAATGTCGAACCAGAAAATGTGCTTTTTGCATAACAGGCACAACTTCCAACACTGAAATACAAGCTGAAAACTGAAGAACAAAATACAAAAGTAACCACCGCGACTCCAGGATAAAGTCTACTTTACTTGAATTTAGACTAATTTTAATTAGGTTCTGATTTCTATTTAAATTTACTACCAATAATTTGATAATAGCCAGAAAATAATTGTAAATCTTATACACAATCCAGACGACCATACATGTAGTTTCAAAGCGCACGTTGCAAATTTCTCAGTATGACTATCCGTTCAATTTAAACAACTCGTGCTCGATCTAGTAAAAACTCTTTTCGGGAGAAAATTTAGGGGATGCATTGTGTTCAAAGTGAACTACGGGAAATAATGTTTAATCTGATCCTAAAATAAAAGTGGTTACGTAGAGAGCAGTTTTCTGCATGCGATGGTTACTTTAACATATCTACGATCTTAGGAACTGCGTTCACCGTTGTATGCATAATGTGTAAGATTATAATGGTAGAAATCTATCCAGTCCAAGTGTCTCGTGCGCGCGACGTGTGACGTTTCCACAGCCTAACGAAATTCACAGTTTTAACAACCACTGATCACTTACAAAAAGAAATCCGGTAGTTTCTACTAAAATTGATACTTGTACCTGAATTATATAGTAACAAAACAAATGGACCAAACTGTAAAAATTACTCGAGAAGAATTTGTCCAGTAAAGTCGGGCCTAACGGTACAGAGGGGGAGAAGTGTGTGGGCGGAGTAAATCATTGCGTTCTGATTCAAATGGCTGGACTTGTTGTCTTGCTCCAGAGACAGTATAGTTAGTTTTCTGTGTCCTTTAAAATTTGGTCACAACACTTACCTTTAGTTTTCCAAACAAATATTTTTCATCGATGCAAGATTCGCTAAAATCAATCAGTTTCAAAAGCAATATCATGAAGTAGAAGATAATGTAGTTAAAAATATCTCCTTGAAGTGCATTGTGATTTACTCCAGAATGTTACCATCACTATCCACGCTGTCTCCTTTAATAGGCACGCAAGTTTACAGATAAAGCAGCTAGGAGACTGCTTAAAAAGAAGACCAAGATGCATGTGTGTTTTCCCGTCGTGCACCGCGCATGAAAGAGCCTTCCTCCAGGCGTCTTGTCTGCTGGAAAAATATAGGAGACTTGAGACTGCTATTCATCAAGCAACCTTTAACTAGATATTAGTCCTCGGGCATCCGCACCGTAGGGCGGTGAAGGGAGGAGAATATAGTGTACCGTGGGGGATGTGCCAAGGGGCGAGATGAAGGAAGATTGGAGAGGGAGGAAAAAAGTTGATGGACGCGAGGGAGCTTGCGGACATGCTTTCACACTCCGGACTGTTAAGCGTCGATATCAAATTTATAGAAAAGTTTCCCCAAAACTTTTCAAAATGTCCCGAAAGAAGAACTCAAGAATGCACTTTACAAAAGTCTGGGGGTGCGTCTCCCCATCTTTTCAATGTTTTCTCCCTCTCCTCCGTTGCTTTTCACACCCTTGTATTTTGAAGTAGGGGTCGAGTATTCTTCCGGTCTTTTTCTGCGAGGTTTACTGAATGTCCTCCTCCCCTCACCGTTACGAAGTTTGTTAAGGTTGACTAACGAAATTGGTGGTCTCTGAGCCATAGGCGTTGTTACGTTCCTTACGCCATGAGCTGGGTGATATCCGAGGAAAATACTAACCTATTAAATACTCAGCATTTATGACTACAGGGTACTCAGTAAATCATTACCCCAATATTCTTCTTAAGTTTGTAATTTCTGCAGTATTCTGCAATTCGTTTACAGCCTGTCATTTTTCGCCGTCCACTTTCAGAAGATTATCTCAGGAAACAAAAGTACTTGGCTTGTCTGAAAGAGTTGCTTCCTATTGGCTAATTCTGATATGAGCACGTTCGCAGACATGGGCATTCAGCGCACGATAGACTTCACTGTAGCAGCTTACATTAGAATCGGTGTTATTTTCGGTTACCAACAGTGGAGACATCCACATCCAAAATTTCTCTTTATCTTAAAAAACTTGAAACTGTGATGACAATACTTTTTCAATAAATATCAATATCAGTACTAGTAATAAAATGTATTCTATTATTATTTACTCATAGAAAATTTGAATTCACAGAAACATCATTATTGATTGGAGGTATAGCATAATACATATTATTAATAGAAAATTTTAATATTTGTGAAAATACAGGGTTTCTATAAAAGAACCCCGTGGTTTTGAAGCCAAATATTTTATTAAAAACTCAAACTCAGGAAAAGTAAATACATGTTTTTGAAGGAAATATTATCAAGTTTTGTTTACAATTTAGTAAATTTCAATGTGTGCCTCGTTTGTAGCACGGCACACATCCAAACTATAATCAACTTCTTGCCACGTCCTAACCAGCATGTTTGGGGTGATGGTTGCCACAGAAGCGATAATTCTTTGCTTTAGATGATTGACATCTTCATTTTTCTCCGCATAAACCATGTTCTTCACATGTCCCCATAGGAAAAAGTCTAAGGGAGTAAGTAAAGGGTCTAAAAACTCGGTCATGCATAAGACCGCACCAAACATTCAACTTCGGCGAGTCACGTTGATGCTCAATGAACTCATGAGGCGGTCGTGAGCCCCAAATGCGACAATTGTGTCGGTTAACAGTACCACTGACACGAAAAGTGGCCTCGTCGGTAAAACAAACATCGTTTAGAAAATTATTGTTTTCTTCAATCTTGTTCAGCATAGAAACAGCAAACTGTGATCTAATAGTATTTTCTGTAGGCTTAATTTCATGCAAAAGTTGTACCTTGTAAGCCGTTAGACGAAGCCTCTTGAGCACCACTTTAGGAACAGTTGATCTTGGTATCCCCAACTGAAGATGCGTCGTGTGAAGGATTTGTTGGGGCTTTGTACGTATGAAGTGCGAATTCTTTCCACGTCCTCTTCAGAAACACGCGGCCTATCTGGCGACTTTTGTTCCAGAACACTTCCAGTTTCTTTAAACGCCTAAGAAAGCCATTGACGAATGGTTTTGTCCGAAGGCGCAACACCACCATACTCGCGTCGAAAGTTCCGCTGTACAGTAATAACAGATCCAGTTTCTACAAGCTATGGCCGCGTCCGAATCGGCAGCAGATGTCACCTAGAGCACCGTTCCATCCGGGGACTCAGCCAAACTCCGTTGTCCGAATTCGCGACAGACGTGGAGTCGGAGGGAAGAGCAGAGAGGCGCGACAGATGCACGCTTGAACTCGCTGTGACGCTGCGCTTGGCAGCCATATTCTAACTTTCACTTTGTACAGGCAACATATACTGATTAGAGGATGTAAAACTCAGTTATACTTTAACATTTTATCAATAATACTAAATGTAGAAAAATTGTAAATGATGAAATAGCGTGTTACATTTTTAATATGAGTAGTAAATAGGTGGAAATCATTGTCATGTTTGTTTGGCGTCTGCCTTCTGCTTGCGTGCGCAGAGCGCGGTGGGTGAAGTTCGGACTGACACCTAGCGGGAAAAGTGACAACCGTACTACAAGGGGACATGTAGATTCGGACGACTTGGACGTCACTTCGACGGCACGCGAGAGCAACGGGAGAGAACGGGAGGGAGCGCTTGCCAATCCGGACACGGCCTATATCACACACTGCGTCTTTGTTCCGGCGTCGCCATTGCACTGAACTGCACTGACTGGGTTCGGCTCGGCTCGGCCACTTCAAGGTCAACGCTGCGCAGCGTTGCCAACCTTTGTTGGAATAAACTCCAAACGGCGTGAATAAAACTTGATGAGCTACTGATTTCAAACTAATTAACTAACCTGAGTTATCTAATACCGTTTGCGCATTATGATTGTTTAAAACCCAGGAGTTCTTTTATAGATACCCTGTATAAGAAATATGAAAGGTTTCATAAACATTGGTTTTACACTAGCTGTGTTATTGCAATAATTTTAAAAGTAATATGATAATGAAAATATATTTAATTGTTCTCAGACCAAACTTTAATGGTAGTTTGTTTAGGGAGGGAAAAATATTGAAGGAAAGGAAAGAAAGTAATATTTCACACCCAAATGAGCTTGAATGTATTATGAGAACCGGATACCATCAAACTTCCCTGCTATTGTTATATTTTCATGAAATTTCTCTTTGCCTTTTCACTCAAAATTCTGCCTGAATTTCCCTTCAAGTAGCAATAACGTGGGCACATTTCAAGGCTATTATCGTCCTATGGACCATATTAGTGGGACGTCACTGAGCAAGATTAAGTTCAAACGAGGTTGTCGTGTGTTTTTTCCCTATAGGATAGCATTGGATTTTGTAGCGTTAGAGTTAGCTTTAAGGATTGTGACAGCAATTGTGAAACAAAATAGTGATGTGTATTGTACATCAATATAAAGATGAGATTTCGGAGAATACGTCCATGTATACACAGGCCTTACGAGGCTTACCTCCGCTGTACTTTCCTTCAGTTCAGCTTTTCCTCACGAGAAACACGCGGGAATTATTCGAGCCTTTCTAACAAACTTTGTATCCTTTTCTATCCATGCACCTTCTATACACTGACAGCTCGACTAAAAATATGGTCCTGTGCGGTACACGTTGTTTACGTAAATGGAATATTTTCTTCCCCGTACACACTTGTCAACAGCTACGTCCTACGAGTGCGTATTCGTGTGAACAGTCACACATAATATTCTGTCCCAAGAGTCTGTGGAGCAAGCGAATGAAAACAAGTCCTCAGCGTAAATAGTGACTTCAGAGAACTGGAGGAATGAACACGTGAGAGATATAAGATGGCATGGAGGAGGTAACACTGCTTAGCCACGATCACTAGCTTTTTCCTCTTCTCTGCCATTACGCGCGGCATTGCTCCGCAGCCTGGCGATTCTAAGTTCTCTCACTGAATCCAGTTAATACATTAATTTCAGGTTTTCGCATGGAGTGGTACCACCCATCATGTAGCACGTACATTCAATGCAACCCACAGAACACAGATAACCCATGACACCGTGGCCAAACTTATCAAGAAATTCAGGACAGGTTCCGTCGCCGACCAAAGACCTGGAAGACCAAAGACAGCAACAGATGAAAGGAGGGTAACGCAGGTGCTGACAGCGATGACCAGGAGTCCGACAAGGAGGACACGACGTCTCCCTGCGGAAATTGGAATCATCCAAAGTAGAGTCATGCGCATTTTGCAAGTGAACAAGTGGCACCCATACAAGCTGCAGCTCTTGCAACATCTTGCATCTTGCAACGTAGAGCAGAGTTCTGTGAAAGGGCACTGAAGTTTGGCCAAATTGTCATGGGTTATCTGCGTTCTGTGGGTTGCATTGAATGTACGTGCTACATGACGGGTGATACCACTCCCAGCCAACAGAATTATGTCAATCCCTTCTTCCTTTGATAGTGGCATCTCTTTTTCATTGGTTCACCTGCCTGAAAAGGAAACAAGCATTAGTCACCGTTTTCACCATTTGTATGGAGACTTATGACTCACCCTGTATATATATAATCTACACTCTGTTCCAGGAATATCTGGAGAAGTTTCAATGAACACTCTTAGTGGAAGCGAGTGCATGAAGGGGAAAGGGCGGCTACAGATACCAGCCGTTTGCAGCTGCGTGCACTGCTTTGCTCCGCCAACTCGCTTTCTCCCCTTTTCTACGGATATGCGCAGCCTTGCCCCACAGATTCCCGAGACAGGATGTAGAAAATATGTGATAAAAATTTAATTGTATAATGGACTGATACACAGATAAGCTCATTGTTCAGCAGTCACCTTTCTAAGGGTGAAATAAGTGTATGTAATTATGTGGACACTGCACCTAGGGTGCGAAATCATCGAAGACTTGGGGTCGGTGAGAATATTTTAATCTATATACACGCATATACGAGTGGGGTCAAATGAAAACCTTAAAAGTCCGAAAAAAATTACAGGACAGAATGTAAACAGCTCAAATTTACATGAGGTATCGACTGTTATTTACAAAACGACCTCAAGGTTACAACACTGATCAAGTGAGCTTCACAACACCATTTTTATCATTTTAATGATTGCGCTTTCTCCACACACATGTACCAGCGAAGAGTAGTGGTTTCTTGCCTTCTGGAAGCCTAAAATGTATAGAAATTCCACGGCAAATGAAAATTCAATGCCTCTATGCATGATTACCACGCCAGCAAGTTTACAAATAGAGGAGAATATTCGACAATGGGCTCAGTCCGCATGCAGATGGGTGGAAACAAGGTCCGTAGACCGCTAGTTTCCCCCGCTCTTCAAAGTCTGGTCATAACTCGCCTATTTACCAGCCCGTGTTTACAATCTCGGCAGGGTCTCTGTGACCTCATCAGGATGAGACTTCTCGGAGTGTGTGCTATTTCCAACACTGTAAAGCATTCAACGGTCTTATTTTTAAGAGAAGAAATACATATTAAACAGCATCGCAACACAAATTACACAGAATACATGAATGTGATGGTACACAGAAAAAATTATAAGTAAGTATAATCACAAATTTACCCACGGTTAGTGCTGGAAAGAACTGGGGAAAAAGAGCAGCACTGGATCCATTGCTTTTGCTTCATGGTATTTGTCCTTTTAATTTTTGGATCCTGCGATTCAAATATAGAATTCAGAAGAAAAAAAATGTTCTTCCTTGACAAAACACTTGTATTTACGATTTTTGTGTTTTGTATTGAACAGACGAATGATAAGACCACAGTGATAAGACTAATCAAGATTTTTGTTCTCGATCTGACAGACACATTTACTCAGAACATTTTTCCTAGCAATCTTGCCTTCACATTAAGGATGGCCAAAAAATATCACGAATCCCAAAAATTTTAAATCTCGATTCGGAAATTTTACTATCTGAATTTCGGGGATAGAGGTTTATTACCACTTTTCATTTTTAAGGTCAAATTTATTAACAACGCTCTCAATGTGCTATACTTTAAGTATCGTCTTCCTCATTTCACGATCATTACTCCGGAAGTAAAAGTAAAGTGACTCCCATGTGCTTTACACAACACCATGAAGGCTTATAGGGGGTGTGGAGTTACGACTCCACACTATCTTGATCACGGCCGAAGGTGGGGATGATGTGATCAGCACCACGCCCCTGGCCGGTTTTATCTCCCAGAGTTGTCTCCAGGTACCCACTTTATACGATATTGGCTGGGCGCCGGAGACGTTTTAATGTGTGCAAAAAATCCCGGTTCTCCCCAATCGGGGATCGAACCCGAGTCTCCAGAATGGTAGTCAGATCATATACTCCGTAAAAATAAAAATATTCATTTTTCACCCATACACTACAATATGAATCGCATAAAAAAAAATACTGGGGAAATACACAAATACAAGATCAAGGAAAGAACAGAGAAACAAGTTCCCCTTGCTAAAACTAGCGGATATCAAACTTTCCCCAGCGATCTACCATCCCTATGACCTCGGCTTGCTCAAAAGAGGCGTTATGAATAGACCTTCCAAAGCAGGCGGCAAACAAGTCAACGGACCTTGGGCGGAAAGGCGGCGGCTCATAAGTGACTGCACATGGATTCCAAGTATTATTTCTCTTGAGGTACATAGGCACTAATTCAGACTTGAAAACATTTGTGGATCAGCAATGGATCGATGCTAAAATGATGATAACTTATGCAACTTAATATGCACAAATCTATTACGTAGATAAAAAAAACAAAAAGCAATTAAGGTTTTCATTTGACTGAAATGATGATAACTTATGCAACTTAATATGCACAAATCTACTACGTAGATAAAAAAACAAAAAGCAATTAAGGTTTTCATTTGACTGAAATGATGATAACTTATGCAACTTAATATGCACAAATCTACTACGTAGATAAAAAAAAAAGCAATTAAGGTTTTCATTTGACTGTCACTCGTAAATAGATATCATATGCATATTTGTGGAGTAATTAAATATGAAACTAAATTACCCCCTCGTACAAAATATTTTAAAATGGACTATTATTAAATACATATAAAATAATCAATTTATTCAGTAGCAAAGTAATTTCTTTACAAACTGGTTAATAATGCTAATACATTACAAAACAGTTGAAATGGTTTTATTATGTGTATTTTTTGTTTAGTTTTTGCTTTCTATTATTTATTTTTATTTATTGAAATGTAAATCAATTAGATTTCATGCTTATATTTTTCTTGCAACCTTATTTTACTTTTATTGTGCGTGTGTTGTTATTGGTATACATTTGTTAGTGGTCTCTTGAGAGAGAGAGAGAGAGAGAAAGTTGAAGAAAGTGGGAGAGATAGTCGTAGAAAGAGGGCGACAGAGAGAGAGAGAGAGAGGGAGAGAAAGAAAGTTGAAAGAGGGAGAGATAGTCGTAGAAAGAGGGCGACAGAGAGAGAGAGAGAGAGAGAGAGAGAGAGAGAGAGAGAGAGAGAGAGAGAACATTCAGCACAACACAACACTACTTTGTGTGTGTTCTTGATATTATCCTTAGGAAAATACATTTGAAGTAAAAACCAATTGTTTATATTTGGTTGTTGGTTGTTTGGTGTGGGGATTTTTGAAGCCAATATTATTGATGGAGGTTAAATCCCTTCTGTCCCCCAGGATTTTGTATTCTCGCTGTATCCATTTATAACGGGGTATTGGTGTACTATGTCTCCACATTTGATCATCTAATCGAACCTAACCTAACGTGGTTAAAAAGAAAGTAAAGTAAAGGAAACATACACAAATGAAGAACTTGAAACATACATACATATCACACCTACATTTTTCCTATGTGGAGACATACTACACCTATACCGTATAACGGTGTATATACGCTGCATATAACTGGTTATACTTTTTACCGCAGTAGCCATTGCCGAAAACTTCTGCAACAGTTTCACGCTTCTATTCCACTCCTTACGTCAAAATAGCGTGACACGTGATGGGGGTATAACGTCGCAACATCTCCCATCGTGCCATTTGCGACCGAAAAAAAACTGAAGCATGTGACGTATTTCTACGATCCTTTCATTTGTCGCGAAAAGGTGTTTCGGAACGCGGGAACTGCTCTTTGGAGCCTGGCGCAATGAGCGTCTGTTGTGTGCACTTGGCAGCGCATTTTCCCATCCGCTGCCCCCATAGAAAGCAAAATGGCCCGGGAGAAGTATGGTTTTGCCATTTCACGCAACGCCGTGCATAATCTCTTTCGGCGTCGCCATGGAAACGGAGACACTCAGCATCACCTCTTGGCGTCAAGTGAGGCGTGAGGGCGTTGCCAGGTGTCGTCTCACACCTGGTCGCCCGCTCCAGGAAGGGGTCGAAGAAAGAGGCAAGTTTCCCGGCGATTGGATTCCCCGAGCGCTTGTGTGCGAAGGAGCGGGGTTCATGCATCGGATTTTCCCGTTCGGTGCGTCTCGCTGGCTTAACAGAAAGCGACTTGTAGCGAGCATCACTTTGCCCGGGATTCTTGAAAAGAAAAAGCTGGAAGCAGGTTGTACCATTCACCTTCTCTCAAGAGTCGGCGAGCAGTAAGGCACCTCTGTAGCTCGACGAAATGATCTGGTATATGTCCTTACTTGGACATTCTAACGTGGTGCATTTTCTTAGAAACTATCAACACTCACAAGCCCATGCACCTGGCAATCCATTGGATGAATACGGAACAAGAGATTTCTTAAACCATCCTGCACTCTCAAAAGTCAGTTTGTTACCGCCTGAAAGAATCAGCTACTTCTAATACTTGGTACCTTTTCCTCTTTCCCACCGATCAGTGTTGACAGTCCATTATTGTTATACCAAATGTTTCGTATTATAAAATGTCAGAACCAAATGTCTACACTCTACAGCGTTTTTCTTTAATGACTGCGAATAAATACCGAAAATAGAACGAGCTACTAGGCGGAGTGGTTATCACAGCGTTACGAAGGCAGAGAACCGGTCTAGGCATAAGTGTTCTTTGTGAGTATCCCTTAATTAATTTCATCATATCGAACTCATCCTCATACTCGCGATTAGCTGAAACTGGCAGAAAAGCGAAATAAAATAAACGAAATCAAAAATACCGAAAACGGAATTCAATACTCCAAAAAAGTTGCCACACAGTAATGCTTACATTTCACCAGTTTTTGTTTCCGCAAAGTATGACTGTATACTTAAATTTAGAATACGGACAGTGAGAATCTCTACAATGCTACTGGCAAGCCTGCAGTCAGGTCATTGTGTTCGGAGTAGAGATTTAATCTAATTGAATTGTTAAACAATTAGTTTCATCTGGTTCCGAGAATATCTTCCTTAAGACAGAAATACATATATTAGATGGTTAGGTATCGCATGAAACCGAACACATCGCATTGAGAACATCATCTAGAAAGCGAGCTTATCCGAATCGTCCAATCATTTTGCACGGTTGCCAGTAGGCTGTTGACGTCGGATAATCCGAACACCTATTACCTTACTTCTTGGGGGTTAGTAGATTCTCTGATTTGACTGTAATTGAGTTGGAAATAACTGGGTAAGTATTGATACCAATAAGTGCGGCATTAATGTGGCACATATAGTAAAATCTGTAAAATTACTAAAAATTACCGAACACAAATACGCATAAAATAGTAACGATAAGCACATTAGAAAGACAAAATGGTATTAATTAGTTACGCAAGTATAAAAAATATTAACATACTTATGGAAATAGTATTATTTAAGGCTGAGTGTTTTCAGTTTTCTAAATAATATCAGGATTTTCTAAATGATATTTTATACACAAGACAGACCAACCTATATTAATTTTATTAATAAACTAGCTGATTACCTGGCGTTGCCCGAGTATTTATTTATCCCAATATTCTATTAGACAGGGAAATAATGCATTCTAACTATAGTGTAAAAGGAACATGGAGTTGAACGGCATTGGGAGCGTCACTATTCATCTCGATTACCCCGAAAACTATGGATTTAACACTAATATCGATGGTTTTACATGTCACCCTCACCCCTACGGGTGCCAAAGGTGTCTTGGAGTTGAACGGCATTGGGAGTGTCACTATTTATCTTACCGACCCCGAAAACTATGGATTCCACACTAATATCGGTCGTTTTCGATTATTTTTACATGTCACCCCCTTCCGACCCCCTCCCTTAGGTGTATCCAGGGTGTCTTCAAGTTGTACGGCATTGGGAGTGTCACTATTCATCTTAGCGACCCCGGAAACTGTGGATTCCACACTAATATAGGTCGTTTTCGATTATGTTTACATGTCACCCCCTCCTACCCCCACCCCCAGGGGTGCCAGGGTGTCTTATCCCCAAAGTATTTCTTTCAAGGTTGCAAGTGATACGTGTTCCAAGTTTGGTTGATATCGCTCCAGGCGTTCCAGAGTTATGCTGGAACAAACAAACATACATACACGCATATATACACACATACATCCATTTCTATATATACGAGAGAGATTTCTTAATAAATTCATTGATGAGATATCACCCAAGAAAAACTCGATTCTATTCCTCTTCATCACATTAGCACGTTTCTTTTCTCTTGTACTAAAAGACCAGGTATTGCCTCTGTTATATTTACGTCTACAATCTAAATTTATGTGAACCCTTTCTGAATATGCTTTTATCTCTACTTCAATATACAGGTCGTAAGTTCCACGGAAGAAAGAAGCATATTCAGGAATGCCTATCTGTTCAGGCTTTAAAATGAAAATACGTATTTCAAACGAGCAGTAAATTCCACAACGGTTTCCTTGTTACATTCGAATTGTTCATAAGGTTTCGGGACAAATGTAGATTCACCCCTTTGAATAAGTATTATTGCCCTTCTGAGCAATTTCGCCTTCCACTTGGTTAACTCGAATTACTTCATGTTTTCGTCTCGACGGCGAGAATTTCCTCAGGAAACATATGTTGCTCAACTTCTGCTTTAAGTTTTATTTAAGGCGCCTCTCCTCTCTTTGTCGCGCTTTACACTTCGGGACACCAGCCAAAATATCTCCCTCTGCCCGGGACTCTGTTTATCATTTATACAGTAGAAAGTTCTGGGATACATTAAGATGTATGATGTATAATATATGAAGCCGAAATCTTCCAGTTCTCAAGAATGTTTATCGGTTGTGCAATAATGTATTGTTTGGGTCGTTTGTCTCAACGAAAATTAATCTATTTCAAGTATATCTGTTTTGATGTTATTGGTAAAACATTTCCAAAATTTGGCATTATTTCTATTTCTGTTACGTATATGTGTACTATCTGGACATCTTGTAATAACCACATTCCTAATCATTCTACCTTACCAATGCATTGAACATGTGACCCAACGCATTGCATTGAATTGTCGACTTAATATCTCACCACCGAAAGTTCCGGATCTCACTATCTGCCTTAGTATTCGTAATCCTAAACCCCTTCCAGGCTAATGACGGGCATGGTCCGTCGTTCACTATAAAATTATATTTTGAATGGATAACGGATTATAATCGCACTGCGTCTCCAGTGCAAATGTGTCGCAACTACCTCCTTTAAATTCCAAACACTAGATATCTCATTTCCTTCGTACCTGAATTTTAATTTTTCCCATGTCGAATTAAGTGGCGCTCTTAATTATACTCTTGAGAATAGAATTGAATAATTTGTATGCATATTGTAGAAATATTTGACGAGGATTCCGCTTGAAATTTCGCAGTTACTGACGATTTAGATCCGAATAGGAAGTTTCTTTAGATAATATTCATTAATTAATTCTTTATATTACCTTATCAATATATGTTTTCAGTAACGTTATTTCAAATTTATAATTTTCTTATTTTCAAAAAATTGTTACAGAAACATTCATAAATATGAGAAAATTTACATAAAATGTAACGTATTATATATATACAGGGTGACCAGTAATTAGATGTATTCCCTGAAAGGGGTTAAAGTAGAGGCAATTTGAAATACATTTGACCATATGATAGCCCGTCCGAAAATTAGTAGTTTTCGAGATAATCGAATTTCTATTGTTTTTTTAAGTGACATTTTTTCACATAAAAATGCGAATTGAGAGAAAACAGCTCAATGTATGGCACATATTTCACCGTTTTCTGATAACTAACAAATAAAGTGGTTGGTTGGAAAAACGCTTGTCCGAAATAACAAGCACATGTAAGTAACGGGTGGGTCTAAACTTACAAGTGATGATAAAAAAATTCACTCTTAGTTTACTTGGCAACGTATTAATAACAAAAATGGTATGACACGAAGCGTACAAATTACTTAAATTACTTCCTTGTGTCTATCCAACAAGGTACAAATGTTTCTAACATTCACATTTGTGTACAAGAAATAATACTTCATTCATCTTCATGTGAATGGAATCAGTGAACAATGCAATTAAAGAACATTATACGTATTGCTCAAAGTGGGCACCTCCGTTACGAATGCAGGCAATCAGGTTTTTACGGACATTTGGTCTCTTAACTCGTGACTACTTTGTTATTTCATTCATTAAGTTCTAATGAATGCTTCTTGTGATTGTTCTTTCATCTACTTTCTGTAATCACCATTTTTACCATCTACTGTCGTAGATTTCAGAAAAAATGGAAAATACTAACACACTTACCAACATATTTTCTACGTTTTTTTAATAAAAACAGCAAAAAGAAACAGCAAAGGCTCGTCCGGAATATAGTTGCTCATTAATTTAACCATTCGCCGCCATCGTCACGATTAGTCAAAATGGCAAAAACGACATTAATAAGAAAGATACAGAAGTCCAATTTTGTAGCTATCCATCATTTACATACCTGCTTCTGATCCAGATTACGAAATTATTAATAACGATACGCATTCTAGATATCGTTGCTTCCATGCCAACATCAGGAATTTGCAAGTTGTGGCTTTTAACCTGACTACTTTTTGTCGATAGATTTCTAATCTTGCTACGATCTAGTAAACAATCATAAGATGACAACATTTATCCAAATATTGCACCTAGTTTTCCCCAGGAAATTAAATATTAAAATGTTTTTATCTGAAACTAAGATTTAGCACATTAGTCGTTTCGACATTGGAAACGACGATATGCTAAAAATGTATGTACAGTCACCGCCAATAAAAATGGAACACCTAGATCCTGAAATATTCGCTTCCCAGCAAGGCGTTAAGTGTGTTGCCTAACTTTATGGCGGTGGCAGGAATGCCAATTGAAAATTTTCTACCAGAAACCATAGAGTTAGGCAACACACATAAGGTCATGCAGAGGCGAGTATTTCAAGATCTAGGTTGTCCCATTTTTAATGCCGGTGACTATACCTGACGATACCGCTTGCCCATTTCCTGCTACTAAAGTGAAAAAGGCAGAGTTAATTGCGAAGAGACTGTGCCACCCATCCTGAAGTAACTTATTCACTTTCCCTTCCTGAGTGTTGCACACACGCTTCCGGCCAAGAGCGGCTGTCGCATCATCTTAAATATGCATGGCCGTCGTCTGCCGCGCCGTCTATCAATCAATAAAATCAATCAATTCTTGTTTCCAGTGGTCACACAGGTGGAAGATTTCCAGCTGTTCGGAGGAGAAGCCATTAAGTGACATCCGGTTGATGAACTGGAATAATAATGAGCCAATCTGTCATGAGAACATGAACGGTTTGGCGGGAAACAACCACGTGTTGGACATTTTGTTTTATCCCCTGAGAACGACGCTTTCTGAAAGTCTTTTGTTACGGTTAAGGACTGGACTTACTATCTCGCTATCGATGGTTCTGAGTTCGAATTAAGTTCGAATGAATGCTTCCTTGTGATTGTTCTTCCATCTACTTTTTGTAATCACTATTTTTACCATCAGCATCAGAATTAACCTAAATAAATTCATTAAAACACAATACGATGAACTATTGCCATGTTATGAAAAAATACTTAAATCTCACTTGAATAAACTGAAGTAGCAAGTTAATTTATAAAAATGAGTATCTTTAATTGAAGAAAATTGTTTGAATCTATTTCGGATTAAAATAATGGGCCAGAATTTGTAGGTAATAGATTATAATATATATATTAAAAATTCTTACGGTTACTTTGCTATTTCTTGGATAATTTTCTAGAGCTAAAACATTTTGTATTCTATGAACTTCCTGTATTTATGTATTCTACCATGTACTTCCTGTCTACTTGTATTCTACCATGTACTTTCCCATATTACATTCAATTGCACAGCTTCTAGATTAAGGAAAACACAATATACATCTAAACTATTCTATCCATAATAAATCTTCAGTTACTGTATTTGTCATCTACCGTTTACCTTCTTCCTCCTATGGTGTTGGCAGTTTTTTTATTAATTCTGAGCTCCTTTGCTTCTCAATTGTTCATTCGCAGTTGTTTTTCAGTACATTCAGTGTTATTTACTCACAGTATGTTCAAGATAATACATATACATCAGTATTTTATCATCTCATCTTGATGCTCACATGATTTTCATCTTCTGTTCTTCTAACGCTTCTAACGCTATCACCTTTGGTCCTGAGTTGTTTAGAATAAAATTTGGCACTTTCTTGCTCCACACGTCGTCTAAATCGTCACAGGTTACATCATATCCTCCCTGAGTGAATCTTCATTTCGTTGAGTGTGTAATTCTTGCGTTGCCTTCACTTTGTTATACCGGGCTCCTTTTGAACTGGCGGGTGGAAGGCGACATGCCAGCGATCGGTTTAATTGTGTTTGGCTATCCTCGTTTACTTTTGAGTTCCAAGGTGCCGAACATTGCTCGCGGCACAGAAGAAACTAGAATTGGAAACACTTCATGTTGCTAAATCTACTTTAAGTGTATAGTTTCCTGGGGCTGTAGACACGAGGGTTACTTCATAGCTCTGCTATGAATGGACTCTCCTGAGCGCGAGAAAAATAGCAGTCGAGGGACTTTGACTTATCGTCCTTTCTTTAAACGCGCAAACGTAGCAACGAACAATACTTGGCAACGTTGTCTGAAAGGAGACAATGTTGATCCTAAAACGCTTACGTCGATATTGACACCCGTTCTATCACACATCCCTCGTAGATATCACAATAGTTTTAGCACTTAAAACAAAAATGGTTCTAACAGTTTTCATTTTAAGTCCACTTTATGCACGGACAGGCTAATCGCTGCTGGACCTAAAGTTTAAAATGGGATACAAATCTCTGTGCAATGTGCCTCTACCGGGTATCGAACCCGGAACCCCTCAATTACAAGGTTATGATGTTAGTAAAGTGAAAAATGTAACAGTTATTGTAATAAAAATGTCTCTGAACAAGAAAACATCTCTAAAAGGTTGTCTGTTTCAAGAATTCCCAATAGTGTCCCTTTTTGTGATATGACAGACTTGCTCGTCTCCTTAAGAAGCGAGCGTCCAATAACATTGACCAAAACGAAGTCGTCAAGTGTTCGTAGCAGCATTTTCCATCCACCGGAAAGAGCAAAGGATTGGTTCAGCGAGCCCATCGATCATTGCATTGGGAAATACTCTTCTCTTCTCTAGTTTGTTGTAAGCTGCTTCACGGTTCGACCTCAAAACCAAAAATCCTTGCAGAAAATCCACAGATCGATATCCTTTAATTAACCCTAATCCCCTGTTGGTCATCGAATTGTCGTTCCAATCCCCCAAACAGATAGAAGAAGATTTGATCCTGTCCTCTGACGCAGGCAACTACCTAGCATCTCTCGTAATTGGAAACCGTTTCTCAAAGTTCAAAAGGGCACGTTTAACCATGTGTTCCTGAATGTTAGGAAATATCCTCATAGTGCAAAAAATGGAACATTCAATATACGTTATGCAAACTAAAACTATATGTATAACTTAATTGATTGGTTGAATCGGTGTTTTAAGTCCGCTTTGTGAACAGTAAGCTTAATCAGGACTGGACCTACAGTTTAAAGTGGAATACGAATCACTATGTGCCTCCACCGTGTATCGAACCCGGGACACCTTCATTAATATATTTACATTTTGTCTTGTAACAAAAGATGCAATAACGCAATAAAGGAAACAAACAGATTTAAACAGCACAAAAGTATTGTTTTAATACTCAGAGGTGGTACAACTGAACGACGAGGATTAGTTTTTTTATTATTTCTATTGCAAGAACAACTTTTAAGGTGTCTTGTTAAAGCAATGCAATTCTCTGTTTTTTTTTACCTTGAACATCACCATAGTATTTATAATTTTGCAAGGAACTTTGTGTTCAATACACAATAATATAATTGTCTCCTTGCCAGGATTAAAAGGGTCATTAACTAATTTTTGATAACTTAAGTATAACGTTAAATATTGACTTATTCACGCAATCCCAACCTCTTCGCTTTCTTGCTTCCAAATGCTACTTTACACAAGTATAACATTTTGCAAAACTGCCTCTTTCGTTTATATTCTTGGTGCAAATTTAGTTTTTATGCGCTGATATTCCTTTACGCGAAGAGTTGTACAAAGGTAATGCATCTCTTTATTTTTCTCAATCCAGATGCAATACATTATGGGAGGAATTTATATCCTGCAAGTGAAAATCTTGCGCATACATGTGCGTAATTTCATAGTTGCCCGACAGGCGGTCCCATTGTCTCACAGTAAAAATGCTGGAAATGAGACACACCCGTCTCAAACAGCGAGCATCATTGATTTTTTATGACGGAAAATGAACGTGTGCTTCACAAGCAATTGTGTTCTGCCTGCGGAAGTGTTGCGCTCTATAGAAGTACATTCGAAACAAAATGAAGAGACGGGGAAAAGCGGAGCTGGATGATTTGGGATATCGATGAAGTTGTTCTTGCAAATATGTTGTCCCGGGGTGCTACTATCACTCCAACCCTTACATCAGCACCCTCAACAATCTCCAGAAGCAACTCGGGCGAGTGTGACCTAACAGACATCTTGCTCCTCCACGATAATACCCGGAAGCAAACAAGCCTGAGGAAATAGAGGCAATCGCTAAACGTGGTTGGACTATGCTCCCCCATCCACTCCACATCAGAGATCTTGCCAATGAGGTTTACGTCTGTTCGATGCAATGAAGGACTCAATGCGCGGAACAAGGTTCAAAGACAACGAAATCGTTGCTAGGGCTTTCAATAGATGACAACGGGAACTAAATAAGACATGGTACAGGTATCGAAAACATGCTCTCGTTCCGTGGTGGCTCAAGGCCATAGAACTGAACTGAGAATTTGTAAAAAAAAATATACGTAGCTGAAACATGTAGCTTTGTGAGTGTGAATTTCATTCAAGTCAAGCCTCCCCGATGATGTAGTGGTAGTGTTGTCGCATTGTAATCAAGGGATCCAGGGTTAGATACCATAGTGGTTCGGATCCAAATTTGAACTGTAGGTCCAGTCCCAATTAGCCTTACTGTCCATAAAGTAGACTTAAAACACCAACTCAATCAATCATTTTAGTCGAAAAAATAGTTTATAAAAAATGTGGGATATTACGTTTTGAACAACACTAGTGCTAAAACTTCTGAGACACACTTCTTCAATGTTATAACATGTTTTCTAGACATGTTGATATTTTCTTAAATCATTGCTCATCTGAATGTAATAAAGCTTTAATAAGTTGAGAGTTGAAATTCCTATACGTCAGATAGGGTGTACAAAGTTAGTAATTGTGACGTTTGAAGTTGGAGTACAGCTAACCATAGGGTTTTAAACCAACTAAATTGAAATAGTAAAACTCGATAACAAATTTATCGGAGTCCTATCAGCATTGCTTAGATTTACTATGTGAAGATCTTCATCTTCCATCTTGGCATATTAAATTGCTATACCTGCCTCGGGTTTACATTACATAGGACAAATATCTCCCTTTTAAATCTATATAGACATGACCTACTCACGACAAATTTTAAAGGGAAAATAAGAGTACTTGACTCGGTTAATTTCGATCTTTCGGTCGAAAAGGTCCTTTTTCTTTTTCCACTTACTCATTCCGTTTCATTTCAATAGTGAAATGAAAACTCTGCGTCGAAGAAAAGAAGGAAAGAAATTAAGCTTGAAGAAGGTGGGTGCTAAGGAGAGTGAATGGTTGGCAATTAAAAGATTTGATTGAAGCCACGCCAAGTGTTTTCTATGGGCTGCATCCCCACCACCACCACCAAGCACCTTCTCTTGCGACACGGTTTTCGAAATCTCATAAAGACGTCGTTCCATTCATATTATTTCAGAAGGTCCTACCTACTCCATCTTTGGAAAACTTCATAAGTTCGGAAAAATAACCTTCTAAGAATTTCAGCAAAAGAGGCGAGAGTTGCTGGCGTCAAGAGATCATTGAAATTTCGACAAGTATTGCCAAGTGAATCGACAAACTAGGTCAGCACTTTGATTCGGCCGATTTTGGTAATGCGGCGTACCACGATGCGAAGCCAGGGGTGTTTCGTTTTATTCGATCGCTCATTCATTACATCAGTTAATGGTGCATTGTCATCGTCGCGTTTAACCTAAAGAGGCAAGAATTACCGACTCACAGTGGCAATCGCGTCCCATCAATTTCAGGGAAACCGTACATGATTGGTTTGATATATCACCATGGTTATTGGGAGCGAATTTCCGCTACAAGGTGAGGAGGAGTCATGACATCCAATAGCCCTATCCATTTTAACGGTTGAGATGTAAATGTGCTAGAAAAAGTGGAAAGATTGTTATTAAATCATATCAAGTAAACTGCTGAATGATAACGAAAGATTTTTCCTTCGTTTTCCTCGTCCATATCCATTACTTGATTTCGACTCATATCTCGTCATTTTTAGCCTTAAGGTTCACGTCGACACTGATACTATTCCCTATGAATGAGATATGGGACTCCATTACTCAGTGAAAATAAACTAATTTAATCCTTAAACTTAACATAACAAAATTTTTTAACCGTAGTTACAAGCTGGAACTTGATATTCGGCTGCGGGATTTCAACCTGTGACCAATCAAACACATATCCGTAACCTTATTTGTTACTTAAGTCAGTTCACTAGCAGATCAGTCAGATCCAGCAGTGATTTACATTGTAGGATTTTAGTTTCAGATTCGAGACATCTTAACCTGAACGTTATGCAACCCATATTACAAACTAGATTGACGGGATAGTATATGGCACAGGGATGCACGCTCACGTTGCAAGCATCAACAAAATTGGAACTTGTTTATTTTACATAGGTGTATATATATATATATATATATATATATATATATATATATATATATATATATATATATATATTTTAATTTCCTCCCTTAAATTCTTTCGCACATGAACGGAACAACAATATTCCACTTACTTTTGTGTTGCGTTTTACTTAGAAAAATATATTAATTAACCATTTTTGGTATGAGCAATTTCAAAAATTGAATCTAATCATCAAATATTCTGTAATTCAAATTCAGCAGAAGCTGCGGTTCCATTTCAAAATACATTTATGCAAACTTCTTTAGTGCAAGTACTAATGTGGCCTAACTCTAGGCGATATCAGAACTTTCTATTAAAAAGTTGCTATTGAAGAATTGAGCAATAGACACAACGCGTTGCAGGGAAGCCAGTATTTCAGAATGTAGGTACCTACATATTTTCAGGTTCGTTTGATTAATCGTCTTGCAATCAAGTTTGTGTTTGAGAAAACGACTAAACGAATAGCAGTACTTTTATCGAATGCTGGAAGTTTATTGCCAATGCGTACTTACTTGCATATTATGTAGTTAGGTAAGAAATGCAGACTATTTTAGATTAATTTGCTCAGCTACAGTGATTTTTATCTTGAAGTTCAATTGCTATGGTTTAGTGTTGGAAAGCCAAGAGCGTAAACGTTGTTGAAACCAAAAGTCCATAAACAAATAAAACAAACTAGAAATAGAAATACAGTAAAACCTCGTTAATCCGGACTAATGGGGGGATACGTTGACCGGTTTAACGAAAGTCCGGACTAACTGAAATAACCAAGAAGAACAGCAGAAAGTGCATTATAACTAAGTTTATAGCAACAAAACACGTTTATTATGGTGTATGTAAACGGCATAGGCCTAAATACACTATACAGTACAGTACAGAGTCTGCGGGAAACAGAATTTCATCAGTGGTTGACTGCCTTTTCTTTGGGAAGTTCTCTTGTTGACTTCTAGCCACATTTAAAATCTTGCATTCTTTTTCCCCCTCTTGACATCCGGATTAAGCGAAGTCTATCGGGGTCTGCATAAACGAGGTGTTACTGAAGTTTAATTTAAAAAGAGAGAGCTTGAACGAGGCAATCAACTTTAAAGAGAAAGTTGTAATGAGTCGAAGCACTACGACATTGAAGGGGGAGGTTTACATGGTTCATTTTAATGAATTAATTATGTAAGAAAATAAACAAAGAAGCAGAAGTATACAAGTTAAAATTATGTCTGTGCAGTGACATTTACTTTGTAAGTTCAAACAGTTTCATGAATGCATTTACAATTTACATTCAATCATGATAGAAGAGATGTACTGTCAATCATAATTAATTAATTAATTAATATTCATGCATTAGTTAACCCCATGAAGTGACGAGAAGAATATTGACATTTCAGAAGGAAATTATTGTAATTGAAATCAAAAGTTGTATTGTTAGATTTTCAATAAAATGGACATAGTAGAAATAATATACTTCAATCACCTACATAAAAATGTTGATAAAGGCAGTTGCATGTCTTAACTAAAAACTCTTTACTATTATTTCTAAAGTACTAATATAGCAATATAAATTTATCTGTTAGATATACTTATGGGGCATTTCATTGTCACGGGTGAGACGCACAGACCACATCTCTTACTTTAAAATAACTATTCCACTGCAAAGTAAATTATTTGTGACAAAGACTGACCTCTGAATATTCTAATGACGTTAATGGATAAATTAATTGTTTTGTAATATCACGGGGAAACACAATACAAAAGAAAAGCAAATCATCAAGTTAAAATAACCGAACAATATGTAAAATACCTCCTACCTTCTAACTTAATTATGTATAATATTTGAATTTTTATCCAAGTGACAATTTTAGATTCTGACTCACAAGATAGAATAAAGTTACAGCATTGAATCTAATTTTAAAAATTGGTATTTAGGGTCACTTTGACATGAAATGCCTATTGTTTATTTGGTTTCTGTGGTCTGCTGTACAGTGGTGGAAAAAAGTTCTTCCCCATAAGACTTTAATGGCAGGAAATAATGCCGGAAAGGTAGGCAACACACATTACACCTTTAGGTGATCGGGTGATTCTGTCTGTCTCACGGAGCAACTCGTCTTTCATGCAATAGCCAACAGATAGGAAATGTAGGAAAGTCACGTGACATCAGGTGGAATGTTGTTCGTCATAAAATCGCCTTTTCTCAAGCCAGGTCGCAGAACCGACAAGAGTTTATAGCCTATGTCCGAAAATGATTTCCCTAAAACCGTTGAACGAAACCCTAAAATAATTCTTGCCTTAATTACAAAGGCTACTAAACTATATGTGCAGCGGTAGCTAGGTCGTTAGGGAGTTTGATTACAATGCGAGAGATCTGAGTTCGATCTCCAACTGGGGAGAATTGGAATTTTGTCCACCTGTTCAAGTGGCTCCGGCGCCCACGCAGCGCCGTATAAAGTGGGTACCTGTAGGAAACTTGGGGGGGGGGGTAAAGGCGACTAGGGGCGTGGTGCTGATCACATTATCCCCACCTTCGGCCGTAACAAGAAAGTGTGGGACCCTAACTCCGCACCCTCTACACGCCTTCATGTCTTGGTGCAAAGCACAAGGTAGCACTTTGCTTTTTCATTTACTATACGTCCCGATTTTGTCGGAACAGAACTTTCTAATTTCTATGTGGACTTTCTTCCAAGTTCCGTAGGGATGTGAATAGGCTCCAGTTTCTCTTGACACAATTCATCCATGTTATATTTCGTTATAAAAACCACGGCCGATATCCTGTGTGTGTGTGGGGGGGGGGCTATAATTCAAACATGTGAGGTGATACTTTTCTCACTACTCCATTCTCCGATTCTTCGTATCAGAAATAAATCTTAATTCCACACACTGAAAATGTAGCACTTCCTACATCTTAGCATGCAAATGTCTAGCAGCAAAGTAATGTGTAAGCACATAGTGGTTCGGATACCACTTTAAACTGCAGGTGCATTACCGATTAGTCTTACTGTGCATAAAGTGGACTTAAGACACCAAATCAACCAACCAACACAATCCCGTAATTGTCCAGATTATCGAAACCAGAAGCTTTGTCGCGAATAACATAACCAGGAAGACAATGTGAAATTACCGAACAGAAACAGAACCTAAAACCTACAACGGATAGACTGGATTAAGTCGACGATACAGCACGTGTTCTGAAAAGAAGAAGAATACTAAAGTTGAAGGACCTCGATACACACACACTTTTCCTCCCCTCAATGGTAAGATATCTTTCTTGCAGAGAAGCCTTTACGAAGGCCTTCAAGGCCACGACGAGAAAGTGTTCTACATGCAATGACGAGACCAAAACATAACTCTAGTTTGATATGAAAGCTGTGTTCCTCCTTATTTCGTGCGTCATTGATAACAGGAACACGGGCCTCGTCTGCTAACCCTAGTTTCGTAGAGCAGACGCCTGTTTGCCACCCTTTGGTTCAGTGACCTTTGCTAGCAAGAGTGAATGACTCACCAGATACCTGTTGCCTGTGAGCTTATACAAGAATAGATATTTCGTTAGTATCTGTAAGTATTGTTTCATCTGCAGTTATATCAGTTAACGTTCGAATTGTTTCCTAATGGTTACGTTATTTATAAATTAGTTCTCGAGAGTATCTATTTGTATGGGGGGAGGGTATACAGCCGGCATGTATTATTTTTTCCTGAAACAAGAAGAAATTCCAAAACAAAAAAAGAGTCGTGGAAGAGTAGTTAACAAAAAGAAAGAAGAAAACGAAAATGTAAATGTTTAAATAAATTATTGTATAGATCGAGTGAATAATATTTTCTCACGGGGCCTCCTCGATGGCGTAATGATAACGTCGTCACCTTATAATCAAGGGATCCCGGGTTCGATACACGGTGGATGCACGTAGTAGTTCGTATGTCATTTTAAACTAAAGGTCCAGTCCAGATTAGCTTATCTGTGCAGAAAAACAAAAAAGAAATTGTCACAGTGTAAGAAAATTTCATGTTCAACGACATACAAAAGGGAATAATTTATTCCATGTTGGAGTTCACATTTATAGCATCTAACCAACACAATTATGGATCGCAACGTATTTTCTCAGATCCATTTTAATTATACGTGCATGATAAAAGAACAGAAGTTGAGGAAAGAGAAAGCCAAGCGAAACACAGATGCCTTCTCCCGAATTTCAAATCTCGTTACGTAAGGTTCTGGGTTGAAGTCCCGAGCAGGCATGACTTTCTTGTTCTTGCCCTTTTATCTTCTCAATTTCATCATAAATCGTCTTAATGGTTTACCTACAGGGGAAGAAAAATGACTATAATTGCCAATACAAAGCCAATAACAAACAGAACGACTCAATTAAGGAGATGTCAAGAAAGAACCAAAACTTGACAGTGTCTCCGTCTCTCGGTTTCTCGAATTGAAAATTGCTCTCCCGTTCTCGGTCTTGGATAGTTAAATATAGAAATCGAAAAAGTATGTGAAGATACATATATTTCATATATCCCGGTTTTATAGAAGATTTCGTGAGAGCTGAAATAAGTACTCTTCGGTCATGTTTATTTATATTAGTTTTGTTACGTAACATCACTTTTCTTCCTAGTCGCGGACGAGTGACCATTACATGAAATTAATGACGAAATACTCAAACACCTGTGACAAGGACGATACTCAAATTCGGGAACTTTGGTGACGAGATCGAAGGTTGACCACTTAATGAGCTTCCCCACCGAGTCTGCTTAATGTTGTTTGTGTCAGGTAATTCGAAATAACTGTCAATATCCCACATTCATTATCATTTGTTTCATAACTTATCTTATTGATGTTATTAACCTGAAGTCGAAGAAATAGTTGAAAGGCAATAATGCAAGATTGAATATGTCGGATGTTACTTCGTGCCGAATAATATGACGTGATATTATGATATGAATATATTAATAATATAATATGTCTACTCATTCCATTGATTGATCTTAATTGCGCACACAAAATATGGTATAATGTCCACTCCTTACCAACCTCCGTGGCGGAGTGGTTAGCACAGCGCGCTACGACAGCATGGGTCCCTGGTTAGAATCTCGGCTTGGCCATGGGTGTTCTTGGTGAGTGTCCGTTAATCAATGTCATCATATCATCACTCATTACTCATCATCATCGTCGCTATTTGCCAAAAGTGAAAAAATAGCGACACTAAATAAAAATCCAATCAAATGGAACATCTTCACCGATTTAATTCTATACAGTACGAAATTCCCACATTATTACTGCTTCTTGCTTCATTTTACTGCATCTCAATTGTTTTCCATTTCGAAAAAAATTGGAATGTTGAGCAGTTGATTGTGCATTGTTTCGTTGTTTGGATTGTTTAATTAACGTCGCATTAATTAGTTTTAGACCAATCGTGACAGAGGGAATCGAGAGCACAAAGGAAGGGGAAAAGACAAGTTAGAGACCACGGCTCTCTTTAAAGGTAGCATTCCGTGAATACGACTGAAGTGACTGCAGAATATTATGGATAAAATTTGTTTCGCTTTTTCCTTTTATTTCTGTTTCAGTTATTTTACTTCGCTTTTCTTCTCCCACTGGCTTTAATCGTGTCGGCGAGAAAGAATTATAAACTCGTGAAATGGACGATGGGACAAAAAATATATATGCCTCTCCCACGGTTCGAAACTGGGACCACAAAATATTGTCTTATTTTTAAAATTTACGCCAAATATGCTTTCACTCGTCTCTTTCTCAAGGCGTTCCATTGCCTCTCCGATGGCGTAGTGGTAACGTCTTCGACATGTAATCAAAGGCTTCCGAATTCAATACCAGATAGAGGAACATTTGGTTCGGATCCCACTTTCATCTGTAGGTCCAGTGCATAAACTGGACTTAAACAATTAGCGTGTGGCATGTGGCCTGTGATGAGAACCATCATTTCAGTGAACCTTCTTGACAATGACTAGTATCACTCGAAAAATATTTTCTTACGAGTAGATCTTGTTAAGAAACCAGTTGCTGAAATGTTCTTCTTGAGGCCACGTAGCACCCAGCTGTTGTTTGTTGTTGCTGGGGCATGAGTCATGTGACTCATGCTATCAATGCTCAATCCTTCCCGAGAACTCAGATCCACCAGACAAACTTAAGCGAATAATTTGTTATTTGGGTTGCATAAACAACAGGCTTTAAGACGTTACGAAATTCTAGGTCCCGTGGCCCAGGTAATTCTTTCTCCGACTGTACACATGCAAACATGCTGTAGATGAACTATAGTCAGAAATTCTGACGGCAATAATTTTTAAGATGCAGACGGTATGGTTCCAAATATTTGACAACTTCATGGCTGTTAAGTAGCTTAAGCCAGTGGTATTCAACCTTTTATCTCCGCGTACCCCTAAAGAAACTTTTCCACTCAAGCGTGTACCCCCGTTCCCCGAGTTATCCTTAATTCAGATTATACATAACTACATCTAAAATAAATTATGCAAATCATTACCTATTAATTATACAGTTTTACTATAAAAAGAAAAAAGGTAAAGTGCTCCCCTGTGCATAGCACCACGCCATGAAGGCGTAAAGGGGGTGTGGGGGTAACGCCCCAAACTTTCTTGATCCGGTCGTGAGTGGGGGTGATGTGATCAGCATCACGCCCCTGACCGCCTTTACCCCCCAGGGTTTCCCCCAGGTACCCATGTTATTCGACGCAGGGTGGGCGCCGGGGCCGCTTCCATCGTTAGAAAAGTTCCCGGATTTGAACCGGCCGGGGATCGAACCCGTGACCTTTAGCATGGTAGTCAGACGCGTTACCGACTGAGCCACCGCGGCATTATAAAATAAATAAAGGAAAATTACGGGCATAGCAAAAATATATTATATATTATGAATATTAATGAGATGGCTGAGCATGTTTTCTGCAAACTAGGTCCTAGATTCGTGACTGAATCTTCGTTAGTGCGAGTATCAGTGGTGATTCTGGATTCAGGCGATTTCTGTCTTTGCAACGTTCCTGCCTGCGGGATGCGAAGGCGCCCAAGTCAATTGCGTGGGACGGGCGTGAGCCCGCGGGAGTCGTCCAAGCAAGGGACGGGCCGGGGGGGGGGGGGCGTGGAATCGCAAAGGTGTTGCGAACAAAGAACACCGCGGGTCACTCGGGCTACTGCAAGGGAACGGACAGGTCCGTTGGTATGTCCAGGCAGAGGCAAGAGACGGCAAGGTACAAAGGATAGGTACGAGAGCACCCAGGAGACTTGGGCTTAGGTCGCCGCGACCTAAGGGAGC
The DNA here is from genome assembly GCF_977018435.1 of Lepisma saccharinum. NCBI lineage: Eukaryota > Metazoa > Arthropoda > Insecta > Zygentoma > Lepismatidae > Lepisma > Lepisma saccharinum. Next base: position 193,931,520 of record NC_139229.1, on the reverse strand, counting down.
AGTCATGGACGGGGAAGTGAAACCCTCTCTACTCTGGGTTTTATTTGACCTATAACTTGCACTAATGGGTTTGGATGCATCGTAATCCGTCTCCACAGGTTATCCAGGGCAATATGTAGTAAATCTTCAATCCTGGGCTGATCCAGGTCTTCGTGGAGTTGTTGTATACGTGTCGCTAGCGGGTAATGACCAATGTATCTGAGTGTTCTGTTTTGTACATATCGCAATTTCTGTAAATGTGTTTTAGCGGCCTGTAACCATGTAGGGCCGGCATATAATAATATAGGTCTAATCATCATTTGATACAGATGGAGTCTTGTTTCAATTGACAACGCTGGTGGTCTTAGTAGAGGCATGAGGTATCCTGTTCTTTGTTTTGCCCTTCTTGCCATCTCATCTAGACGTGGGCCAAAAGTCAGTCTTGTATCAAAGCTTATTCCTAGGTACTTTATCTTATTGACCTTAGGGACAAAACTAACTAACTCCCTAGCCTTCTTAAACCCGAAGGTTCATGGCTGCAGCAACACAGGCCTTCCATGTTTCCCTATCTTGAGCAAGTTCTATATACTCTTTTCCATCCCTACCGATTTCCCTTAGGTCCATCTCAACGTTGTTCCTCCATCTTCGTCTTGGCCTTCCTACAGGTCTCTTACCATCAGGTTTCCCAACAAGAATCCTGTAAACTCCTCTTTCCTCTCCCATTCGTGCCACATGGCCTGCCCACCTAAGTCTTCTTGATTTAATTATTCTAATAATATCTGGACATGAATACAAATTATGTAGTTCTAAATTATGTAACCTTCTCCACTCATATGTCTCCTCATCTCTTTTAGGTCCAAAGATTTTCCTAAGGATCTTATTTTCAAATACTCTCAATTTATGTTCCTCTTTCAATGTAAGGGACCAAGTTTCACATCCATATAATACTACAGGCAAAATTACTGTTTTGTATATTTTAACTTTTAGTTTCTTAGATATTAAACGAGAAGACAAAAGTTTATGAAGAGAGAAGTAACATGCATTTCCTGAATTAAGCCTGCTTTTTATTTCCTTTTTAATATCATTTTCATTTGTTAATATTACTCCTAAGTATTTGAATTTGGAAACTTGTTCAAACGAGTTGTTATCAATAATTAGATTTTGGTTATTACCTAACACTTGGTTTCGGCCTGTAAGCATATATTTAGTTTTCTCTTTGTTATCTTCCAAACCTATCTCTTTAGCAGTTTTGAAAAATATTTTAGCATTATTCTTAATTGTATTCACATCATCCCCCAGTAAGTCTACATCATCTGCATATGCTAACAACTGAGTCACACCATTTAATTTTAGTCCTTCTTTAGTTTCTTTTACCTTCCTAACAGCATATTCTAAGGCAAAATTAAAGAGCAATGGAGATAATGCATCTCCTTGTTTTAACCCATCATGAATTGTAAATTTGTCAGACATATTAATACCCACACGAATTTTACTTTCTGTTTCACTGGTGCATGTTTTTATCATACTAACAAGCTTCTTAGGTATTCCAAACTCTACTAATATATTATATAATTTATGTCTTTTGACCGAATCATATGCTTTTTTGAAATCAATGAATAGCTGATGGACATTTTGATTATATTCCCACTTTTTTTCAAGTGTCTGGCTGATGTGAAAAATTTGATCTGTAGTTGATCTGTTACGTTTAAATCCACATTGATAATCACCTATAATTTCATTAGCATATGGGGTTAGTCTTGTTAAAAGAATGTTAGATAATATTTTATATGTTGTTGAGAGTAGAGAAATTCCACGGTAATTATTGCAGTTCATTTTATCACCTTTTTTAAACACAGGAACAATTATGGATTCTTTCCACTTTTGAGGGATTTCTTCTTTATTCCATATTAAACAAATTAATTTATGAATTTGACATATTGATGAATTTCCACCATATTTAATTAACTCAGCTGGTATTAAATCAATGCCAGGTGCATTGTTATTCTTTAGCCTTTTAATAGCATATTTAACTTCAGTCAAGTTAGGTTCTGGAACTAAAGGTTCTGCTGTGTGGACTTCATTTACTTCTGATTTATCTCCTACATGAACATTTAAAAGGTCATTAAAGTAGTTCTTCCATCTATTTAGAATATCCCTTGGGTCAGCTAGAAAATCACCGTCTTTATCTTTTATCAAGTTTACTTTAAGTCTTTACCGTAGGGTCTGGCGTGTGGAATATTTGGAGTTTGATTTTCTCCCTACCTCCACTCGATGGAAAAACTATGGTATTGCTTTTTGTTGGATTTACTTTTATTTTCCATTTCTGAGTACATTTTATTAATTCTGGCACATACTTGTTAATTCGTTTTTCGCAAGTGGACAGTAATTTTGCATGTACTAACAATGCAGTATCATCTGCATATGTTGCTAGTAATCCTTCTTTTGGATATGGAATATCTTTCGTCTATAATGAGTATAACGTAGGGGAAAGGACAGAGCCTTGAGGCACCCCTGCTTCAATTGATCTGGAAGTAGATTTCTGCCCTTGCACAGTTACTTTCTGTTTTGCAGATAATTCATCATAACTTTTAAGTAGCATTGAGGTAGCGGAAGTTGTTGTAATTTGAGCATTAGTCCACCGTGCCATACTCTATCAAATGCTTGCTGCACGTCCAGAAATAAACCAGCAACACGATGTTTTCTGTTGTTATGAACAGCAATATAGTCAACGACTCTGACAAGTTGTTCGGTAGTACCGTGATTCTTCCAAAAGCCAAATTGGTGGTTTGGTAATAGCTGATGTTCGTCTATAATAGCTGTGAGACGCTAACACAACACCCTTTCGAAAAGCTTACTAACATGAGATAATAGACTTATAGGCCTATAGTTTGTCTTCTCGTGCGGATTCTTTCCCACTTTTGGAATAGCTATTATCTTTGCCCGTTTCCATTGTGTTGGAAAATAGCCCAGTCGTATAATGTTAGTAAAAAGTTTGGCAAGATACACAAACCCCTTTCTTGTGAGATACTGAAGTGCCGCAGGTGGAATACCATCTAGGCCAGGTTCTGCTTTCGGTTTTAGCTTTTTTGTCAGCCTTTGGACTTGACGAGGTGTTACGTGCGAAGCATCAAGAGTCGATGGAAGTTGTAGAAGTTGGTCGCATGTATTTTGTACCTCTTGCTCTGTTTCTTGATCAGTAAGTTCTACATTAAGTTTGAAATGCGTTTGGAATTGGTCTGCAAGAGTTTCCGCTATTCCCTGAGGATTCACTATAGGTCCTTCGGGAGAATTCAATGAATTCAACGTTGGCTTATCTCTTGCATTGAAAGTGCGCGCTAACTTCCAAAATTGCCTATCTTGTGGTTCCAGTTTTCGTAGACGTTCATCCCATTGGCAGGTCCGCTCTCTTACTAGGAAATTATGTAATTCTTTGGCAAGCAACCTCCATTCGTAAAGATGGTGTGGTGATTGAGTTCTATACCAGCGACGTCGGGCCCATCGTGTCAAACAAAGTAAAATTTCCAGTACTGGAGAAGTGTTTGGCGTAGGTAAAGTAGACATGGTAATCGTTGTTCGCCTCCAAGATGTTTTAATAACCTCTGTAAAGTTGTTTACTGCTTCATCGATCTCCTCAGCCGTATTCATTGATTGATGGAGGTTCAGTCTCATATGTGATTGCTGGCGAAAAGCATTCCAATCTGTTTTGGGTTCCTGTAGTGCCTGGAACCTATGATAGTAGATGCCCTGGGCAATAGCTGCGATAACAGGGAGATGATCCGAGGTAAGAGCATCTTCAACATGTGTTGCAGTTATAATGCCTACTCCTTTGTTCAAAAGTACGTCTAAGACATCAGGTGTTCCTCTACCCCTGGGGTAGAAAGTAGGGTCCAGTGGAGCAGATATAGAAAATTCAGTATCTGGAAGCGCATGCAGTAGAACATTTCCAGACGGGTTAGATATTCTGAAATGCCATATAGGATGCTTGGCATTAAGATCGCCTCCAACAATAACGTTGGGTCCCAGTGTGTCCAATTGTAGTACGTCTTGATAATCCAGCACTGTGGCTGGAGACCGATACGCTGCAACTAATATCAGATCTTCTGAAGTAGTATGCACCTTAATTGCAATTGCCTCAATTGATGTAAATGTGGGTAGTGCTATTCTTGCCGCGTTGATTCCTTGTCTTGTTAATATGAGAAGTCCGCCTATTCTTTGTTGGAGTCGGTCTTCACGGAAGATTCTATAACGAGAGATGGTCCATTTCAGTTGTGGTTTGAGGTGAGTCTCGTTAATTAGTGCAATATCTATATTTTTATTGCAAAGTAGATGAGTGAGTTCAGGTGTCTGATTTGCTATGCCATCGGCATTGTATATCAGCAAATTGATATGTTGAAGCAAATTATGTCGACTAAAAACAGCCATCAGATTGCATTTCCATCAGTATTTGTATTAATATTGGTATTATAGACATTCCAGAGGTTGCTTGGGAGATCTTTTGCATTCCTCGGGATACATGTTGCCATATCTTGGTAAAGTTCCATGTATTAGCCAGATCCAGGAGTATTTGCAGACCTTGGTCAGCTTGCCCAGTATTTGTTGCTGGTTGGTGACGTTGTCCCATTCGAGACTGTGAGTCAGCTCTGTAGGCATAAGATGTATAACGTGCTGCTTCAGTGGGCCTGATAGATGTTGAAGCTGGAACTCAAGCTGCTGGAGCTGTAGTGGTGGTTCTGACAGGTTGACTGGCAGTTAACATCTGAGGTTTTCTCTGTTGTTGATCTATTACAGTGAAGATCCGACAGCCTCTAAAGTTTGCGGGATGTTCTCCCCCACAGTTCGCACACGTGGGGGGATCATCCCTCTTCTTCTGACATTTATATGCTTCATGTGGTTTACCACATTTAACACAGAGTGGTATGGTAAAATATTGTTTCTGGGTGTGGCCTAGTCGTTGGCATTTATGGCATTGTATGACTGTTGGAGGCAGATATTCTACGACTTCAATTCTATAGATGTTAATATTTTCCAAATCGTAGATCGTTGATGCTGCTCATGATCTCTTGAGAGTAATCAGGAATAGTGGTATGTTCTTCCTTCCGGGACCTTTTGGGTTACGCTGGCTCATTTTGTGAACAGTCATAACTTCAAATCCATAATCAATGAGCTCCGACATGATGAACTTCGTATCTAGATCTATAGGAAGATGTCGAATGACAACCCGAAGTGGACGATTTTGACGATTCGGAGCTATGGCGAATCTTTCTCTGTTTGTTTGAAGAAATGTTTTCAATTTGTTGAAATCATTTGATGAAGTACATTGGAAACGTATACCATCCATTGTGTAACGCACCCTTGGGTTAATCTTGGTAGTTTCGATAGTTTTCATGACAAAATTATGAGGTGCAGGTTGATGATAGACATAGATCAGCGGCTCTCTGGTAGGTTTTGGTGTGGAAACGGAAGGTATTTCATTTTCTCCCTCTGTTTGAATCTGCATATTTTCAGGTGGTAATTCCGGTTGGTCTGATGTGAACGCATCATATCTATTTGATGTTTCAATTGTTGATGGTGGATCAGCAGTCACAGTACTGGCCGGAACATTCTTTCTTGGAGGTACGAGTTGAAACCCATCGGGATCAACGGTCTTGTTTTGTGTGGATTGCATATAACGTTCTCTTCTATCCGTTGGCTTCATAATGAATTTTTCGGAAGATCTGGAATATACTCGTTGTGGTGGGCGCATTTTCCCTACTTGCGATTTGGAGATGGCTCCGGTGTGAGCGGATACTCTTCTCTCTTCATTTACAACATAATCTAATCTAATGTGTAACCGTAGTCAGATGCAATGTCCTGAGGTTCCCGGTTGTCAATATTGTGCATTTCAGAATCGCTAAGGCGTTCTGCATCTATCATTGGTTGCCTCCATAGCCTAACAGGGGGAGGAAGTGGGAGCACGAATTGTCCCCCCTGAATGGTTGAGCTCGTTGGCCAATCGGATGATTGAGTTGTTGGACGTCTTCCTTTATTTCCCTGGACGGGGTCGGGCAGGTTGAGGTTCTTCACTGACATCGCGCGAAGGCGTGTCTATGACGCGGCGATCTCGACGTTCGATGGTCTGGAGCTTCGTTGGGCACCGTGAGGTTTCCACTGCAGGTCCCTTCGGACAGAGGTGAGGTCCGAGCCTCGCTGCTTCGCTTATATACTGTCTAGTGGCAGCACTGAAGCGGGTGGAGAAGATCGGAACTAAGCTCGCTGCAGCGTTGCCAACTCCCTTCAATTTACGAGATGCAACTCGTGCGTTAAGAATTATCATGTTTTTCATCGTAAAAACCACTAACATGTGCAAACTTAACACTTGTGTGCTAAACTAAACCCGTTACAGTAATGAATTTACAATCTATGCACAAAACAAAGAGATTCAGCAATGCAAGTTACATATTAAGCAACAATTACTGCGCATAAGATTAAACAAAAGATGACTGAATGCGTAAGCCTCGCAGGGCATTTAGCATGCTTTCTTTAACCCTTGTGTTACAATAAACTATGCACAACAATATACGAGTATGTTTCATGCTTAACAACAATGCAGTCAAAATTAGATAAAGATAAACCAAAAGTGCAAGCCTGGCAGGGCATTTCGCAAGCATGAATTATTATACATTAAAGAATATGGTGATCACAAATGTGGCGACCACGCAGGATCATTACATGTTTCGTTTTGATGGCTGTCAATGAAGAAAAACCCTGCTCATACAAATAAGTGGAGGGGAAGGGAAGATGGCGTGTGATGGCAGTGTCACTAAGTTCAATATACTCTTTGCGTGCGTAACACCAGATCTCGCAAATAGACACGTTTTCGAATTTTATTCAAGTGATCTATCAGTGGACATTTCCAGCAGACTTTCTTTTAATTTAAAGGAAGATCAGAGAAATTGATGGCGGTGGTAGAAAACAGATTTGTAATCCAATCTTGTGTGTTATCGTCTTTCTCAATTTCTGGAAAGTATTTAAAAAACTGTAACCTGAGATTTTCTAGGTGGAATTTGATTATTTCCAGAAGTTCACCAGCAATACTAACATCATTTTGTCCACAATATTCCAACACAGTTGGAAAAACTGCAATATTTCCTTCGTTAACGCAATCAATCCAAAGTAATACTTTCTTATAAAATCCCTTCACTTTCTCACGGGCTTTAAAAATATTTTTGTCGAAGCCTTGGAGTTGAAGATTGAGATCGTTAAATTTGTTGAATATATCCGTCAAGTAAGCTAGTTGGCAAAGCCACTGTTCATTCTCAAAATACGTCACCAGATCGGATTTTAATTTTGAAAGGAAACATTTTACCTCATTTTTCAGTTCAAAAAGGCGAATCAATACACGTCCTCGCGATAACCACCGCACCTCGGTGTGCATAAACAGTTGAGTGTGTGCGGATCCCATCTCCTTGCACATTTTTTTGAAAATACGGGAGTTCAGTGCACGCGACTTAAGTTGACTTCTTTTACAGCAATGTTCAGCGTTTCGTTTAAATCAGGAGTTATTTTTTTGCGACCAAATTTTCTGTGTTTAATAAAATGTTCCCAAATTATTTGAGGATTCATTTGGCGAATACGAGCAACAAGACCGGTTTTCTGACCTGTCAGTGAAGCAGCACCACCTGTGGACAAACTTACACACCAGTCCCAGGACAAATTTAATTCTAATGTTATGAAATTAAGAATTTTAAAAATATCCTCTCCCTTTGTATGTTCTGGTAATCGTTTACATCCCAGAATTTCATCACTAATAGCACATTTCTTAACGTCAAAATATCGAACATAAATAAGTAGCTCGGCATCGTCGGAGACACCCACCGATTCATCGATTTGAATCGCAAATCTTTTGTCCATTTTAATGCTTTCTATTATTTGCTCAACAACATCTTCTGCCATGTCATGAATTCTACGCCCTATACTTGTGTCAGAATTCGGAATTGTTTTTATTACGTTGGCGAAATTTTTGCGTAACATTTTATCTGCTACAATAAAAGATTCAACCGCGATGTAGGGTGATTTATATTTGGTAACTAACAACGCTAACTCGTACGATGTTTGCAGTGTGCCACCTTTGTTGTTTGTGTAAAATTCTGTATTACATTTGAACTTTTACCTAAATTTTCCCCTTTGCGCCTGAAAAATTCAACTGGCTTGTCTTTATACTCGTTATGATTGGTTGCCAACTGTCTGTGAAGGAGGGATGGTTTTATACAGCTATTCGATAAAGTTTGATTACAAATAACGCAGAGGGGAAGAGATGGATCACACGTATTCGATACAAATCCGTATTTAATGCAAGATTCATTGTAATAGCTGTATTTCACATTTTTCCAGATTTTGGACTTGCTCGTAGATGGTTCAAGACTCTTTTCACTGATATCCGGTGGAGGAGGAACCGATTCTGCAGCACTTTTCACTGTCGGTGGTTCAACACTAGCGCCACTTTCACTTGTCTCACTGATTTTACGATTTCCTCTTATAATGAAATATCCATGATACAACAGAAGCTAAAATAATCATACTAATAACGAGAAACTGAACGTAACTATAAAGAGGGAGAGACGAGAAGAAACCGCACCTTCACACAACAGTCTCGAAAAAACACTGAACTCCCCTTTCTCTCCCTTCTTCCCTCCCTCTCTTTCATTCTTTCTCCAGTCCGTAACGTACATTCACAAACACTCCCATTATTGTCAGCATTTGAAACAAACAATTCAAATACCATTCGGAGCACGATTAGTAATGATCGCAGTTGCAAGATTTCATTGTTGCAAAGAGTAAACAAAAGCGATTCTTGGAAATAGAGGATAATACAAGTTCTGAGCATAATAATAAATCAGAGTTAGAATCCTTTAGTCTGGTGGTCGGTGGGGGGAGTAACATGAAATCCTCAATCGATCACTTTTTATATTTACTTTGAGGAAAACGTTGACAAAGACATGTCTATTTTCTTGGCTTCCCTTTATAACATTTTCAAGTTATCTCTGTCAGAAACAGTTTTCATTATTTATAAATATTTTAAATTGTTCGTACCCCCTAAAAAGTATTCGCGTACCCCCAGGGGTACGAATACCCCAGGTTGAATACTGGTTTAAGCAATAACTGATGAGGCTTCGTACTTGACTATTTTCAGCGAAGCCTTATTTGCAAAGTGGAAGAATACATACACATGGCGTGTAAAATATGCGAGAAGTGAGGTACCGTATCCTGCGGCTTAACGACTGCAACACATGCAGATCTGAAATTACGACGCCGTAAACGTTAACCCTGAGTAATTGTCAAGCCAATAGGTCTCCGCTGAAATAACTGTGAACTGGATACTCGGCATAAACATTGCAGGGCAAGGACACGCAATGCTGAAGAACTGTGCTCGCGGATTGCATCAGTGAAGCTCGCATCTGTCCTCCTTGACTGCGAATATTGACATAAACAAGCTCGTAATCCCCTGAAATTATGCCCGCGTAATGCATGGCATTAATAACATACATGACCGAATAAAATGCGATGGCAACGAGGCAGGAGAATAATAATTCACGTCATACTTAAAGCCCGGAGGTGTACATAACAACGCATCTGCTGGGAGATGTGTCAGTGTGTTGGCAGATTCGCAAAAAATTACAAAGCGAGACATGTTTAAAGTGGCGGGAAAAAAAAACATAATTACAATCCATATGCATTTGGCAAGGTTTTTATATCTTGTATGTTATCCACGTTAATTCCATGTGGGATGAAAAAGTGTTATGTATCTTTCTATCATGAATATATTTGTATTTCATGTAGGTCTCTGAAGGTTGGGAGCAGGGAATAGCGTACACTTATGTGAACACTCTTTTCGATGTTACAGGATTGTACAGATTATTTATCATAAAAAAGACGATTTTTACAGGAATTACAATAGAAGTAAAATTTTATTATTTAGACTTTGATCGCTATGCAGGAAAAACAGATGTGTGGATGTACGTGTATCCGAAAATAACTGAGCATCAGTGTGTATTGGCATATTTGGAAACTGAAAAATAAGGACAACTTACACACCACTGGCGTTTCTTTTTTAGATGGATGACGGATTTACGTTTGTCTTTCCCATTCATACAGCATCAATTCGTCCAAGAGTTTGGTGAACTGTGAATTTTGGGGAATTTTCCTTTCTTCTATGCGAATATCAATGTGGTAAGACATGGCTATTTTCCCTAGAGACATCTGGGCTTTCTTAGGTCAGATAATCTGAGTAGATTGTTCCCAAAATTCAGGAAAAGGAATCATTAGTGGCAACTGTGTGTATGTGTGTTGTTTTTGTTTTAGACACGTGCATTGATTTTAGTCTCAATAAATAGTTTATCTCTCCCACATTATTTTTAACCCAAATATGTTTCATCCTTGACAAGGGACTAGTGGTCCTGTGATGTTACCGGAGCGATGAGTCTGAATTATGACGAATTCAGAATTCCATATAAATCAATTAGCCTCTACTCCTAAATTAATGCTATAGTGATACCGTTAATCGAGGGGTCCCGGGTACCTTCTCCAGTACACAATGGCTCGGATCCTACTTTAAACTCCAGGTCCAATCCTAAGTAGCCTATATGAGCATAAAGTAGACTTAGAACAAATATTGAATACAGTGGTATCGTAAGTGAAGATTTAGTATTATTATTTGAAGTGTACTTAATTGATCTACATTTCATGTGTAGTTTAAAGATGGACGTGATTGACCCTCCGGCCCAGAGCGTAAATCTGCTAGGCACTAAGGTCATCGTCTCCAGCTGTCCTGAAACAACATAACCTTAGTTATGAAACTTCAATTTTCATCTATCACTCACACACTTCATTTTTTCGGAAAACTGCTTATGATGAAGCCGAATGGCAGGAGGGGGTATCCAATTTACATAATTTTCATTTTTATAATAGCTTCAATCCACTATAATCATCCATCAAACCTTGTAATTGGATCATTATCGTGTATTTTGTTCTGTACCTCGAAACGTTTTATAACCATTTGAGTTTATTATTACAGAATTTTAATTAAAGGATTAACCTTTAATAAAAAAAATAGTATCCTATGCATTTTCGTGCAGCGTTGATGCTTTACACAGCATGTTCTTGCAACACTAGACATAGGTTACAACGTCTCAAATGCACATCTGCGTCTGGAGATTCTCATTTGGGAAAACCTGATAGATCTTAGTCAGAAAGCGCTGCTTCATAGGGTACTTCGAATATAAGGTAACATTTGGAGTGTACAATGTATCCAGAAATTTTGAAAAATATTTATTTCTATTAAAAAATGCCCGTAGTTACGGTAAAGGTTTTCAAACTCGTAAATTGAAAAAAAGTATTGATTGGTGGAAATAGACCGAATTTTGTTTAAAACATGGAATCAAAGACGCCTTCGAATTTGTTGCCTTTGATGGTTTTGGTTCCGAAGGGCAGCAAATGAAGGAGACGTCGAAAAGAATACTCACCTCACAAGATGAATGAAGAATAGCCGAGTATCAGGATGGTGCACCAAATCTGAAATAGAAAAAATATTACGTGAGTCTTTGTTGGAGAAAGTGATTATGAAGTCTGGATACAAGTGATAATGTACAGGTTTTTTTTAAAAAGTTATACGTTTTTATGTTATAAAAGTTCATTCATATCCAACCAAGATAGATAGTATCTCAAGTAAAAACTGATAACATTTTCATAACCAGTAAATTCTGTTTTCCTAGGCCTACCTAGGACCAAAAACAGTTTTTGTTTCTCTTCTGGAAAATACGTAATCTCTAAAATGCAGGCAGGCTACCTATGTTCGTAAAAATGTCTGGTTTACAGATGTTGTAATTTATCATTTTTATGCAGAAAGTACATGGTGAAATACATACAAAAATTTAGAACCGCAAATGACCGACATCAATGCCGTAAATATAGAGAGGTTGCAAGGTGAAAGGTTATCAACGAGCTGTAATGTTATATAGAATCAGAAGCAGCATACCCAGTGTGAATTATTTATTAAAAACATTTATTTAAAATATAATCTAAATGAATGAATCGAAGTTGTAGAAGATAATTCAGGAATGTTAAAACTATATAAAATTTAGATTCTTTAATGTACTCACTGAACAATATTTCAAATCATTTCCTATTATTTCCACCTGGCATTGATTTAATACCAGATGAGTTAATTAAATATGGTGGAAATTCGTTAATATGTCAAAGTAAAAAAAGTAAAGTGTTCCCGCCTGTGCTTAGCACCACGCCATGAAGGCGTATGGGGGTGTGGGGATAACGCCCCACACTTTCTTGATCCGGTCGTGAGTGGGGAGATGTGATCAGTACCACGCCCCTGACCGCCTTTACACCCCCAGGTTTCCCCAGGTACCCATGTTATTCGACGCTGGGCCGCTTCCAACGTAAGAAAAGTTCCCGGATTTGAACCGGCCGTGGATCGAACCCGGGACCTTTAGCATGGTAATCAGACGCGTTACCAACTGAGCCACCGCGCCCACTTAATATGTCAAAATAATTAATTCGTTAATATTTCAAATTCATAAATTAATTTGTTTAATATGGAATAAAGAAGAAATCCCTCAACAGTGGAAAGAATCTATAATTGTTTCTGTGTTTAAAAAAGGTGATAAAATGAACTGCAATAATTACCGTGGAATTTCTCTACTCTCAACAACATATAAAATATTATCTAACATTCTTTTAACAAGACTAACCCCATATGCTAATGAAATTATAGGTGATTTTCAATGTGGATTTAAACGTAACGGATCAACTACAGATCAAATGTTTCACATCAGACAGACACTCGTAAAAAAGTGGGAATATAATCAAAATGTCCATCAGCTATTCTTTGATTTCAAAAAAGCATATGATTCGGTCAAAATAGATAAATTATATAATATATTAGTCGAGTTTGGAATACCTAAGAAGCTTGTTAGTATGATAAAAGTATGCACCAGTGAAACAAAAAGTCAAATTCGTGTGGGTATTAATGTGTCTGACAAATTTACAAATCATGATGGGTTAAAACAAGGAGATGCATTATCTCCATTGCTCTTTAATTTTGCCTTAGAATATGCTGTTAGGAAGGTAAAAGAAACTAAAGAAGGACTAAAATTAAATGGTACGAATCAGTTGTTAGCATATGCAGATGATGTAGACTTATTAGGGGATGATATAAATAGGTACAATTAAGAATAATGCTAAAATATTTTTCAAAACTGCTAAAGAGATAGGTTTGGAAGTTAACAAAGAGAAAACTAAATATATGCTTACAGACCGAAACCAAGTGTTAGGTAATAATCAAAATCTAATTATTGATAACAACTCGTTTGAACCAGTTTCCAAATTCAAATACTTAGGAGTAATATTAACAAATGAAAATTATATTAATGGGGAAATAAAAAGTAGGCTTAATTCAGGAAATGCATGTTACTTCTCTCTTCATAAACTTTTGTCTTCTCATTTAATATCTTAGAAACTAAAAGTTAAAATATACAAAACAGTAATTTTGCCTGTAGTATTATATGGGTGTGAAACTTGGTCCCTTACATTGAAAGAGGAACATAAATTGAGAGTATTTGAAAATAAGATCCTTAGGAAAATATTTGGACCTAAAAGGAATGAGGAGACATGTGAGTGGAGAAGGTTACATAATTTAGAAGTACATAATTTGTATTCATGTCCAGATATTATTAGAATAATTAAATCAACAAGACTTAGGTGGGCAGGCTATGTGGCACGAATGGGAGAGGAAAGAGGAGTTCACAGGATTCTTGTTGGGAAACCTGATGGTAAGAGACCTGTAGGAAAGCCAAGACGAAGATGGAGGGACAACGTTGAGATGGACCTAAAGGAAATCGGTAGGGATGGAAAAGAGTATATAGATCTTGCCCAAGATAGGGACAGATGGAAGGCCTGTGTTGCTGCAGCCATGAACCTTCGGGTTCAAGAAGGCTAGAGAGTTAGTTAGTTAGTTCCTATTATTTCGCGCTTATAAAGTTTTGTTATTGCCTACATAACATACAAGTAACTATAATAGCTACAGAAAAGTGTATTAAGTAGTTGTATGATTGCAACTGATAAATGCTAATATAAGTGAACTACAAATGTACCACATTCAATAGAATTTTTGGAATCGAAGCAAAGCAACAAATAAATTTCCCATCATGTGAAAAGTAAAATTAATAAATTCTCTTAACGTGCCATCTGTTGGTGGCTTCGTAAGAAAGCATCGTTGCCAACTGCATGAAATTATATGATTTCTTTTTAAATGCACTGTAATTAGTTTTAATTTTGCAGGTTTATATATGTAGTGCTCACCCTAGAAAGATATATAGATTATGAATTAATTAGATGATGAAGCATTTTCAGACCTCTAACTTTCTTGCATCGAATTGCAAAAATTACCTTTTTTGCTAAGCGTTAGAATATTAGAAAATGCGAATTGTATTAAAACTTTAAATCTTTTCCGCCATCACTGGCAGAGATAAAAATAGGCACGCATACAGTAAATTCCAACTTTTGTGTTGTTTTATGCCTGCTAGAAAGGGAGGAAACTTTGAATTTTCCAGAAACTTTCAGAAAAAGAGAAAAGACTTAACAACATTCCTAGTCTATCGTGAAGTTTCTATTTTCCCCGGAGGTTTTCTCCAGACTTTAACCGTCGGACGGAAAAGTTCCAGAACGGAAAAGGCTCGGAGAGTCCAGACTAACTGGAGGACGTTCTAGTTGCTAATTGAAACATAACTTTTGCCTAATTGAATTTCAAATTTTAATCAAGCTTTTGTTTCGAGTCTACCATCGCGTTTTCCCATCACAGTTCTCCCCCGTTCCGTCTGCGAATTACTTTTTAACATTTCTGTGTCTCTTTGCAAACCCGTGTGTGCTTTTCGGTTCCGAACCGATATCAAATACTTTTGAAGTGGAAACTCAAAGCTATCAACTTTATACCGTTCGTTAATAAATTATCGCGGGGGGGCTTTAATAAAGATCTCATTCTCCTGCAGAAGTTGTTGGGCAAATATTTGCTTTCGTCATTGTGTGCGGAGTAGGGTGTAGAAATCTTCGCTCGTTATGCAATCGAGATGACTGAACAAAGGCAGGCCAACGTGGGAGATTACACGAGAGGATTTTGAAGTCAATGGGAACAAGGTACGGTACGTTTCATATCTTTATTTACACAGGAGTCGATTTAGCTTTTCTAGTTGGTTTCTGAGGCGAAGAATTTAAAACCGGTGGCTCAGTCGGTAACGCGTCTGACTACCATGCTCAAGGTCCCGGGTTCGATCCCCGGCCGGTTCAAATCCGGGAACTTTTCTAACGGTGGAAGCGGCCCCGGCGCCTACCCAGCGTCGAATAACATGGGTACCTGGGGGAAACCCTGGGGGGTAAAGGCGGTCAGGGGCGTGATGCTGATCACATCACCCCCACTCACGACCGGATCAAGAAAGTGTGGGGCGTTACCCCCACACCCCCTATACGCCTTCATGGCGTGGTGCTATGCACAGGGGAACACTTTACCTTTTTTACTTTTTTTTTTTTTTTTTTTGATATTCATTGAATAAATTGGCATATTTTTTTAGAAATATATTAGAAGGGATTAAGTTAGATTACTATATATTATTATAGATGGAAAAAAATATCGCAACCATAACAAGCGAAAATTTTCTCTTAAAGGTATTGCAATCAACAATTGTTTTAAAGCTGCTGAATAGACTGAACTTTTCTTAAGAAAAGAGGAAAGTGGAGATACAGAAAACTATCTACATAAGCAGAGTATAAAAGAGCGCTTGTATGTGTAATGAAAAGGCGAGTTAACTAGAATCTTGTGTTGAAAATTGTACACTGTATAAATCCAGAAACATGTGCCATTTGTCATTGTTTTTAAAACCAGAACATAGTTACAAACGTGACAATTTTACCAGAATCGGAGATTTACTTTAATTGTCAAAAAATATAGCGGAACTGCTCTAGATGTTTAAAATAACTAATTTCTCAGGTTGAGAAATTATTGATTGTGAATAATAAATATAGTTTTTTTTAGATAAATTCATTAAAAGGGTCAGTGAGAAAGAATATATGTTTACTTTTGCTTTAATATTCGAACAGGACCTATACTCCGGAAAGTCATCAACACTAAGCAAGCCCAGGCACCTGGCTACCCGTTGGATGAGAATGAGAAAGGGAATATAAATTTACCCTCCCACTCCCCCCAAAGAGAGACATAATTATGCTGATGGACTGATGTGATTATTTGGTTTATTTTATTTCGCTTTCCTGTCGCCACTTTTGGCTAATCGCGAAGATTATAATGGGTGAAAGCATGGTGAAATTGATTAAGGGACACTCACAAAGAACAGCTATGCCCAGGCTGGGATTCGACCCTGGGACGACATAATTATACTGATGGTCCAATAAACTAACTTTTTACTGATTAGTTGCAACGAGATGGTCACTTCCGTTGTTTTCCCCTGATTCGGTGACCCCGCTGGTGAGGAGTGTCGAGTGGAACGCTTGTCTCCCAAGGCGCGAAGAGGTGGTTGCGCATCCCTTATTTTTCTTCCGAACCCCCTATCCAAAGCCTATATTCTACCGAAAACATTACCTCTTACAGTGTCATATTGAGGGCCGAATGTCAGGTACTGAAGTGAGACTGCTGTTATTATTTTCAACAGATAAGCATTGGTCCTTCTCTCAAAGAAACTCCGCATTTATTTTCCTGTACTGTCGGCAGTCTATAAAGATCACCGGATCTTGTATTTCTTTCTTCAGTATTGTTGTAAATACTTGTTTCTTATCTTGTTTCAAGTAGAATGCTTGTGATTTTCGATAAATGTATATAGCTCAGTGTGAGTTGTTGTATGTTTTCCTTTGCACTGTTGATACACGCTTTTGTTGTCCGCCTACTTGTTCATCCTCTTTTCTTCACGTCGCATTGGAACAAATATTTCAGTTGCTTTCAAGTATCATCAGGTCGTTCTCGGGAAATTTTTTAACGTGAGTTGTATCGTGACGGTACTTTCCTTGATAATTCGGCCTGTTTGTTCTAGTAAACGTGCCATTTGAGACTTTTTCAAAAACTGTTACGAAGAGGCTAGAAATTCGCCAAAAAAAAAGTTCGTTGTTGGGGACATTGCGGTCCTGCTGCGTACTCAGCGTTTTGTCTTGACACCCCAACATCTGGGCAGGCGGAAGGTAGGCTATGTACTTGTATTATGTAAAACGACTGCATATAATAATAATAATAATAATCGTTTATTTTAAGTGTTGAGCACAGTATGAAACCTTATACAGCACTAAGTCAAATACAAATACAAAAGCACAAAGTTACACGAATAAAATACATAAGCTGCAGAATAACATAACATAACAAGTTAGCATATCCACACCTCAAGTTACAGTTTTCAATGAGATCCATTATATCTCTGATACTAATAATTGTTTATTGTTATATAATATTGTGCAATTAACTGTGTATTGTTCTAATAATAGTAATGCTCATATTTATTGAAGTGATGATAACGATTAAACAACCACTATGTTATACAAAATTAAAAAATTGAATACATAATTATAAAATAAAACACTGGATCCTACAATTTTATACATCAACATAAATTCAAATTGTAGGTTTCAACAAGATCAGCTACTAAACCTCTTGCCTTGTTTAGGCATGTGAGAATTGAGATATACCTATGGGAATATCTGGGAATTTTATAAGCTATATTATTCAAAAAGTATTCACTGTCAACTTGGAAATTTAATATCTTCTCTACAAAATTTAACCTTCTCATTTTTCTTCTTTCTTCTAAGGAAAACATATTCAACTGTGATAACCATTCAGAGTAATGTTGGTCATAGTAATTTTTTTTAAACTTTGTGCATAATAACCTGATAAAAAGTTTTTGAACTGATTCAACTTTTTGAAGGTGACTGGTTGCAGTCAAAAACCATAATTCATTTGCATATTCAAGAATAGGACGAACTATCGTTTTATACAGGAATATTAAGGTATCTTTCTTTTTAAAAACTTTCCATGAGAAAAATATATAACCAAGCATTCTCTTTGCTCTTTTGCAAATTTCTGAAATGTGCTCATCAAATATGAGAGAGGAGTCTATTACTATTCCTAAGTCTTTATGACTGTCGCACACTTGGATTTTATTTTCATAAATAAAATAGTTTGAGACTATATAATGAACTTTCTTAGTACATCTTAAAACTTTACACTTTCTCAAGTTAATTTCCATTTCATTAATCTTGCACCAATATGTCATTCTATCGAGATCAGCCTGAAGTAGAGCGACATCATTATTTGTTAAAATACTCCTAAAAATTTTTATATCATCTGCATATAGTAAACATGTGCTAGATTTAAAACATAATGTAACATCATTGATAAAAACAGCGAACAGAATTGGACCAAGTGGCGACCCTTGAGGTACTCCACAAAGTATTTCTTTTTTAGAAGAAGTTGTTTCACCAATCTTAACAGAGAAACTTCTATTTACTAAAAAGTTGGAAAACCATTTCAGAAATCGTGGTGATAATCCCATTTGGTCGAGTTTGTAAATTAATAGCTGATGGCTGACACTATCAAAGGCTTTAGCCAAGTCAATAAATAAAATATCGGTCTGGGATTGCTTCCTAATGTTAGATTTAAGAGAGTCTATTAAAACCAATAAATTTGTGATAGTAGACCTTTTTCTAAAAAATGCATGCTGATTTCCATCAATATATTGTTTAAAAGAAAAAGACAAATAGTCAGCAATTATGTGTTCAAAAACCTTTGCCATGGAATTTAATATAGTAATTGGTCTATAATTGTTAAGATCATTGGCTTTTCCATCTTTGTTTTTAGTTACAGGTACAATAAACACATTTTTCCAGATATCTGGAAATATTCCAGAAGTAAGTGACATGTTGTAAATTTTAGTTAACAATGGTACAAAAACATCTTTGTTTGCTTTCAAAATAAAATTAGGTATGCCATCAGGACCTATAGAAGACCTGCCTTTTAGTTTCCTAATTGTATCACTTACATCCTTTTCCAAGATAACAGGTACATCAATTAGGTTGGTGTATGAATGAAGATTAATATTTTTAAAATTTACATGACTTCTTTTTGAGAAAGATTTGTGAAAAAGCTCACTAAAAGCATTAGCGATATCATATTCATTGAACAGTACATCATTATCATAAATAATTTCAGTGATAGTATTTTCTCTCTTCTTTCTATTAAAGTGAAACCAAAAAGCATTCTTGTCACCATTAACATTGTTTTCTAAGGAGGAGTGGTAATGCTCCATTACAATAGAATATTCCTTTTTAACATCTTTCCTTAATTGGGAATAAATACTGTAATATACACACTTATTTGTAAGTTTAAATTTATCATGATACCTTCTCTTTTTATTGATCATCCTCTTTAGTTTCCTTGTCATCCAAGGCAGTTGATTGTTTGTTCTTTTAACTTTTGAAGGAATATTGTTTTTTAATATTGCATACACATTTCTAGTCAGTTCCATAACAGATTGTTGTACATCATTATATATTTCAACCATATATGGTAAATGCAACAATTCATTATAAACATTCACATAATCACCTCTGGCGAAATTAAGACATCTATAAATATTATTTTCCCTTGTATCTATATTGTCTTTTTTAGACCTATCAAATTCAAAATAAAATGAAAACGGTGGATGAAACTTATCAATTTTAGATAAAGGATGTTCATTAAAACTAATGTTACAAGTGGAAATGTTAGTAAGTAGAAGATCTAAAACATTAAAAGGCAGTGAAGGGTCATACGATACATTGTGCTGAATTAGATTTGAAAGTGTTGCGATTTCAACAATTTTTTCAGCCTTTCTTTTAACATAATAATTAGAACAATACAAATTTCCAGTAGCCCAGTCAATTCCACCAGCATTAAAATCTCCAACTAAAATTATTTTATTGTGTTTCATTAACATTTCTTGAACTACCCAATCCAAGTAGCTTGCAAACAAGTCACAGTTTAAATCAGGTGGCAAGTAATGCAATCCTATTATGGTAGGATCAGAATTATTTGACATTAATTTTACCCAAATTACATCCAATTCTGTAAAAGGTGATTCCAAGATCATACACTGAACCTTTTTTTTAATAAATAAAAGACAACCACCACCACCAGATTTCTGTTTGTTTAAATCCAGATTTCTATCTTTTCTTATCACCCTGTACATTGGATCTAAATCTATGAAATAATCTCTATCTTGTTTACACCAACTTTCTGTAAGAAAAATTATGTCATAATTTTCAATATTTATTTTGCTTACTAATGTTTCAAATTTGGTGTTAATTCCTCTAACATTATGATAAAAACATTTAATCATATTATTACTAAGGAAAGAACTACTTAGTTTTTTGAAGTTGAGTTTTCTCCAGACTTACTGTTACTATTTGTATCAGATACACTTTTGTCTTTGTTGGCAACTATATTGTCATTTTTCAATTCGCCAAAAAACCTTGTTACTAATACCCCTTTAGGCCAGATATTTTCATCGAATAGTACATCATAGTCATCCTGGGAAACAGATACATGAAAAGAAGAGTAAGAATGATATTTAGTTTTCAGCCTTGTACATACCATTTTCTTTACGGAAGAAGTTTCAGCAATATATTGCTGAAGGTCAGAATTTGAAACTTCAGGATGAAGTCGAGTCACAAATAGAGCTCTCTGAGGAAAAACCTTGCGTTGCACTGCTAACCTAGTAGAAGGATTCTGACCTTGCACTGATTTCTTCACGTCGTTCACCTGTTTGTTTACATTTTGCAAGGTCGAAGCTTGACGAGTGT
This sequence comes from Lepisma saccharinum, assembly GCF_977018435.1. Taxonomy (NCBI): domain Eukaryota; kingdom Metazoa; phylum Arthropoda; class Insecta; order Zygentoma; family Lepismatidae; genus Lepisma; species Lepisma saccharinum. The sequence goes on along the minus strand of NC_139229.1, from coordinate 193,910,670 downwards.
TTTTGGAACCAGATGTATTTAAAACCTGGTTATTTTCTATCGACTGCACTGATTGACGCAGAAACTTATCAGATCCCTTATCTGTGCGAGTTTTGTGAGCTACTGTAGATAAAGGTAAACAAGGAGTACTGCGGGGCATTCCGATTGTGCTTTGTTTTTCTTTCGGAAGATTCGTTTGAATTACGTGTGCATAAGTGTTTTGTAGAATCTTTTTTTCTTCTGTTTTCATTAGTACTTCATTCTGTTCTTTCAATACAATCACTTCGTCTTTAAGAGATTGAATTTGATCACTTAAATTCTGCACTGTCGAGATCAATGTTGACATAATGTCTTTAACATGGCAGCAACTGAAACAGTTTACATTACCTGGCTTTTGTCATCCAAGTTGATGTTCTTGATCAATATCATCTTCATCACTATTATCACTATGTATTGCCATTTCTTCATTATTTTCTCTATTTATGTCCATGTTTTCATTGGCACTATCGCGAGCAGCTACACGATTCACCGGAACGGGTCGTGGCGTCACAGGAGTTTCATCGCTACGCTGTTGTAAACATTTCGTACATTTATAGGTAGATATGTCGTTCAGCATAAAAAATTGAACTTCATATTTAGAAAGTTTCAAACATGGTTTAACGTGAAACCTTGTATTACACAGACAACATGCCAATACCTGTTGCTTTCCATAAATTCCTTTGGAGCAAATTCCACAGTGATCAGAGGCAGGCGCCATGTTGAATTAATATGAAAAGAGATGTAATAAAGCAACGGAACATTTTCAGAAAAGTGAAGCAGTCCAAAAAGAGTGAATTGATAATTGATAATTACATGAAAGTCACTACATGATTTTGTATTTATTGTGTTATTTTCTTTTTCGAATTGCAGAACTTTAGGTTGCATAGTAGCGATCTCTTTCTTTTACCCAATGCACGCAAACTGAACACTCAGCAGTTGTTGTCACCTACAACGTATTTAACATTTGATTAACTGAATTTTGTACCTTGATTGGCTGTGCCTTGTAATCAAGGAATCCCGGGTTAGATACCCGGTGGAGGCACACAGTGGTTCGTATCTTACATTAAAGTGTAGATCCAGTTACGATCAGCCTGCATGTGCATAACGTGGACTTAAAATTGGACGTCAATTTAAAAATGTACATTTCGATCAGGGTCAGTTATGTTAATTGAGCGTTGCAAGAACATGGTAACTTCAAACTGAAGAATTTTTAATAGAGAATGAGCAACACTATTAGGGGGGAAATATACCTCGACCCCTCTCCGTGGAAAAATACCTTACTTCACTTGCTTCCATGGAAAAAATCCTCCAGTCGTGCAGACATGTCATTAGCTTCCCTTGAACAAACTATTCTTTTCAAATTTCCAAACGTCGTTGTTGTGCTAAAATCAGACAAAAATGAAACAAATCGCTAGTATTCTTCAGTTTCATTAGCATATTATTACAGACGCCAACTATAAGTTGGTTTATATTTGATTTATGGACTAAAACTTGCATTCGTATTTCATGGTTTCTTTATTTTTAACGTCGCACCCCCTAAATTTCATTCCATTACCTCTCAGCACCCCTAGATGATTAATCCTGGAGCCGCCGCTGCTCCCAAGATTGTTGCTTGTAGTGTCAATTGATAACTACTGGGTAAATATGTGATGGCTGGCTCCCTGTAGATACTACGTCAAGAAGGGTAAGATGCTAACTTGGGTTTGGTTTGTGCAGAAATAGTGCACTTGTTGGTATATTTCCATAGCGCCGTTGCAGAAATGATGAAAACTACAGCAGAACTTGTTTAGGAAAATACATTAATGCATCATCTTTCATTTGATTTTAGAAATAAGTTTATATTTATGATGATTGTTAGACGAAACACCTTTCAGTTACATAATATTGAACAAAACGAACTTGGATGAAACAGCGACATCTCTGGCAAACTAGGGTAAAACGTAAGTCAGAAAGTACAAAAAGTACAGTTTAAAATGTAGTAATCAAATAAGAGGATAACATCTCTGGGATGGAGTACAATGGAGACGATGCGAGTGCAGGACAAGACTTGCTGCTTGCCGTATATGCTCCAACGTTGCACAGTCCCACGCGTCAACCCCTCAATGGGAATAGAACGTTGTTATCTCTTATCTTTACGACAAACATTAGTGGAATTTTATTCTATTAAGTGTATTAAAAAGACGAGCTGCAAAATTAATGAAAATTTCCATATGTCGTGTTATGGCCAAGTGTGTTACCAAAGATGTGGCAACAGCGCAAATGCTGTCTAATTTTGTGTCCATGAGTTTACTGCATCGGCTACTTGTTAACTATTGATTTTGTGTTCAATTTTACTAAAATTTTCGTTATACAGCAAAACCCAACACACACTAACTTTTCAACCTTAGCACCGTTGGCTTCTTTGACGATCCCCAACAGAGTTTCCCTCTGTTTATATTTTTTCACCCCCCCCCCCCCGCCTCCCCGCCGCTTCCGGCCTTTCTCCTCGGCCAAGCCAAAAGGTAGACCGAGGCACGTATACCGACAAAAGAGCAAGGTTTATATGTATTTTGGGAACCGAGGTAGGTGGCGGCACCGACCGGTATATGTGCCAGGAAGAATGAAAAATGGATGTGTTGGGGAAGATATGTTTTCCCATTATTGTTTGCTTCTTTCATTTCGCCCCGGTCGAGGTCACGTCCCCCATCCCCCTCCAGCGACTTTAGAGGCCTTTGTTTCTGCGTAAACGCTCCGAGGCCCAGGTACAGTTATTGCCGCCGCTGGATGGATCTGCGATAGTGACGACCCACGTGACTTGGAAACTGATGGACGACGAATGAAAATTGAAAAAGGTCCACGGCGATGTTGTCCTCCTCTACGTCCCCGGTCTGTAGAGTTAGCGAGCGGTCGATGCAAGACAGACGTAACGTAACGTCTTCTCCCCTCAGCGGATTGAGAACGTGGCTCAGAAGCAGATGGGGGACACCGCAAAGCGAACAGGAACAATCTACATAAAGTATGCATCAATGAACTTATGACAGTCCTCTAAACTTTCCCATTTCTTCAGGTGGGGCCACGCTACAGCTCTTTGGCATATAATGTACACACACTGAGAAGTATGCACGCTCACAAGTAAAAATAAAAAAATCAAGCATTATAATTATGTACAGAATGTACATTTTCTTCATAATTTTAACAGACATTTATTAATTATGTAAATATAATTTTAAAAAAATGTTTTCAACACATTTTTCTGAATATTGTTATATTTTTTCTGCATGTTACGTATAAAAAAACATCTTATTACTCACGTGCTAGGTTGGTATAATTTACCTGGGATGAGTAAGAACTTTCTCCTGAATGGATGCAATTTCGTTGCCGACTCTAATCCAACTGCTCTACCCTCGTTCTTCGTTATCCACAAAAACTACGATCATTCACCTCTCTACGGCAACACCCTTACCACCTCGTTCTTCCTTTTCCACCAAAACTACGATCATTCACCTTTCTACGGCAACACCCTTACCACATTTTGCTTTAGCAGCGCTCCGCATTCCAGCTCACGCTGACGCTTACACTTCCTTGTTCCTGCTTCTTTCCTAACACACAACAAAATGACCGCAAATATACGAGGGTACTTTGAAAAGTGTTGCGTGACAACACAAGAGGAGCCCTCATTAATGCTATAGCGCGACCATCTGTAGTAACTGTAGAAATAACATAGAGATTCATTCTATACTGCTTGTAGTATTTCAGTGCTGCTATTCCATGGAGTATTTAATAGGAAACCAGAATAAAGAATGAATGCTTATTGTAGAAATAGCACGAAAGAAAATGGTAAGGCGTTAGGAAAATATTATCTCAGAGAACAGTAACATTCATTAACATTTTTAAAAAAATGCGCATTTCGGGTAAATAACAAATCCAAATTCTTGACATTTCCATGACTTTTTCGTGACCTTTATATCCTTTTTCTTGACTTTTTTGACATTTTCTTAACATTTACCGCCCTCTACTTAGGAATAGTTCAAAATTTTAAAAATAGATATCTTTATTTAATGGAAAAAAACTACTGCAAGGCTGGTTAAGATGAAAACTGAGCTGTACTTTAACAAGAGAGTTAGACTTTAATTATTAAGTCGTGTAAAAATTAATGCGTCAGTATTCATTCTGGATGGGGAATGTCCACATTGCTTTATTTAAATCTTTACACAACTTCACACACATATGAATGTAATTCTTAAGAAACAAAACGAAAAATCCTTAGCCACAACTCAACACAATTTCATATTTCCAAATATTCAATTTTATTAAATCCGAGAACAGGTTTATAACAAAGTAAATTCACTATACTGTAAAAAAAATAGCAAATATTTGTGACCAAAAGCATAATTTCTTGACTTTTTCTTGACTTTCTTGTCCTACATCATCATTTCTTGCCTTCTTCTTGACATTGGTAGACTCCCTGATTCGTATATCAAGTTTCTTTCTTGCTTGCTGGGTGAAGTGCCAATTGTACTCCTCTTATGCCACCACTGATTTAGTATATCTGGCGTCCCATCTACTTCATCATCTTCAAACTCACGGTTAAGCTTGGGAGTAGAATTTTGCTGGCAATACCAACATGCAAATAGTTTGTTTTTTAAATAGATATTTTAGCCAACAAAATTCTCAACATTTCAGAAAAGAGATAATGGCTAATCGCAAACACTAAATGGCGAGTGATAGCGTCGCCGCTTTGTATTGAAGGGGTCCAGGGCTCGATACGCGGTGGAGGCACATTGGTACAAGTGATTCCGATCCCAGCTTAAACTACAGGACCAGTCCCTATTAGCCTATACGTGCATAAAGTGGACTTAAAACAACAATTCAAGCAAACACTTTTGTGAGAGAGAAAAAGAAATTGATCCTACCTATAACATGAATCACATATCATATTAAAGGATTGCAAGCAGACTCAAGACAAAGTACCAATGAGGTTTAGGCATAAAACGAAAAATGTACACAAACCAAAACAATTTGCACTCTATTTTTCAGTAGTGAGAACTATTTTCTAAATTTTCTCAATCCAAATACCAATCATCTTTAATATTTAGTTAGGATGGAAGATATCTCACCAAAGTCAAATATTTTACCTGAACTATTTGGTCATTGTCTAATAGTCTAATCTTGCATACTTTAAAAAAAAAAGTCGAGTGAAGTTTTGTAACGATATGGGCACAACACCTGTTCCTTTTTGTCGCAACAGTGAAGACATATTTAAAATTCCCTGGATTCAATAGTTAATGTAATCAGTATTAAAATCTAATCTACTAGTCCCTCTTGTACAGCTATAAAACCAAAAGAAGGTACAAAATCCATACGCAATTTTACCCTGCTCGGAAAAATATAATCACTCAGTTACTCAAATAATGTTTTCTTAAACCTTTGACACACATAAAATTATATAACTCATCGCTATAGTGTAACTGAATCGCACATATATTAGTCTATGGCTGACTCTCTAAAGAATTTCTTCAGATTTATTTCCTTTTCATAAAGATCCTCGTACCCTGATCAAAATCTAACAGTATCAGTAGTTGTCAGCTCCACACAATCGGAGGATAATTCAGATGTCAACAATTTTCTTAGTCCTACTAATAGATATAAACAAACCATTTCTCGCACATAGTGTTTCGGATCCCACTTTAAACTGTAGGTCCAGTCCCAATTAACCTTACTGTGCATAAAGTGGACTTAAAACACAAAATCAATCAAATCAATCAAACCATTTCTCTCATAAGTATGAATAATCAGAGAGGCCACTCTAGGACCATCATAAAATCCAAGTATAATTCCCGATTTTCAAGGTGAACTTTCCAAAAATTGAAGAGTAAAAACAGATGTTTTCCCTATTACAACCTTACGTATTACCGCTTCTCACCCCCACACACAATATAAAGGATCTGTGTGATTCAAATATATAAAAAGAAATAATTCCATTAAATTAAACAATATTATATATAGTATATATACATATACGTACATAAAATATTTAATTTAAGGTTCGGAATTTACATTTGTTTTTTCACATATTCAGACTCGAAATACATTTTCAAACACAAGTCACAAACGTTAAGAGATATAATAATCTACTGAAAATTGTTAATTGTATAAGAATTCCAGACTCAAATTTAATTTATCAAGTTCGACATATCTTATCTTGCAATAATCTTCCGTCTGTCTGATTGTTGCGCAAAAGGATACTAACAAAGTAATCGGATTGAGAGAATTATATTTCATTTTTCAGGCAGCTTTCTTTTACTTCCTCGATAAAAATGTAATCTAAACTGTGAAAAACTTGCCACAGGGCATTTATAAGTATGTATAAATTTAAATCGGATTTAGATTAAGAAAAGTAGCAATTTTGCATGCCTGCGGAGAAAAATTCACGCTGAATGCACGCATAATTCCCGAGTCCATAATTCACGCAAAATTTCCGGAATTCAAGGAATTCCCTGTGAATAGCCACCCTGTAATCGGACACAAACTTGGATCGTCAGTAAAACCTATCGATCTCTCTCTAGCAAGAGTCACTTCAAAATCACATTCTACATAACGGACAGCAGTGATTTCGAATTGATGCTCCACGACACGTTTCTGTGGGAAGGGGGGCAGGGGTTGCGTAGCAGAAGCACATATTTTACGATCTTGTTCAAGTTGGATGGCAGTAATGTGAAATATTCATGGTTTGCTCAGCTGTTTTTAACCCAAAATTAGAAAATTCTCAAAACGTGAAAGTAAGACCTGTTCTACTTCTGTAATTGGCTGAGTTCCTTAGCTAATTGACAACAACTGACACATGCGTAGCTGTCAATCTATCTTACACACAACGCGAGGAATCTCATAATAGCTTGCTAGCTAGTTGACCGTACGGGTTAGCATTGTCACAGCTTATTTCAACATATCTTAAATCTCACACTACGTGCAAGCATCAAGCATGCGCAAAGTTTTAGCACAATCTGCAGCTTTTGACAACGATGCGACGATCTAATTTAATGCTTAAAGCCATCAAGCGGGGATGTTTTAGTATTCATTAACATTCAACGTAACATGGCATCGCGATATGCAACCAGCTTTACTGCTGATTTTTTTTTTCATCCAAAAAAATTATCACATACGCGCTCAATATTTTATTCCCGTGCTGTAAGAACTAAAATGGAGGTGACGGTTGGTTTGGCCATTAACAACTAATCGCGCTCGTAACTTCTTGCCTTTTAGCAAGCCGCCCGCCCTCCCTAACTCAATATGTTGAACTCTAATTTCTGGGGCATTACACTTTCTTTTGTCCTCAACGACGCCGTCAGGTGCTCCCAGAGTTTTGAATTGTTACGGCTGTCACGTGCAGTGTCTATCAAGGTGAGAATTTGTACTTTAAAACGAAGTGCCGGGCGCAATTCTTGATCCATAAGGCTACGGTGTTTTACTACCTCAATACGCACCCTCGCAAAGCGGACAGGCAGCCTGGCGTACTTGTGTTTATGACAGCCTATAAAACAGGATACTGCCTCCCACTCTTTTGCCGCGTTCCCTATTTCGTTTGCAAAAGTTGCAACTCCATCTCCGAGCTTCCTCAGACTCCCGTTTATGCCTCTGTGGCGCTAGAGTCCGCTTTACCTTAGCAGGATGCTACTTTTTATGCCTTCTTCTCCCTTCTCCAACCTTCCAAATCGTGTTAAATGTAGAATGGAACGTTACAAGAATGAAACTTCACAAGAGGGAAAGTACATGGAAGGTGATCCAATTATAAATCGAGCTATCAAGCTTCGCGTATACACGGAATTATTTCATGTAGTATACAGGTTAAGGATGAAAATTATATTAAAGAGGAAATAAAAAGTAGACATAATTTTCGAAATGCTTGTTATTTTTCTCTTCATAAACCTTTATCCTTTCGTATAATATCTAAGAAACTAAAAGTTAAAACATACAAAATAGTAAGTTTGCCTGTAATATTATATATATGAAACTTGGTCCATTACATTAAAAGAGGAACATAAACTAAGAATATTTGAACATAAAATCCTTAGAAGAGTATTTGGACATAAAATGGATGGAGAGTTAGGTGAGTGAAGAAGGTTACATAATGTATAATATAACTACATAATATGTAGCCTACTCATGTCCAGATATTAGAATAATTAAATCAAGAAAACCTAGATAGGCAGGCTACGTGGCACGAATGGGAGAAGAAAGAAGAGTTTACATGATTCTTGTTGCGACACCTCATGGTAAGAAACCTGTGGGTAGTGCAAGACGGAAGATGGAGGGATAACGTTGAGATAGACCTCTAAGGAAATCAGTAAGGATGGAAAAGATTGGATTGATGTTGCCCAGGATATTGACACATGAAAGGCTTGTGTTGAAGCACTTTAAGAATGCTAGAGAGTTATTTAGTATTCATGTAGACATGCGCCAAAATGTCGTAGTTGACACTGCGATTATTTTACTGTCGGAAAACATATTTAATCAATGCAAGAGTTAAGGAAACGTGTCATGCGAATGATTTTTTTTTTAAATTCTGATTTGCTTTATTTTACTTCACTTGTTGTGCCACTTTTGGCTATTTTGCGAAGATGAAGATGAGTGATGACTAGGTCCCAGGACTTAACATATTTTTCATTTGGCTTTGGATCTAATATTGTGGTGAGATCTTTATATATCTGATGAAAATCAGCCGAAATAGACAAACTTGACAAAGCATATTTTGACATATTACACCAATTTTGCGTTTATACAACACATTTCTTCAATTTTGTTGTAATAAGACAAATTTCTGTAAAATTTCGTAATTCTCTCGCACATAGTCGGTTATTTCATAATTTTTTCTTCGTAGCTTTAGCACAATGGATAGTTCATATTGTCGATGGCAGGATATGGAAAGGCAGGAAGAAAGGAGCCGTCTTTTCTTAGTACAGAACAATAATACCCCACGTTTTTTTTTCCCGCCGACAATTGATAGCCATGCAAACATTATTGAGGAAAAATGTTCTCTTTCATTGTTGCACGTGAAGTAAAGAAGTTTCGTTCTCATTTCTTTGCCTTTTTCGTTTTTCACAAAAATCAGTCGAAAGTAAAAATAACATTCGGTAGCTACATTACAGCCCCTACTCTACTCTATCGGGTATGGGAGAAATTCGAGTACAGTTGTGCATATTTGTGGCTTTACTGGGAATATTTCTGCATTTTTCTGACGTATTTGTAATTTTCCATGACATATATTCCAATTTATATGACATAATTACATACATATTTTAAAGTTTTATAGGACATAAAGTCCCGGGCCCTTGTGATGATATTATGAAATTGATGAATGGACACTCACAAACATCCACGCCCAGGCCAGGATTCGAACCAGTTACCCCTAGCGTCGTAGCGCGACGGGGGGTCATGCCAATGAAAACTCTGGCAGGGTGAATTAGTAGTTTAACCCCGCCTTCCTTAAATCATGCATGTAACAGTACTATACATACGTAGCATATCCTCTTTCATGGTTTTGCATTGAAGAAGGGTTAGAATGATTCGTTGATTTAGTTTATTTTACTCCGCTTTTCTGCCTATTTTGTCTAATCGCAAAGATGCAATTGATGAAGGCCACTCACAAAGAACACTCATGCCGAGGCCAGGATTGCACTACGTCACTGAGGTCGACTGAAAAAGGGTTTGGTATGTTTTGTCGAGACGAGAGTTATTCGCACTCTAGAGGGTGGTCCTTGCCCTGATTGGTTGCACATTCAGTCCAATCAGCATACTAACAATTTTGTGCCTTTCCGACAGAAACTATAAGAGTCAGTGCCAACCGTGAATCTGTACCACATGGCTACATGCATACAGGATGTAAATTCCTGTTATTCGAGCTAACATTACTAAACATGTTTGTCCCGATGTTTTCTACGACCTGTGAAAAATCATCGGTGTTGCACGGCGACATCCTGTGGTGTGTAATAGTAGTAATTATACAGGGTGATCCGATTGAGATGTCATAAAAATAAACCATGATATACAAGAGGTTAATGTGCGTATCTCTGAGAGTTTTTTTTGGTAATATAAACGATAGGATGTAAGTTTCGAGCGAGCGGAGGTTTGCAGACTTCAGTCGCGTGGCGGCGCTAGCATGCATGATAGACAAATACCAGTGATTTATCCACACACACCAACACTCTCCTAGCACCCCCTAAGGTCACTAAGACCGAATTTTTGGTTATTAGGACTGTAATTTTGCCTTTCCCCTCTAAATTCAAACTTACACCCTCCCAGATGAAACATTCTGTACACAACCCTGGACAAAGGTGGTAGTCACGCCGCAACAAGGCACACAGTGCGTTGTATGGTATGCAACAGTTTTGAGTGTTACATGCACCCTAGCGCCGCCATACGGCTGAAATTTGTAAACCCCCGCTACTCGTAACTTACATCCTTTCGTTTATATTACAATAAAGTTCTCAGAGATGCGCACATGAACCTCTTGTATGTAATGGTTTACTTTTATGACATCTGAAACGGATCACCCTGTATATTTTCGTTCATATTTTAAGAAAAACTGTGAAAGACATTGGGATCACCCTGTACGCTTAAAAAATCACTCTTCTTAATTCGTTGTGACGTATGAGAAAGAATTCTAGCTCTTCCGCATTCGATGTACTCCGTTGTGGTGAGTGTATATGATCCTACTTCAACGTGTTCCTGCTCCAACAATCCCCCCCTTTCCCCCCATGGGTGAAGGGAAATGGGCTGTTTACCAGTTGAGCGATGTTTTGCTGTTATCTCTCCCGCTGCGTCCATAAGAGTTTACCCATTCGAGCAACCGAGCTGTGTTTAGGTTGGGCGTGGCGGCGCTCGCTCCCAGATGAGCTTGTCTGATGGAGTTTCCCCGATGCATGCCACAAGCGCTGTTTCAGCGCCACGTCGGGGCAAATTGAAAAACATTAGTTGCACGTAGCGGACTAACATGTTGGTGGCTTCAGCCTACTCACTTAAATTACCTTGGACTGTCAGACCCGTCTTTCTCAGGTTCATTTTCCATGGAAAGGTACAGTGCTCTCTTTCTTCACTAAGACCAGAATAGATTTCAAAGTTAGAAAACAGAAATCAATTATGGGATGGAATATATACAGGTTGTTCCTGAATGTGAGCGACAAACTTTCAAAACACATAGAAGACTTATATGGTTTGATTTTGGGTCTAAGTTCACTTTATGCTCAGACAGGCTAATCGGGACTATATCTGCAGACTACCTGTCTATGGCAAAGTTTACAGCTCTGTCTCTTTACTAAGACCAGAATAGATTTCAAAGTTAGAAAACATAGAGCGTTAATTATGGGATGGATAATGAATATGAACGACAAACTTCCGCAACACGAAGATGACTTCAATTGCTTGATTTTGTTTTAAACTCCACTTTATGCTCAGGCAGACTCTTCGGGACTGGACCTACAGTTTAAAGTGGGATCCGAACCACTATGGGCCTACACTGGGTATCTAACCCGGGATCCCTTGATTACAAGGTGAGGACGCTATACTGCGCCATGCAATTTTTAATTTTACTTGAGAAATGTTATTAAGCCGAACATAGAGATTTACAACAAAATCTATAAACACAATTACAATTGACGATACAGAAAAGAAATTGCAAGAGTTTCTTAGGTTCGAAGTAAGCTTAAACCCAACTCCCACCAAAATTATATCATGTGTTGTCACTGTCAAAAAAACAAGGGACTGTGAATATGAGCATCATTATTCAAAATCAGTTAAAATAACGTTTATTGTTATTATAATAATCTGAAGTTGATATACGTTTCTGTAGATCGCAAGGTATCCTATGGTACGAATGTCCGTTCAGTGTCTAGCTTAATAGTGAAAAAGAGAACGAAGTGATGATTGGTATTGGGAAAACCATGCCATACCTTTGTGCTACCAAGGACCGAACGTAGAACATCTGGGTTTACAGTGCGTTACGCTAACTACTCCACAGTGGGAATCATCATCATCCTTGTCAAGTTGTTAAATATACTCTTCATCCATCACCAGAAATAACAGCCCGTGTTGTGTGTTTTGTGTTGTGCTTTCATAATTTGCAATATTGCAATCGATGTTTCAGCCGTTGTCACTTCCGGGAAATTACGGTGTGGTGTATTTTTTAACACAAAGTCGTTTGTTTCACACACATAACGTTTTCAAGCAAAACACATATTCCAATATATCCGTTGCTGCTATCCAACGGTAGATATTCTAAAAAATGTTATACTAGCTCACTGGCAAATTAAAAATTATAAGATTTGAAGGTTTAAGTGAAATAATGTAAGCATTGTAACTTAGGACTCTACAGAGCAAAAAGACGTTCCTGGTCATTTGTCAATGTTAACGCTGTTTACCCCATATGATGATGATGTGCGTACATGTCAGAATTTGAAACATGCAAGTACATAACAGATAATGGGCGGAAATATGGAAGAACAGCACTTCAAATTAGTCCCTCGAGAACTTCGTTTACCATTTGCATATTACACAGAAGTCACGCCCATCCATTTCTCGGCATTGTGTTAATAAACAGCGGTGCTTTCAGAACGTGCATGCACGAAAATTGATTGTTCCAGTCCGGTATATTGGGCCTCACCGATGACGCAGAGGTAGCGTCGTCGCCTTGTAATCAAGGAGTCCCGGGTTCGATACCCTGTGGAGACACATAGAGGTTCGGATCCCACTTTAAACTGTAGGTCCAGTCCGGATTAGCCTTAGTGTGCATAAAGTGGACTTAAAACATCAAATCAATCAATCAATCAGTCCGGTATATCTTTTAGGATTGACCTACACTATGGTTTGCCCAATGTCACAATCACGCAGAGAAGGAGTTCCGCTCAAAAGTTTGGGGATCAGGAGAGTTTGTACACTCGAATAGTTCCGTAAGAGCTGGTTGATAGAAGAGTTCGTGTGCATATTACAATTATATTAAAGTGTTGTAGATTATTGCAAACCAAGATCTTCTTGTAGTTTTTGTTGTTTTTCTCGATTTTGCAATGTGAATGTAGGGAATCAAATTAGCGCAATTTTGACTAAGCGTGTTTAATGCCTACTCTCAATAAGGAAAACGAACCTTCAGTTAAACATGAGATTTGAATCACTTCCATACGTTCCGGCGATAATCAAGCCCGGAATTATTTTATTGCCTAGCCGATAGGGTAGTGGCTTACACTATGCGAATTAAGCTTCTTGCTGTGGGGAGATTGCCCACTCAATGGCGTATTTGCGATTTCGTTTCGGGAGTAAGGTTTTTCTTGGAGGTGGTGTATGCAAATTTGTGTTCACGAGATGAACCCCGACGGAAGTGAAGTGACATAGCGGCAGGCAACTCCACTATTAGGGTCGGGGGTGCACCCTGAGTGAAAAACACATATGAGCTCGCTGTAACCGGTGCAGCGACGCAAGTCGTTTAAGGTTACCAGACGTTCTCTTTTACCTGGACAAGTCCTCTTTTCCGGGTCCTAAAAATGATCGGGGGGTAGGGGTTAGGAAAATTTGGAAATATCCTCTTTTTGGGGGGATATAGGAAACTGCTTAACCTCAATATTAGTACCAAAATGTTATTTGTAAATAATTGTAAATATTTTTTCCCTGTTCAATTTCAAAGTAGGGAAATACAACACTCTCAGTTGCAAGCGCAAACACAAGTGAAGACTAAAATTAATAAACGCTGTAAGTGGCACAAGAATTCAAACACCGATTTCCACGTTAAACTGTGAAATGTGCCATGCTTGATAATGTGGTAAACGTGAAAAGTGGCTGGTAGCCCTCTAAGTAGTTCAAAGGGCGTGTAAAAAGGCACTAGTGTGAACTTTGGTACGAGCTGATGTGCTGAACGATGCGATTTATCAAAAGTTTCGCTTTTGGCACTTACAACGCTTACCACTTTTAGTCCTCAAGTCACTATTATTCCAACAAAGAAGAATTGTTTGGACGTTTGCGTCTCTTCTGTCGTCACCGACGCACCGCGTGAGGTTTTGATTCAAAGCATTTGTGACATCTACCGCGGCTTGTGGTGAACAGCAAGTTTCTAACAATATGCGATACGCAGCTTTCTTTGATTTGAGTTCACATCAGAATTCAGAAATGAACAGTAATTTTTAACTGCTGTACCCTTCTCTGGCTGTACTCTTAGTTGTTACATGGCAGTGCAGACGTCAAGTCTGTCGATCAGCGATCTGTATCATTCCGAAACACAAATGTGTTTTTAGTGACGACTTACATAAACGGTTTCCTGACTTTAGGCCTGGAAGAAACAACTACGAGGCAGAATGTCAATTTATGTTATTCTTTTAAAGTAAGAGACCAAGTTTCACAACCGTATAATATTGCGGGCATAGTGAATAAATATTAGAATATTCAAACATTTGCCTATAATGAGGCCTATTATTATTATACGAAAACGGTGTAAAATTATTTTAGAGGGGTGTGATCTATAAGCTCACAAAAACACCAGTAGCACAAAACGTGTGTTCGAAGTGCTGTATCTTCGACGAAAGTTAACAACTTCATGCAATCTAAAAATGTCCTCTTTTTTTAAAGTTTGTCATCTGGTAACCTTAAAGTCGTTGCCGTTTATATGTTTTGAAATGGTTTGAAATACAGTGTAAGTAATATATAGGATAAGCAATACAAAAGTGTTCTAGACACTTAAAAACATACTTTTCTACTTTATACTACATACTTTTCGGCACGGAAGCCTGTGATGACTGGACCATTAATGGACACGAATGACACAGTTGTGTCTGTTGGCATAGTTAAGAAATGGTATACAATCCTCAATTCAATTATATTTGAGTGGGAGGAAAATATCCTTGGTAGGGGTAAAAATAAATTTATTTTGCCGGGATACAATTTTTTGAGGGGGAAATCCCCGGTACCTTTCCCCAACCCTTATTTCGCACACTGGTGACCTTCACTGTAGCTTATAATGAAATGAACCGGCTAGGTGAATTTCGATCTCGTCACCGAACTTCCTGTGTGTGAATCCAGACCTACACACAGAAAACCAAGTATTTTGGATGCACAAGAAATGCATCGACTGACGCACTAAAACTGTGTTTATTGGCCTTCAAAGAATCAGGTTTACAGTTTGGATTTTGCACATTACTTATAAAGGTAATGCTAAGCGCAAGTTTTTTTCATGCACCTTTCTGTATCTTTCTCGATAATGCACTTCCCGGGTTGGAATTCAGGCCTGGTCATGGGAATTTTTCATCACTCATCCTCATCTTTGCGATTAACCAAAATTGGGAGGAAAGCGAAGTAAAATAAACCAAATCAATCAATGATGCACTTAAAAGTTTGGTCCGAGACAAAAACAATACGGAGAAATGAGCACGGCCGTCGTTTTTCAAACTTTTATATTAATGCCCTAAAACGGGAAATTTATTTCACGTTTTGCTACGGTGAATATTTGAATTGATATTTTCCGGTAATCATCAAATTATATATAGAAGAATATATATTTAATTACCCTTTCCAGAAACACAATAAGCTTTCATTCTGGAATACATGAATATCTGTCTACAACTTGCTTTAAGCCATTGTTAAATTGAACATGTATATATTTTCTTCGACATTTTTCTCCACTGCTCTCTGCTCTCAATGTTCTATTTTCAGCCGTGGGTAGCAGCTTTTTGCGAATTTTAACCAGCTGAAATAATGCTGCTTCAAAGACTTCGTAATTGAATAAAAACATGATTTGAAATAAAACCATCATCTGCGAGTATGAGCCAGATACAAATATTCAAATGATCAAATAGTGCATGCATAAATTGTATAAGTTATGCAAGAACCGGTTTGATGCAATTTTTATAACGAATGCATAAATCTCTGCATGCAACTGGCAATCAATGACGATAAATAGGATGACATTAAACAAGGAAACATGTGAGGAAAAGAGATTTTAAATCAAAAGCCAACAGTTGAAAACCACACAAAGTTAAATTTTGAGTCCGACAGTGAAAATAAAAAATCGGAGTTGATGATGCAAAGCAAAACGTGCTCGCTCGGACATAAAATCTCCGTCTATTCGGTACCTTTTTTGTTTTGAATTTTATTCATTTATTCGCATGTTATACAACATTTCGGCTGCCCAACGCTGTACTCTTCCCTGTATTGATCGCTTGTTGTAAAGCTCATGCGAAGGGCTTCATTTCTCACTAATTTGCAATTCAATTCAACTTACTTCCGCTCAAATATCAATTGAAATGCTTGTCGCAAAAATAGAAAAACAACGCAATGCGCAAAATTAAATATTCCAGACGAAAAACGCCGAAGACTGAAACAAATGTGAAATACATTCATAATATATATATATATATATATATATATATATATATATATATATATATATATATATATATATATATATATATATATATATATATATAGTTATACAAAAAACAGTTGTCGATTTATTCTGAAACTTAATGCAGCATATAAAACG